>NC_083230.1:1525865-1829038 GCF_032191835.1 Heteronotia binoei
TATCCATCCCACTAGGGTAGTGGGTTGGGCCTGCTGGAAAGCCCGATCGAGGATGCTCGCGTTGAGGCCCTGCTGGTAGGCTTTGACCTTCATCCTCTCGTTCCAACCTCGGACTTTAGAGCAATGGGCTCTGAAGTCAGTGGTGTACTCCCTCACCGTCTTCGATCCTTGTTGCAACTCGCACAGGGCGGTCAGGGCTCTCACTTCCTGCAGCGGATCCCCATACTGCTGTAGCATCGCTTGCAAGAAGCCTGCCACGTTGGTCAGTTCAGGGGCCCGACTCTCGTATAGGCTAACGTACCATCACCTGGCCGCTCCCTTCAGCTTCGACCCTAAGTAATCCACTTGGCTGAGTTCGTTCGGGAAGGTGTTTCCCCAGTGGGTCATGTTGCACTGGATGGTGAAGTACTCCACTTCCTCTGGGTCACCGTCAAATGTGATGTCTAGCCCCCGGCCCCTGCCCCCACCCCAAGGCATCAGGGGTTGTGGGCCGAGCGGTGCCATCGGCCATGCGGATGGGGGTGCAGGCATTGGCGGGAAGATGGGTTCCGGGATCACTGGTGGCCCCACCGGGGCTGGTGGCTCGGCTGGTTCGGCCGGCTCGTCTGGCTCGTCTGGCCGTGGCGCCAGCAGGTCCGGTTGTGGTACTTCCGGGTCGAGCCGGGATGCTGGTTGGGCAGGCAGGGGTTGCAGCTGCTCCCACATCTGGAACGATGGGCTCTCCAGAGCCATCGAGGTGATCGCACCTAGGCGCCCTCTGTGCCCCCGCCTGAAGCCGTCGCCATGGTTTGACCGGGAGCTGCGGCAATTAAAGCGGGGACTCAGACGACTGGAGAGGCAATGGCGACGTACTCAAGACGAAGTGATTCGAACATCTTATAGAGAGAGTTTGAAGGCCTATGAGATAGCAATCAAATCCGCAAAGAAAGCATACTTTGCGGCCAAGATTGCGTCTGCAACTTTGCGCCCGGCACAATTGTTTGATATAATTCGAGGATTTACAACGCTGCCACAAGGCAGACCAAATTCTATTGAATTGGAAATAGGCTGTGAGGCTTTTGCGGATTTTTTTGCGAATAAAATCGCGTCACTCCACCTCGACCTCCCTGCCAGTTTTGAGACAGTTAGCGAAACCGAGGCCCCGAGCCTGTCTTCAGATTATATTCTGGATGGCTTTAGCCCCCTCAGCCTGGAGGAAGTTGACAGGATTCTCTTATCTGCTCGCCCAACAACTTGTACATTGGACCCATGCCCCTCCTGGCTTATTAAATCTTGCCAAAGGGATCTCAGATATCCTGTACGGGATATCATAAATAGATCCCTGACGGAAGGGCACTTCCCAACGCCCCTCAAAGAGGCGGTGGTCTGTCCCTTCCTAAAAAAAATCTTTAGACCCGGCCCAATTGGCACACTACCGGCCGGTTTCAAATTTGCCCTTTTTGGGCAAACTTATTGAGAGGGCAGTGGCGACGCAGTTACAGACTTTCCTGGAGGATGCTTCCGCCCTTGACCCATTTCAGTCCGGCTTTCACCCGGGCCAAGGGATGGAGACGGTGTTGGTTGCCCTGGTAGATGACCTTCAACGGCATCTGGATCGGGGTGGCTCGGCAGTGCTGATGCTGTTGGGCCTATCGGCTGCGTTCGATATGGTCGACCATCGGTTACTGACTTGCCGCCTTGCCGACGCGGGGATTCAGGGGTTGGCCTTACAATGGCTTTCCTCTTTCCTGAAAGGTCGGGGACAAAGGGTCGCGATTGGGGGGAAGCTATCCCAGAGGCGCACACTTGATTGTGGTGTGCCCCAAGGGGCGGTTCTCTCCCCGATGTTATTCAACATCTTTACGCGACCCCTTGCCCAGATTGCTCGAAGGTATGGGCTGGGATGTCACCAGTATGCTGATGACACCCAGCTCTATCTGCTCATGGACGACCGACCAGTCTGCGCCCCAGAAAATCTGGATCGGGCATTACAGGCCGTGGCTGAATGGCTCAGACTGAGTGTACTGAGGCTAAATCCTGCGAAGACAGAGGTCCTTTGCTTGGGTCATCGGGGACCGGGGGGGGAAATCCCCCTGCCAGTTTTTGGCGGTGCGCCGCTGACGGCGGCGGACAGGGTCAAGAGCCTGGGGTTACTATTGGAGCCTTCCTTAAAGATGGAGGCTCAGATAGCAGCCTTTGCCAAGTCTGCGTTTTTTCATCTCAGGCGGGCAAGGCAGCTGGCTCCCTTCCTGGATCGCGACGACCTAGCAACAGTGATCCATGCTACGGTCACCTCAAGGTTGGACTACTGCAATGCCCTCTACATGGGGCTGCCCCTGTGTTGAACTTGGAAATTGCAGCTGGTGCAGAACGCCGCGGCCCTGCTGTTACTAGGCCTCCCAAGATGGGGGCACATACGGCCGGGTCTTCGGACTCTGCACTGGCTTCCAGTAATGTACCGAGTTTGGTACAAGGTGCTGGTCATTACCTTTAAAGCCCTATATGGCCTGGGACCTGCCTACCTGAGGGACTGTCTCTCCCCACATGTTCCCCAGAGAGTACTGAGATCGGGAACCCAAAATCTTCTCGCTATCCCCGGGCCAAAAGAAGCCCGCCTAAAATCCACCAGGGATAGGGCCTTCTCTGTTATGGCCCCTACATGGTGGAATCAGCTGCCGGAGGAGGTGAGGGCCCTGCGGGACCTTGTTCAGTTCTGCAGGGCCTGTAAGACAACTCTCTTCCGGCTAGCCCACACTTAACTGATGAGAAACTAAACGTAGCTTTACCAGACTTCTATATATTTTGCTGTGATGTTTAATGTTTCTAAGGTTTTAAATGTTTTAAATATTTTAAATGTTTATATATTTAAATGTTAGTTTAATTTTATGTTTGACTCTTTGTTGTGAGCCGCCATGAGCCACTTGTGGGAAGGGCGGGATATAAATCCTAAAATAAATAAATAAATAAATAAATAAATAAATAAATAAATAAATCTGGTCTAGCTGCCTTTGCACCTCACGGGTGATGTTCGCCATGTTAGTCTGGATCTCATTTTGGATCTCTCTTATCCAGATCTGCATCTCATTCCTCAGCAGTTGGACGTCTTCTCTCCCCCTCGGGGTCTGGCCCTCATCTTCGCCCGGACTGCTGTTTCGGTCCTCTCCGACCGTGACGTCCTCTCCCCCATTCCCCGACCCGGCAAATAGGTTCCCGTAGCGTCCTGCTGCCTCGTCCATGAGCGCGATCGAGGTGCGGGGCTTCCACTTCTGTGGGGTGAAGAGTAGGGTTGAGAAGTGCAGTGGGGACCCCTCTCTCCGTCTGTCAACGGTGACTCCCGGCGGGACCTTCGTTTCCTCTACAAGTTCAGTGGGTTCTCCATTATCCGGAATTTTGGCAGCCATCCAGCTTGAAAGTTGCCGGTTCGGATAAACCCATATTGGATCAGCTCCAAAATATCAGACAGTGGAACTTTAAAGTAAGCGGACTTCCATTGGTTACAATGTTAAGACTTTATTTGATAATCCAAAGGTTCTGAGCATGGATACATTGGAACTGATGCTCTCTCCTTGGAGCATAGATATTTTAACTAGGAGTACATCAAAGGCTTTCTAATCAAAACTACATTCCCACACTACAATGATACATTTCACATGTTTCTTTCCCTTATCTTATTGTGGTTCCCTTTCTCACAGGAACAGCTCTGCTGGCTTCCCTGAGGCATTTTATCTTCAAAGGGTTGTTGTCTTTGTTAGTATCGAGGACAGGAATTCACAGAAGGGTTAGTAACCGTTTTACTTCTACTTTGATATGCAAGGTTTCTATTTGGGGTTAGTAGCAAATGTTAGAAAATGGAGTTAGTTAGGTCAAGCATCTCATTACAGTTTGAACACAGCCTTATATCATAACAGTAAAGCTTTCCAGTGTCTGACAGTTGGGGCATAGACTTGGATTACTGCGATATTGAATGGCTTGCCTTGGATGCGGACCGAGATCATTCTGTCATTTTTGAGATGGTCTCCCATTACTGACTTCCTCAATCTCTTGTTAACTATAAAGGCCACACCATTTCTTCTATGGGACTCTTGCCCACAGTAATAGATGTAGTGATTCTCTGAGTTAAATTCACCCATTCCCATCCATTTTAGTTCACTGATTCCCAAGATGTTGATGTTCAGTCTTGCCATCTCTAGTTTGACCACATCCAGCTTACCTTGATTCACAGATCTTACATTCTACAGTCCAATGCAGTATTGTTCTTTGCAGCATCGGACTTTCCTTTCACAATCAGACACATCCACAACTGAGCATCCTTTCGGCTTTGGCCCAGCCGCTTCACTCTTTCTGTGGTTACTTGTACTTGCCCTCCAATCTTCCCCAGTAGCATACTGGCACCTTCTGACCCGAGGGGCCCATCTTCCAACACCATTTTAGTCTTTTGTTATTGCCATGGGGTTTTCTTGGTAAGGATACTGGAGTGTGTTGCCGTTTCCTTCTCCAATGATATATTAGTTGTTTTAATTATGTAAATTATTATTGTATTTTAATTCTTGAATTTTATTGTTAGAATTTCTATGTTGTGAGCCGCCCTGAGCCTGCTTTGGTGGGGTAGGGCGAGATAGAAATGAAATGAAATGAAAATCAATGGATTATATTTTGTCTGGGTTCTCAGCTGCAGCCGGTCCATCTTGGGTGGCCCTGCATGGCATAGCCCACAACCTCACTGAACTGCACAAACTCTCTTGCCATGTCAAGGCAGCAATCCATGAGTGACCTTTAAAAGCCCTGCATCATTACTGTGGGTAATTTAGCCTGATGTCAACAGATGGACTTGTGTTTGGAGTTGAATGGTATAAATCAGTTTGCAAAGACGCAGTGAAAACAGTGGCAAGCATTTCACTTCTGGACTCATTCCATAAAAAATAGTTTTAGCTGAATGATGACCTATGTTTTTCTGAGTTCACCTGGGATCTCAAGCAAAAAATAGTCTTGCCAAATTATGGATTTGTTAAATCCCACCAGGATTCCTGATGCCCCAGTCTGCTTTCTCTCTCAAACTGTGTGTTCTCTCAAGTGCCACATATTTATTGTACAAATATTTTTTGTCATCCTTAACCTAATCTTCTCATCCTCTTGTACTATTTAAAGGAGACATGAAAACAATGACTTGGCAATCTTAGTAACCGTGTGTGTGTCTACATGAAAACACAAATTCCTCCCCCCTTTATATCAATTACATAACCATATCTCTGCTTGTATGTAAAAGGCACTTGCACTTCACTGACTGACTGGCTGAGTCTTGATTAACTTGGTAATTCACTTACTCAGGAATTTAAAATTAGGGTATCTCCCAGTAAGCTAGAACACTAAAATATCGGCACCTATAGAGGCCACAATAACCAGATTAGAAGACAATTTTGCTTGATCTTGCAAAAGCAGATAGGATATTGATAAAGCTATTTCAATCTACAGAAACTCAGTTCACCACCACTTTATCAACAATATGCAAAGTTAGGCCTCATTTTGAGCAGGAGCTCTCAGGAGCAGAGCTCTGGAACCTCTAAATTTCAATGTGCTGTCTTTCTCCTCCCCCCAACAAAAACTTTCTTCTGGGCTCCATTGTTAAAACCCCCTGTGAGAATTTTGCTGAACTCTAAGATTTGACAAACTTTCAAATATTTTCCCCCACAAAAATGGGCAAATAAAACATAAAAAGCAGACGGAAATCTTCACCATGCCACTGTGGCCACATAGGAGAAAGTAATTTTAAAAGTATAATGGGAGTAAGGTTTTATTGGAGAGAGAGCAGAGAACATAAGAACATAAGAGAAGCCATGTTAGATCAGGCCAATGACCCATCCAGTCCAACACGCTGTGTCAAACAGTGGCCAAAAAAAATTATATATATTATAGCCACTGATGGACCTCTGCTCCATATTTTTATCTAAACCCCTCTTGAAGGTGGCTATACTGGTGGCCGCCACCACCTCCTGTGACAGTGAATTCCACATGTTAATCACCCTTTGGGTGAAGAAGTACTTCCTTTTATCCGTTTTAACCTGTCTGCTCAGCAATTTCATCGAATGCCCACGAGTTCTTGTATTGTGAGAAAGGGAGAAAAGTACTTCTTTCTCTCCTTTCTCCATCCCATGCATAATCTTGTAAACCTCTATCATATCACCCCGCAGTCGATGTTTTTCCAAGCTAAAGAGTCCCAAGCGTTTCAACCTTTCTTCATAGGGAAAGTGTTCCAGCCCTTTAATCATTCTAGTTGCTCTTTTCTGGACTTTCTCCAAAGCTATAATATCTTTTTTGAGGTGCGGAGACCAGAACTGCACACAGTACTCCAAATGAGACCGCACCATCGATTTATACAGGGGCATTATGATACTGGCTGATTTGTTTTCAATTCCCTTCCTAATAATTCCCAGCATTGCGTTGGCCTTTTTTATTGCAAACGCACATTGTCTTGACATTTTCAGTGAGTTATCTACCATGACCCCAAGATCTCTCTCTTGGTCAGTCTCTGCCAGTTCACACCCCATCAACTTGTATTTGTAGCTGGGATTCTTGGCCCCAATCTGCATTACTTTGCACTTGGCCACATTGAACCGCATCTGCCATGTTGACGCCCACTCACTGTCAAGTTGGCAGATTCAATAACGAGTCGTTGTTGAAACAAAGAAACTAGTTTATTGATACTGATACTTGAGGTTAAGCCAGCATTGAAAGACTAAAGAATAACCTGTAAATGCTCTGCATATAAGGGACACTTCAAAGGGATTCCTAAGGGGGGAGGATTATGCAGGGCACATTCACACATTGATGTTATCAATTCATTCTCAGGCTTGAGTGGCCTTGATCATAGCAAACTCCTGACTCCCTTCTGAGAGTCAGGCCTGAGAAGGCGCAGATAAGACTTCCACATCTTTCCATTTCAAAGCAAGGACACTCACTACAGGAAGGGGGGGTATGGAAGTTACGAGCTACCAGCAATTGAATACACTTTGGTTCTACCCAGAATGCTCTCTGACTGAGCCAGAGTTACAGACAGACTTGACACTCACCCAGCCTCAACAGATTCCTTTGGAGTTCCTCACAATCCTCTCTGGTTCTCACCACCCTGAACAATTTAGTGTCATCCACAAATTTGGCCACTTCACTGCTCACTCCCAACTCTAAATCATTTAGTTAAAGAGCATGGGACCCAATACCGAGCCCTTCGGCACCCCACTGCTTACTGTCCTCCACTACGAAGACTGCCCATTTATACTCACTCTCTGCTTCCTATTACTCAACAAGTTTTTGATCTACAAGAGGACCTGTCCTTTTACTCCATGACTCCTGAGCTTTCTAAGGAGCCTTTGATGAGGAACTTTATCAAAAGCTTTCTGGAAGTCAAGGTAAACAACATCTATCGGGTCTCCTTTGTCCACATGTTTGTTCACCTCCTCAAAGAAATGTAACAGGTTAGTGAGGCAAGATCTTCCCTTGCAGAACCCATGCTGAGTCTTCCTCAATAACCCGTGTTCATCAATGTGCCTACTCATTCTGTCCTTGAGAATGCTTTCTACCAACTTTCCCGGTATTGAAGTCAGACTGACTGGCCTGTAATTTCCCGGATCTCCTCTGGAACCCTTTTTAAAGATGGGGGTGACAATTGTTACCTTCCAGTCCTTAGGAATGGAGGCAGATTTCAATGAAAGATTACAGATTTTTGTTAGAAGATCCACAAGTTCAACTTTGAGTTCTTTTAGAACTCTCAGATGTATACCATCCGGACCCGGTGACTTATTAGTTTTTAATTTGTCTATCAGTTGTAGGACCTCCTCTTTTGTCACCTCAATCTGACACAGGTCTTTCAACACCCCTTCCAAAATTAGTGGTTCTGGGGCGGGCAAAAGGTTCTCATCTTCCACAGTGAAGGCGGAGGCAAAAAATGCATTCAGCTTCTCAGCCATTTCCTAGCCTCCTTCACGAATCCATTTACCCCCATGGTCATCCAAGGGCCCCACTGCCTCACTGGCTGGTTTCCTACTTCTAATATATTTGAAGAAATTTTTATTGTTGGTCTTTATGTTTTTTTGCAATATGCTCCTCATAGTCTCTTTTTGCCTCCCTGATCACAGTCTTGCATTTGATTTGCCACATCCTGTGTTCCCTTTTACTAATCTCACTTGGACTTGTTTTCCACCGCTTAAAGGAGTCCTTCTTACCTTTTACAGCTTCCATTACTTTGTTTGTTAACCATGCAGGTCTTTTCTTATGCCTGCTTGTGTCTTTCCTAACTTGTGGTATGTATTTTACCTGAGCTTCTATAGTTTTAAATAGTCTCCAAGCTTCCCCAAGGGTTTTGACCGTATTTACCTTTCCGTTCAGTTTCCTCCTCACATGCCTCCTCATCTCAGAGAATTTACCCCTTTTAAAGTTAAACGTGGTTGTGGCGGTCTTTTTGGGCAACTCCCTATTTATACAAATGGTGAAATCAATAACATCATGGGCACTGCTCCCAAGCGGCGCAATCACTTTTACATCTCTCACCAAGTCTTGGGCATTACTTAGGACCAAATCCAGGATCGCCCCACCCCTGGTAGGTTCTGAGACCATCTGCTCCATAGCACAGTCATTGAGAGCATCAAGAAACTCAATCTCTTTCTCTCAACTAGAACACATATTGACCCAATCAATCTGCTGGCAGTTAAAATCACCTATTACGACACAGTTTTTACGTTTAGCCGCTAACTTTAAGCCTTCCATGATATTATAATCATCCGCTCTCTTTTGATTTGGTGGGTGATAACAAACTCCCATAGTTAAATTTCCTTTTGGGCCCTCTGTTTCAACCCAAAGCATTTCTAAAAGGGAATCTAATTTTCTGACCTCAGTCTTCCTGAATCGTATATCTTCTCTGACATACAGAGCCACCCCACCCCCAACCCTTCCTTCCCTATCATTGCGATATAACTTACCTCCAGGAATCACCGTGTCCCACTGATTCTCCTCGTTCCACCAAGTTTCTGAAATTCCCACAATGTCTATGTTTTCTCCCAACACTAAACATTCCAATTCACCAATTTTACTTCAAACACTTCTAGCATTTGCATACAAACATCTATAATTTCCCAGGCAAGCTAGGCCCGCCACCTTCCTCCTGCCGCCTCGAGACTCTGGCAGACAGTCCATACTGTTTGTCACCATCACAGTGGACAACTCTGATCTGTTACCCAGTAGAAAAATAGCAGCCAACCCTTCATCTCTTTGAGATGAGTCCTCCCGAACCAGAGACATTTCATTTCCTGTCGGCTTTCCCCCAAGATTTAGTTTAAAAACTGCTCTGCCACCTTTTTGATTTTAAGCGCCAGCAGCCTGGTTCCATCCTGGGACAAGTGGGGACCGTCTCTTTTGTACAGCTCCCTCTTGTTCCAGAAAGCATCCCAGTGCCTAACAAACTTAAACCCTTCCTCCTTACACCATTGTTACATCCACACATTGAGACTTCTAATTTGTGACTGTCTCTCCTGCCCTGCACGTGGAACAGGTAGCACTTCTGAGAAGGCTACCTTGGAGATCCTGGCCTTCAGTCTCCTGCCTAAAAGCCTAAATTTTTCCTCCAGGACCTCACGACTGCATTTCCCCACATCGTTGGTGCCAACATGCACCACGACCACAGGCTTCTCCCAGCACTGTGTATCAGCCTGTCTGCTACACGTGTAATGTCCGCTACATTCGCACCAGGCAGGCAAGTCACCATACTTTCAGTATGCGGTTTCACCACCCAGCTGTCTACTTGCCTAAGGATCGAATCACCAACTACCAAAACCCCCCCTCTCCCCCTGCCCAGGGATGGTTCCTTGGCGCGAAAGGATTCCCACTCACCAACCAAAGAAGAGGTCCCTTCTGTGGGCACATTCCCCTTATCCTCAGCACGGTGCCCTGTTCCTTCTCGACCCTCACGTTCTCTGGCAGCAATGGGGCTGCTACGTTCAGAGCGGGGCTCATCTAATATACCCCCGAGAGTCTTCCCTGAGTGCCTAACTTATCGTCTCTGCTTCTCCAGGGCAGTCACCTCGGCCTCAAGGGTACGAACTCGTTCCCTGAGGACCAGGAGCTCCTTGCATCGAGCACACACCCAAGACTTCTGTCTTTTGGGCAGATAGTCATACATGTGACACTCAGTACAAAACACTGGAAATCCCCCACCCCCCTGCTGGCATTCTATCTTATATATATATATATATATACAGACCTATTTAAATGCTATTTAAGTGGCTCCCCTTCTGAAGGGTCAACTTATCTTATTGGGAGAACAAGGAAATCAGGGATCTGGGTTCCTGGTTTTTAGAGAGCCCCTTGGCAAAGAGCCACATGCCAAGAGCCCTTTAGCTCTCACCCTTCGGCTCGCGCTAAAGGCTTGCGCCTTTGGCAAGGTGCAGCTTAAAATGCAAAGAGGGTGGAGCAGAGGCACTCCTAAGCAATCAGCAGCAATCACTCTCAATCACTTTCACCTTTAGCCCACTCAACCAAACAAACAGCAGTTCCCCAGCTATCACAACACGGGTTATTGAGGAAGACTCAGCATGGGTTCTGCAAGGGAATATCTTGCCTCACTAACCTGTTACATTTCTTTGAGGGGGTGAACAAACATGTGGACAAGGAGACCCAATAGATGTTGTTTACCTTGACTTCCAGAAAGCTTTTGATAAAGTTCCTCATCAAAGACTCCTTAGAAAGCTTGAGAGTCATGGAGTAAAAGGACAGGTCCTCTTGTGGATCAAAAACTGGCTGAGTAATAGGAAGCAGAGAGTGAGTATAAATGGGCAGTCTTCGCAGTGGAGGACGGTAAGCAGTGGGGTGCCGCAGGGCTCGGTACTGGGTCCCATGCTCTTTAACTTGTTCATAAATGATTTAGAATTGGGAGTGAGCAGTGAAGTGGCCAAATTTGTGGATGACACTAAATTGTTCAGGGTGGTGAGAACCAGAGAGGATTGTGAGGAACTCCAAAGGGATCTGTTGAGGCTGGGTGAGTGGGCGTCAACATGGCAGATGCGGTTCAATGTGGCCAAGTGCAAAGTAATGCACATTGGGGCCAAGAATCCCAGCTACAAATACAAGTTGATGGGGTGTGAACTGGCAGAGACTGACCAAGAGAGAGATCTTGGGGTCGTGGTAGATAACTCACTGAAAATGTCAAGACAGTGTGCGTTTGCAATAAAAAAAGGCCAACACCATGCTGGGAATTATTAGGAAGGGAATTGAAAACAAATCAGCCGGTATCATAATGCCCCTGTATAAATCGATGGTGCGGTCTCATTTGGAGTACTGTGTGCAGTTCTGGTCGCCGCACCTCAAAAAGGATATTATAGCATTGGAGAAAGTCCAGAGAAGGGCAACTAGAATGATTAAAGGGCTGGAGCACTTTCCCTATGAAGAAAGGTTGAAACGCTTGGGACTCTTTAGCTTGGAGAAACGTCGACTGCGGGGTGACATGATAGAGGTTTCCAAGATAATGCATGGGATGGAGAAAGTAGAGAAAGAAGTCCTTTTCTCCCTTTCTCACAATACAAGAACTCGTGGGCATTCGATGAAATTGCTGAGCAGACAGGTTAAAACGGATAAAAGGAAGTACTTCTTCACCCAAAGGGTGATTAACATGTGGAATTCACTGCCACAGGAGGTGGTGGTGGCCACAAGTATAGCCACCTTCAAGAACGGTTTAGATAAAAATATGGAGCACAGGTCCATCAGTGGCTATTAGCCACAGTGTATGTGTGTATATAAAATTTTTTGCCACTGTGTGACACAGAGTGTTGGACTTGATGGGCCGTTGGCCTGATCCAACATGGCTTCTCTTATGTTCTTATGTTCTTAACTCAGAATTTTAGGCAGTCCCACAAACCTCAGAATGAAGTCTTTCAAAACTCAGAAATTCTCAGCAAGTTCTCCAGCTGTCTCAGCTATCAGAGCTGCTCTGCTCTGTTTTGCTCCTCTCAGACCTCTGTGAGATGTGCTCAGCCTTTGGGATCCCACGAAATTTCAGGTTTTTTTCTCTTAGTCTGTTTTCAATATACATTATTTTATCATGGGTCCAGGTGTTCGATTGTTTTGATTTCTGCATTGGCTGCTGTGGCCATTTCAAAGGCCTTGTTTGCTGTAGCAGAAATGTAAGGTTCTCATTAATTTTTTTGAGCTTGTCATTTATTTATTTATTTTATGATTTATATCCCGCCCTTCCCACCAAGTGGCCCAGGGTGGCTCACAGCATAGGGCTGGTTGCATTTGATATTTTTTTTGGCTATATTGGATTCAAGCTTCGTGTCATAAAAGTCTTTACTCATCAGAGAGAACAAATCTTGGCACTCAAAATGAGTTCCGCTGGCCATTTTGAGTGCAGCCTCGGCACTGCGGGATGCATTTTTTTCAAGATCTCCTGCTGAGATCTTGCTGAGGCTGAGACAGGTTTTGGAGTCATAGTTACTTTTGCTTTTGGGTTATTTGACTTACCCATAGTAGAGAAAAAGCAGCATTTGTAGACAATTTCATAGAGCTAGAGCTTGATGGAGAAATGGTAGAGAAGCTGATCTCTTAGGTGTCTACCATGCTCTGAGTACAACCACTTTTCTACCTTTTCCATGTCAGTGTGTGATCATTGAGGGTTGACAAAACTGCTTTGGCATTATATATCTAGAGTAAAACAATATATTTTCATAAGTATAGCATATAACAAGAAAGATGACTGAATATTTCCTTCATGAGAAGAGCTATTTAAAAAGAGTGCTTTTGGTGAAAGCTGAAATATAAAGTTTATCTTCTTTACTCCCTGTAATCTGCAAATTCCTGCAAAGATTAAAATATATACTGAGGAATAAATTAATACCGCTTTTAGCATGATCACTGTTTGGTCTGTTTGTTTATCTCTTCTCCCTCTTAATCTATAGAAACAATTATAAATAATTTTGTGAAATGATTTCATTGTAGTCTTATCAGCACTAGTGATTTGCTCCTGTTGAGCAAACAAAAGAACAATATAGAGGGAAGCAAATTACTTGATTAAAGAATACCAAAATTTCTTAAGATGTGTATGCACATTCATAAGTTTCTACTACATTTTGTCTAAAATTAAATTTTGAGGCAAATGTGGAAGTTCTAACTTGTATGAACTATCCAAGAAATAAATGGAAGTAAAATGGTACTTAATAAGACTAGCAATATTTAGATCATTTCTGCATCAGTTGTCTGAGTTTCTCTTGTAAATTTAGGACTGTGATGATCCATTCCCCCAACTCTTATTGTCTGAGAATACCCAAGACATGGTAGGGGATTAGTCTGCAAGGGGCAGGCTTTCCCACTTGCCCTCTTCTCTCCTATTGTGCAGAATAGGTGCCACACTCAAACTCTGCCCTTTCCCCACTAACAGAGTTTGAAGTGCTGATAGAGGTGACTGTATATGTTGCCAGCCACACATATCCCTCACTGCCTGCTAATCTAACTCTAGCCTAGTCATGAGTTTTAGTGTATGTATGGATGAATGGCCAGGCATGGTGGGTAAGAATCTTTGGACATCATCCAAGATCTTTCAAATAAGAATGACTACTTCTTATAATTTTACTTAGTGAAATCACTATTAATTGATTTTCTAAGTGATCTGTTTTTGTCCTGTTATACTGAGACTTGATCCTGAGAAGTTCTTTGTCCATTCAATGGCAAGAACCACTTACCCTGTCTCCAGCCAAGGTTGCGGATAGTCCCGTACCCTGCTGATCATTGCTGGATCATCAAAAAATAATAATTTCATCATAGGAATTTAACATCACTAAAATATTAGAAAGGTGATGATTTATAATTAAAGTGGATTTGTTTAGGAAGATAACTGGGTCCAGAAAATGATTTCTACTCCTCAAATAGACCAAAGCTCCAGAAATCTCTGCTTTGTAAAATTTATTCAGTGTGGTTTTTCAGACCTTTTCTTCAAAAACCCAATAGTTTCCAGATCATTACCATCTCAAGTACCAAAAAGCCACATAGAAGGTCAAAATGTTTGCACAATGGTTATCTTTTTGTTTACTAATAGCAATTTCAGTCTCAGTTTTGTGTAGACATTTCCTGAAGCAAGATGGCTAAACTTTGCTGGTTATGAAACTTACTTAATACAAAAACAGACCTTCCTAATTATTTATTATCTTCTACTTCAGACTCAATAGGGTTCTCAGATTGTATGAATAATTCCGGCTACCATTCCAAAAGGCTTGAATAATCTCCACCATCAACTAGTGTGACTAACTATTCATAATCTCCAAATTTAAGAAACTGCCTTACACTGAATCAGATCATTGATTCACCCAGCCTACTATTGCTTTGAGTACAGTGCAGTTTTTTCTGGCTATGTGATATCTTTAGCTGATGAAGAGAATGGCATCTCCTGCATACAAAGCACATACACTACCACTGGGCCATTGCCCCTCTTCAACTACCAAGTGCCTGAGAGAAACCAGCTGAGGTGGCCCCTCTTGTAATTCTCTGCGGTGACTTCAAGGTCTGTGCCCTGAGGGAGATGCAAGAGAGATACCCAAACCAGGAATTTCACAGGTCAGCTCCTGAAAAAACTTCCAATAGTGTTTCTACTTGCTACATCTGTGCATTTCAAATTTTAAGTTATAAACTGTTTTGAAGTCTTTATTGAAACCTGGTATTCTAGGCATCAAATAAATACATAATAAACTTCCTCCCTAAGAAGCCCTGTTTAAGAGAGAGATTTAGAAGAATGGCAGAAACATTTGTGTTCCAGCTGGCTTGTGCAATGGTTTGAGATCCAGCTGGTCTGCTGTTGATTGGCTTGTTGATTTGTGGTTTCTTTTTATTATGGTTGTTATTTAATTGCAACACTCAAAAGTTCATTTTAAAGAGGGGAGATACTAACGAGACCTTTAAACATTATGGAAATAAAGTAAATTCTATATGATAAACCAAGAAGAAATGTTATGAAGGAAGAATATCAGAAAAACATGGTAATATTTACGATTGTCAATTTGTAGCATCTTCTGACTGCTTTGCTTTGCTTTATCTGAGCAAATGAAGACCAAATAATTACTGTGATGAGAAATAAAAGCAAGACCAAATAGCTACTTCATGCTACTAGAGGGGAAGCTTATGTAAGTTGAGGAGGCACTAACAAGTGAGGTATAATTGGAAATTTAAACCCTGGCTAGGCATCTGCAAAGGCAGCCCATTTGTCCCAAAATAACCTAACTGCATGTGGTTTTGAGATGCAATTTTAGTTCCAGCCAGGAAGCAGATTACAAGATTTGTGACATGTCAACACACAGTCAAATGTGGTTCCAGCCAAACACTGTACCAAGAAGAAATGAGATCACTTTATATGTAGACTTTCTCATTGTTAATTCACTTAAGATACATGGATGAAGGTGGGAGTACAGATGACAAGAAAACCAGGAGAAGTGTATGTTCTGAATTTGGAACATTATTGGATCCAGAGAATCATATCAACTTGCAAAACAGAATTGTTCGGGAGGGCATTCTTGTTGAAGGAGCAAAGCTACATGATTCAGCTAAGCAGATATTTGAGATAAAGTCTTTCCAACAGGGATTGTCTTGTTGCCCTAAACGGACAGGTTTATATGCTACATTGATTGTCTTACTGTCTTAAATAGATAAGTTTGCATGTGTTGTTCTGGTTTTTGATCCCCTATTCCTAGCCCAGCCGTATTATTCTGCCTTAGGAATTTTTGCTGTTAGATTCAAATATTATCAAAATTTATAATCCACTCACTAATTGCATGATGTTACATTTGTAATGCATTTACCGATTGACTAAATGTTTTTACCATGCTTGTAATTTGCCATAGGTCCCAGTGAGAAAGATGAATTATAAGTGTTATGTACTGGACTTTATGTACTGGACTTTATGTTTGGCGGGAAGCTTTCAAGCACTCGGGCAATTGCAGGAGCACTAGAGATGCGATGACCTTGAGGTCTGGACCTCAAGCAAGACCTTGAGGTCTGGACGCTAAACAGTCACCAATGAGAAGAAGAAGATATTGGATTTATATCCCGCCCTATACTCTGAATCTCAGAGCGGTCACAATCTCCTTTACCTCTCCACCCCCCCACACACAACAGACACCCTGTGAGGTAGGTGCTGCTCTTTATCATTGCCCTAATACCACTGTCATACAGCAGGGGACCAGGAAGGGCCTTCTATTGGCTGCCACCACTCTGGTAAGAGTTTGTCTGGGAGGGCCCAAACCACCCACCCAATCCCTGTGTCTTCATTCTTAGCAAGCACCTTTTAACCATGACCAAACAGACATGAGGACCCAGGCAGTTTAACAACAATAAGTTTAATATAAGTGTTCTAGAACAAGTAGGTAGTAAAATACTAGAACAGTGAAATGAGAATCAGTAAAGGTTGGTGGAAAAAAATAACAGCCCTAATGGGATTATCTATACGTTTCCCTTCCTTTAATTCCAAAGACTCACCCTCCTTGAGTGAGCACACTCTCCTGCTGCATCTGTTCCAGGGAGCACTCCTCCTTTGTCTACAGCAGGGGTGGGGAACCTCCAGTCCGCAGGCTGTTTATGGCTTGTGGGTCCACTTAGTCCGACCTGTGGAGCAACACAGGCCAGGCCAGGCCAGGCACATGCACACATGCTGTATGCATGCACAGGTTGGAGGCACACTTCCTGGCCTGGCCCCACCCCAATCCTTTTGCGAGCACCAAGGAGCTCTGCACAGGTTGGAGGCATGCTTCCTTGCCTGGCCCCACCCCTTTCCTTTCTTGCACGCCAAGGAGATTAGAGCAGGCAGTAAGCAAAAGCACATGCATGCTGTCTGCCTGCTACTGCTGAGGCCTCCGCCCCCACTTTTGCACTGGCTGCTTTCCTCCTCCATTCTCAGACTGAGGGTGCCTGCACTGCTATCGCTGCCTCCAGTGCTATTGACTTTGAACCAGCTAAGGCACACAGGTAAGCAGCAACAGGAGTCAAGAATGACAGAATGTGCCCCCCGCCCACTCGCAGGGCATGCGGGGTAACTTGACCGGGGCTTTGCCAGACTGAAGCAATTACACTTCCATCGGGGAGTGGGAGGGAGGCAGCAGGGTCAGGGTGAGAGGAGCCAAGGCTCACAAAGCCAGGAGCACTTGGTGGGGAAGGGGAGGCTGCAGGGGCTGAAGCACACAGAGCCAGAGAACTGGGGAAGGGGGTGGGAGGCAGCCAGGCCATAGCTATGGGGGGTTACTCATTCAATCAACTTAGGGTTGCCAAATCCAATTCAAGAAATATCTGGGGACTTTGGGGGTGGAGCCAGGAGACATTGGGGCGGAGCCAGGAACAAGGGTGTGACAAGTATAATTGAACTCCAAGGGAGTTCTGGTCATTACATTTAAAGGGACAGCATACCTTTTAAAATGTCATTTTGTTCAGGTTCTGCGGCTTGGTGATAAGGCGCCTGGTGTCCGCCACAGTCTCAGCCATTGCCGATGCCCGCCCGCCCCTGCCTCGTCACCTTTGGCTGGAGAACTGTCGGAGAAGAGGCACCTGAGGGGTGCACAAAAGGGAAGAGGCAAAGACAGGGGGGCGCTCGGGTGTCACAGCGACCCAACGCTTGCCACTTCTTGCGAGTCCCGTGCCTCTTATGCCAAAAGCCCCGTGCCTCTTGTGCCAAAAGCCTCTTGCACCAAAGCCCCGTGCCTCTTGCGCTAAAGCCTTCGGCTGGAGAACTGTTGGAGAAGAGGCATCTGAGGGGTGCACGAAAGGGAAGAGGCAAAGACGGGGGGCGCTCGGGTGTCACAGCGACCCAACACTCGCCACCTCTTACAAGTCCCATGCCTCTTGCGCCAAAAGCCAGCATGACGCCCCCAAGACTCGCTCCGACCCGTCTGCCGGCCGCAGAGAGAGAGCGCAACCTTTTGCTAGCGTGCAAAGCAGCATGGGACTTGTAGTCTTCTGCGACATCCAGCCGACAAAGAACACTTTTAGTGAAGGGGCAGGACATGCGCGTTTCCCTCCCTCCCTTCGGGGACAGCCGGCGCTCCACCAACAGGGCGCGGAAGAGCCCCCAGCCAGCTGGGCTGAGGCAGGACTCGCAGGAGGGGAACCAGAGAGAAAAGGGCTCCGAGAAGGAGCGCCCAGCTTCAGCTCATCCCGCTGGCGCGCAGCTAACCCAGCCAGAGGCCCACTCGCACTCGGCTCCTCTTGTCTCCGGGAGGTGGGAAGGGCCGCCATTTCCCCCCGCTTTTCAGATTTTTGGCAAGTGGGGGGAGGAGGCTCCAAATCGGGGGGCCCCCGCCCAGGTGGGGGATTTGGGAAGCCTAAATCAGCTCCCCCGCTTGACTCCTAGGGCCCCTCCAATGGGTTCCAGTGGTGTGTGGGGGTGATGGAGGAGGTTTGGGGATTAAAGGAAGGGACCAGTTGGTGACATTTAGCTTCTCGCCACAGCTGGGTGCAGCTACTGAGGAAGGGAAGAGCGGTGGGAGGGGAGTTGGCCTGAGTCTGGAGAGGACCATGTGCAAGGGGAGGTGTTTGGGGGTGGACAGCAAGCAAGAACAGAGCCCCCAACCTCCATGTGCAGCTTAAAGTTCCCGCTGATCGGTGGGCCCTTCAAATGGCTTTCCATCACTTTGAGGGGGAGGGAGGAGGCAAGCTGCAGCCACGCCATCGCTGAGGGGACCAGGAATTGCAGGGAGGAGAAAGGGAGAGAGAAAGATCTAGCCAGGAGGGGAGGAAACTATCAGGTGCTGTGCTCTCCTTTTCTCAGTCTGCTCATCCTGGAGCACCTTTCCCTGTTCCCCCACTCCCTCCCCAGCCCCAGTAGAATGGCCAGCCCCCCCCCCCCGCCCTGCCTGGCTCATGCATTTCCCCAAGGAGCATGCCGTGTGGGGGCGTGGGGCAAGAGTCCCGTGAGGGCAGGGGGGGGGGTGGCAGAGGCCCCTCCACTACAAATTTTATTCACTGAGCCTCCCTGTCTAAAATTTTCTGTCTATGGCCCTGGAGGCAGTGGGGGCTGAAGTGCATGGAGCTGTAGAAGGGAGGGAGGGAGGGGAGGCAGAAGTGCACAGAGTCAGGAGAAGTGGGTGGGGAAGGGGGGGAACTGACGTGCACAGAGCTGGGAAAAGTGAGGAACAGCTGGGGCCAATGTTCCCTCTAAGCTGCAGAGTCTTATGACTAAAAATTCTACTTTGTGATCTACTAGCATTAAAGTTGTGAACTACTGCTTAAATTAGTGTGCTCTGGGGCCATCCCTTCTGAGCTAAGACAAAAATGTGTAAGCAGGAGGTTAAAAATCTGTGAGTTAGCTCATGCTAACTCAGCTTAGAGGGAACACTGGCTAGGGCATGTGAAGGTGACAGACAGCAGCAGGAAGAAGTAATCACTGCTAAAAATAAAGATAGTCCCTTGTGCAAGCACCAGTCGTTTCCAGCTCTGGGGTGATGTCACATCACGACATCACCCCAGAGTTCAAAATGACTGGTGCTTGCACAGGGGACTGTCTTTACCTTTAGCAGTGATTACTTCTTCCTGCTGCTGCCTAGATCTATGTTTGCAATGTATAGGATCAATCTAGAAACTTTTGTTAATGGCCACAGCCAATCAAATAGCCAGATGATTTTTGATGCTGATAGCTGTACATTAAATAATAGAATGAGTTCAGTTGTAGAAAGGGGGATTACTAATTTAAAAATAGCCCCCCATGAACTATTGCTTTGCATATTTCTCAAGCAACTTTATACTTTTGTCCTCAAATATTCCAGGCATCCTGGTTTTTAAAAAATCCTATTTTCTCTAACTTGGCTTTATATTACTGCAAGATGAGAATGACAGAACTATATGTCTGTCATGCTGTAACAGACTAGAAGTGAGAGCCTGGGGACAGGGTCTTCTTGATGCTCACTACCACAAGTTGTTCATGACTATGATTTCTTCCTGGGCAATTTCAAGTCTGAAGCAAATAAGTGTACCAGTCCAGAACAGTAAGGTTGTAAATCTGTGCTTGAGATTCAGGGTGTTAAGTACTTTTAAGTAAAGATCCACATTACAAGATCAACCTGCAATCATATGCTCATTATCTTATTTTAAAGCCTTCCTTCCTCTGTTTTGTCTTCACAGCAACCCTTTGAGGAAGGTTAGACTGAGAGAAAAAGCAGTTAGCCCAAGGTGAACTTATATCCCAAGGGAGTTTTAAGGCAGCCCCCTTACTCCTTGTCTAGCATACTAATCACATCACCCATTGGTATTTCAAAGGTACACAATTCAACTGGTTAAGGTTCCCTGCTGTGTGCATATTTGACGGCAAACCTGGATTTGTTGCTGTGGATTACCTTTGCTCAGTTCTGATGCACAGTTATTTTTGTTTGAATCTATGCTGGCCATCAGATGCTATTTAGCTGGTCCTGGGAGAGAGAAGCTAACTTATATCCCGCCCTTCCCACAAGTGGCTCAGGGCGGCTTACAACAAATAATAAAACAATAAAATCGGAACAAATTAATACATTTAAATTCAAACATTTAAAACCTAAAAACCTTAAAATTTTACATTTTACATTAAAACTGTGCAGTATAATCACAAAAATCTAAGATCTAGAAAGCTACATTTGTCTAGTCAGGCGCAGGCTAACCGGAAGAGGGTCGTCTTACAGGCCCTGCGGAACTGAGTAAGATCCCGCAGGGCCCTCACCTCTTCCGGTAGCTGGTTCCACCACATAGGGGCCGTTGTGGAAAAGGCCCTGTCTCTAGTTGTTTTGAGGCGCACTTCCTTGGGCCCGGGGATGGTGAGAAGATTTTGAGTCCCAGACCCCAGTACTCTCTGGGGAACGTGTGGGGAGAAACGGTCCCTCAGGTAGGCAGGTCCCAGGCCATATAGGGCTTTAAAGGTAATGACCAGCACCTTGTACCGGACTCGGTATATTATTGGAAGCCAGTGCAGAGCCCGAAGACCCGGCCGAATGTGCCCCCATCTTGGGAGGCCCAATAACAGCCGGGCCGCGGCATTCTGCACCAGCTGCAATTTCCGGGTCCGGCACAGGGGCAGCCCCATGTAGAGGGCATTGCAGTAATCCAACCTCGAGGTGACCGTAGCATGGATCACTGTTGCTAGGTCGTCGGGGTCCAGGAAGGGGGCCAACTGCCTTGCCCGTCTAAGATGAAAAAACGTGGACTTGGCAGTGGTCACTATCTGGGCCTCCATATTTAGGGACGGCTCCAGTAGCACCCCCAAGCTTTTGACCCTGTCCGCCGGCCTCAGCGGGACACCGCCAAAAGCTGGCAGGGGGATTTCCCCCCCCCCGGCCCCCGACGGCCCAAACAAAGGACCTCTGTCTTCGCAGGATGAAGACCACTTGAGAAAAATGCAGATGACTAGTCCAGCAGGATTTGGGTGGTTTGTGAGGAACATTGACTGCTAAATCTTTATTATTCTATGCTTATAAAAAGTTAAATGTAAGAGGTTAATTTCTGGGGGCCTTGGAAACAAAACAAAAGGCAGGCTAACAGTGTGGTTCAGACCATGGCTGGCTGAGATGAGTGCTTGTGGTGCCCACAGGTTTGCTAAACTACTTCATCCTCTTCCTGGGCTGCTACTGGACTGCTCTTGGGTGACACACACACTGGATAGTTATCAAAACTTAAGTGGTGTGACATCCTACATGACTATGAAGCAAAGAAAAGTTGACGCAGAGGGTCAATCTTTCCAAGAGAAATGGACAAATGATTATTATATTTTTGTAGTCAAAGGCAAACCTGTATGCCTAGTTTGTGGTGATGCAATAGCAGTAGTGAAAAAAGTCAATCTGGAGCGTCATTACAGCTCAAAACATGTTAAACTCAATGAATTGCAAGGCCAAATGCGTCTGGATAAAATCAATGCTCTTACGTGGTGTTTGGAATCAGAATAAGCCGCTTTCACTACGCCTCATTGTGACAGAGACATTATTCAGACGAGTTATGTAGTGAGCAAGCTAATCACAAAGAAGCTGAGGCTTCATGCAGAGGGAGAATTTGTGAATTGATGGCTGCTGCAGAGTTGTTGGCACCAGACAAAGTGAAATTGTTTCAGAGTGTTTGTCTCAGAGAACTGTCTCAAATCAGATTACTGACTTAGCACAAGATATTGAAAAAACACTGAAGGATTCTGCAGGAGATTTCAAATTTTTCTCTCTGGCTTGTGATGAGACAATGGACATAACAAATACTGCCCAACTGGGCATTTTCATTTGTGGGATAACTGCAGAATTTGACACGCGAGAGGAACTGCTGTAACTGGACGCCAGGCATGGCACAGCAAGAGGTGAGGACTTATTTGAGAGATTTGTTTTATCAATGAAAAAGCTTGAGCTACTGTTGTGTTTGAGGACTCAAGTGAAGACTTATATGGGTGTTCCTGCCTGGCTCATTGGAGCCATTAGAATGGAGCTTGGGGACTTGAGAACAATGGGCAGCAGAATCCAAACCTCTTTTAAACTCTTACACAAATGTCCATGAGAAAAAAGGTTGGTATTACAAGATCCTGTCTCCTTAAGAGAACTCATAAACATGGACATTTGTTATCTCAGAGGAAGTAGACTGAGAGCTTTTAGGTCAGATAGACAGGTTTTGATTTCAGACCATCAAAGTACAGGCCAACTGAATAGAGTGGTGTTGAGTTTACAATACTCAAATAAATCTTCAGCAATTAAAAACATAATTTACCAACATTGGCAGCTGTTAACAGCAATTCCAAGATGCATAGAGAGACCTTTTGTGGCACCAGCCGGACATACAGTGGGGGGCGCAGACCATAGACTTCACCAACAACCGGTGCAAACACCACCATTTGTCGGTGAAGTGGGGACCCAACTCACCCCCCAGGAATGAAAAAATGTGCGTGTCAGTGGAAGAAATCCACTTGATTCCCCGAGAGTACAGGGACTTACACAGGGTGTTTAGCGAGGAGGAGGCAAATGAATTACCCCTGCATCAGAGCACCGATTGCGCCATCGAACTCATCCCTGGCCAGGAGCTACCTAAGGCTAAGCTGTATGGGGCGGGCAGAGAAAGCGGAACTGCAAAAGTTCATAGACAAAAACTTAAAGAGGGGCTTCATCAGGCCGGCCACCGCTCCACATGCCGCGCCCGTCCTTTTCCGGAAAAAGGACAGGAGTCTTAGACTTTGTACAGATTTTCATGGGATAAATGGGATTTCGATGTCAAACGCTTACCTCATCCCTCTAATCAAGGATCTGCTAAGCACTGTGTCAGAAGGGTCCATCTTTACCGAATTGGACCTGAGGGACGCTTACTTTAGGGTGCGGATCAAGGAGGGGGATGAGTGGAAGACTGCCTTTAACACTCCGATGGGGCAATTTGAGTATCTGGTGATGCCGTTCAGACTACAGGGGGCCCTGGGGATGTTCATGAACTTTATCAACAAAGTCCTAAGAGAGTATCTGTACAAGAGGGGGGGGGGTGTACCTGGATGACATCATTATTTATTCAAAGGACCTGCCCTCCCATGTCCAATTAGTAAGAAAAGTGCTCACCACTTTATACGAGCACAAACTGTATGCTAAGCTATCCAAGTGCGAGTTTCACAAAAAGGAACTCGACTACCGGGGATTTCGGGTTTCCGGGAAGGGATTGGCGATGGACCCAGCAAAAATACAGGCGGTACTGGACTGGGAACCTCTGAGGACATATAGACAGCTCCAATTGTTCCTTGGGTTCGCAAATTTTTACAGGGGGTTCATTCAGGGGTTCGCCCAAGTGATGCTGCCACTGACAGACTTATTAAAAACCAAAGGGAAGGGCCCAGAAGTGAAAAAGCCCGGGGCTAAGTTGAAATGGTCCCCGGCTTGCCAGGAAGCTTTTGACAAACTCAAGCACTTGTTTACTAGTGAACCAGTCTTAGCACACCCTGATCAGCTTAAGCCTTTCGTGGTTCAATGCGATGCTTCCAACGTGGCCATAGGAGCAATATTAATGCAAAAAGATTCAGAAGGGCAGTTGAGACCATGCGCTTACATTTCCAAGAAATTCTCCCATGAACAGCGCAACTGGTCGGGGTGGGACAAGGAAGCATTCGCAGTAATCAAAGATTTCAGGTTTTCACGGCTGGTAACATCATTAGGGTTTGTAGAATCTTTTGGGCTCAAGTGCCGTGTTATACCGGAGAACTTTCACATTGAAAACATGGCGGTCTTGGCTAGAAGGGGCTTGAGTGCCATTTGAGATCTGGACCAACCATAAAAACTTGGAAGCGCTCACCGGGTGCAGAAAACTGACTGAAAAACTAATCCGGTGGGTGGGATTCTTTGCTAAGTTTGATTTCACTCTCAAACATATTCTGGGGTCGAAAAACTTTTTGGCCGATGCCCTATCCAGGCTACCGCAGCACGAAAGCCAACAAGAGGAGGTGCTAGACTCCTTCATCCCCCCTTCAGCTGTAGCGGGAGCGGTGACCACACGCTCAGGGAAAAAAACATCGGCGGAACCATGGGGGGGTAATAGACTGATCGTAGAGGCTGAGCGCGAGGGAGAAGAGAGACCAGAGGGATTCATAAAAGGGGCAGGTGGGTTTTGGTATCTGGATGGAAAGTTATACGTCCCGAAAACCCTTCACAGACAGGTTTTACAGCACTGCCATAGCAACAAAATATCTGGCCATTTTGGATATGTGAAAATGCTGCACCTAGTCAATAGACAATTCTGGTGGCCACACATGAAAAAAGACATTTCCAAATTTGTGGCCTCATGCCCGGTCTGCATAATGGCAAAAAAGTGGGGGGGAAAGCCGCCAGATCTCCTCCAACCAACCCCTATGGCTGAGCGGCCCTGGTCAGTAGTTTCTATGGATTTCATAGTGGAGCTACCAGGGTCCAGGGCCGAACTATGATACTAGTGGTGGTGGATACATTTTCAAAGCAAGCACACTTCATTCCGTGTAAAAAACTCCCCACAGCAAAAAAGCTTGCTTATTTATTCTTTCAACACGTGGTAAAAGTCCACTTGTTCCCAGACAAGGTCATTAGCGACTAGGTCACAGTTTGTTGCAAACTTCTGGCGGGAGTTTTGTAAACTGACGAGCATGGAGCAGGAGTTGAGCTGTGCCTATCACCCGCAGACAGATGGGCAGACGGAACGAGTGAACGGCCTTCTGGAACAATATTTGCGTTTTTATGTGAACGATCAATAGTCAAATTGGGTGGAGCTGCTCCCCTTCGCTGAATACGGCTACAACAATAGTCTCCATAGCTCCACTAAGGCTACATTGTTCAAAATTGTGAATGGCTATGAGGGAAAACCCTTCCCCCTACTACCCAGCAACAACGGGACTCCACCCACCACTTGCCAGCAATGGTGGGAGACTCTGGGAAAGGGTTGGGCAGTTATCCAAGACAACTTGGAGATGGCAAAGAGGGACTACAAAGTCCAGTTTGACAAAAAAACACTCTCCGGAGTGGGACTTTAAAGTGGGGGATACAGTGTTCCTGTCCACCAAGAACTTACCATTGCCACAGACGTCTCGGAAGCTAGCTTATAAATACTTGGGTCCTTTCAAAATAAAGAGAGTGATAAAGTAACAGTGGAACTAAAACTGCCTAAATTGTTTAGTAAAATCCACCCTGTTTTCCATTGCAGCCTTCTTTGGAAAGATCGGGGGGCTACGTCTTGGCACCCCCGCCTTCCAGAGCCCAAACCTATTCAAGTGAAGGGTCAGAGTCAACATGAGGTGCAGGAGGTGCTGGATGCCAAGATGAAGAAAAAACTCCTATATTATTTGGTGCACTGGAAATACTTTCCTCCCAGCTGCGATGAGTGGGTGAAATCCTCAGACCTCCAGGCCCCCCTCCTTCTCAAAAGATTTTACCTACTGCACCCAGACAAACCCCGAGCATGAGCTTAGGGAGGGCAGTATGTCAAGCAATGTGAATCTTTCTTTCAATAATCTGATGCTAATGAAATATTGCAATTGAATATATCTGTAAAGCTTCGTGAATGTTACTAACCAAAGCCAAGATGGGCACATCAAAGCAGGGAATATTTAGGGGGTAGTTTGCGCCTCTCGCATTTACTAACAAATGCAGGAATTTGCTCTTTGAAGATAAAGCACCTCCAGGGACGGTTCCCAGGCCTGACCCCAAGGAAGGAAACCACAAAGAGAGAAGGGATTGCCGTGTGAATCTTCACACGTGAATGTAGCATTGTTTAGAGAATGTAGCTTTGTTTAGAAAACGCTTTGATGTGCCACCTTTAAGTATGCCTTTCACTGTTACTATGTATCAGTTCCAATCCTCAGCTCAACCCTGGACTATCAAATAAATCATACTTTGTTTCAAATCAAAGACTGATTACTTTAATAATAATAATAATAATAAATTTATTTTTGTATCCCGCCCTCCCCTCCCAAAGGCAGGCTCAGGGCGGCTCACAGGACATGGTATAACCATGATTTCAATAAAATACCATCAGTACAATAAAACAGATTAAAATACAGTTGAATTACATTTATAAATTAAGTTAAAAATTAGATAAAACAGTTAGCCATTATGAGTTATTAATTAAGGTGCTACAATTCAGAAACATGTATAGGATGGTGTCAGAACTTGTAACTTTACCTATATGCCTAGCAAAAGTATATTCTGTTAGCTCAACTGACTCCATGTTGTAAAAGTTTACTAACCCTGTAACTCTGCATTTCAAACAAATACTAACCACTGAAGGGTGACTGATAACCCCTGGCCAGCATCTGCATGTACCCTTTGAAGCTGGCAAGCCAGAGAAAAGCAGCGGGGTTCTTCCTCCTTGATGGGAGATAAGAGGCCTGGGAACAGACAACTGTCTCCCTGAGTGTGAGTAAGGATTTATTGTTTTATGTTACCAAAGTATAAGAATGTACCGATGGCCTTGGAAGCCATCAGAGTCAACCTGCTTCTTCCATGAACATAGTTCTCAATAAACGGATTAACTTTTGAAACAAAGTGATGCGTTTCTTTTGAAGTTCCCAGTTCTGACATTTTGACTCTGATCTCTTTGGAGCTTATCCGAACTGGCAACTTAGCTGGATGGTAGCAAAGGCTCCAGATAATGGAGAGCCCCACACCCCACCTAAAGAGCAACCGATTGACCCCGGAGTGACGGTGGTGAGGCGCAAGGTGAAGGACCCGACGCACTTCTCCACGCTCCTCTACACACCGAAAAAGTGGAAGCCGCGCAAATCAACCACGCTCATGGATGAGGCAGTGGACCGCTACGCAGCGCTAATAACGGGGGCCGGAGCTGAAGCGGGGGCGACCCCGAAAGCCCAAAACCGTGAAGGGGGAGAGGTCCCGATCCCCGAAGGGGAGGATGAAACCCATATGCTTTGGAACGAGATGTTCCTGTGGGCGAGAGAGATCCACGATGAGGTCCACGTGAGCCACATGCAGCTTACCGGAGAACTGCAGCGGCAACTGGACGCCATCCGCGAGCAGATTCAAGCGCTACACGGGGCCGGGGTTCTGGGCAAAGGAGCCCTGGCCGGGCCACCCGGCGGGGTGCCCGACCAGCCAGCAGAACCGCCGGGAGGAGGGGGGTCCCAGCTGGGCCGCCGGAGGGACCCCCAGATGAACCACCGGCGGGACCACCGGGGGAACCGCCGGTGGGCCCACCGGCCGGGCCGCCGCCGGGGCCGCTGCCGGGGCCGCCAGCAGGCCCGATCCCGGTCCCTGTGCCCCAGCCTGGACGCCCAGCGCCACCGGCAGCGCCACCGGCACCAGGGCCATGGGAGGGAGCACGGAGCCGGGAGCTACAAATCACCTTCGACGGGAACCCGGAGGAGGTAGAATACTTCACCATTCAGTGTAACAGCTTCATGACCCACTGGGGCGCGAGCTTCCCTTCCAAAGCGAGCCGAGTAGACTACCTCGCCTCCAAGCTGAAAGGGGCTGCGCGAAAATGGTTTGTGGGCCTGTACGGGGGGAGAAGACCGGAGCTGGCGACCGTGGTGGGGTTCCTGCAAGCGATGCTATGGCAATGCAGCGACCCGCTGCAAGAAGTGAAGGCGATAGCCGCCCTTAGGGGGATCGAACAAGGGGCCCGCACCATCCGGGAATACGCCACTGAGTTCATGGCGCATTGTTCCAGAGTCCGGGGTTGGAGCGAGCAAATGAAGTACACCGCGTTCCAAAACGGGCTGAACGCCAACATCCTCGACCGGTGCTACCATCAAGGAAGGCCCGACACCTTAGTGGGCTGGATCCAACTGGCCGGCGAGGTGGAAACCAACCTACAACACGTGGGGATCCGCCTCCAGCAGCAGCTGGTGGGGAAGGGGGGAAAAGCAGGCCTCACCCCCACGAAACCCGAGGGAAGGAAGACCACGGCACCAACGACCACGGCGACCCCTCCCGCGGGGAGGAGGTGCTTCAGGTGCGGAGACCCGGGGCACCTGGCAGCCAACTGCCCTGAGAAGCCGCAGATCGCCACCCCCCCCCCAAACCACTAGCCATGGCCCCGAAGAAGGCAGGGGGGAGAGCCAAGGAGCCCAGTCGGGGCGCCGTCACCACGTCCATGGCGATTGACGAGGATACTATAATTATCGAGGAGTCGAGCGAGGAGTCCTGGGACCCCGAGCTGGCGGGAAACAACAGCGACCTGCTCTGATGGGTGCCGAGAGGCAGGTCAAAGAAGTGACAGCACCGATGACGGTGAGAATAACGGGGGAACTCTTATTTATGGCCGTGACTCTGTTAAACCCCAACCTAAAATGATTCATGCATGCGCGAGCGCTAATAGACTCGGGGTGCACAAGGGAAATTATCACCCCCCGCCTGGTAGAGGCGCTGGGGTTAGCCAAGTCCCTGCTCCCCCACCCGATCCAGTTCGAGCAGATGGATGGATCGGTGATGAAGGGGGAGCCAAGCACGGAAGAGACGCAGGCAGTGCCGGTGGGGATGAAGGAACACTGGGGGATAGAAGTGTTTGTGGTGGCCCCCTCCTCCTCCTACAACGTAGTGGTGGGTGCGGGGTGGCTGGCAAGGCACCAACCCGACATTCAGTGGGAGGTGCAGATTGTCAACTTCCTGGACCTGAGGTGTGAGCACCACCACTGGCGGTGGGAGTGGGGCCCTGAACCCCCGCCACAGAACGAAAGGTTGTGTTTAATGATAGAGGAAGTTAAGTCGATCCCAAAGGAGTATCGGGACTTGAGGAGGGCGTTTAGTGAGGAGGAGGCCAATGAACTGCCGCCCCACAGACTGTGCAATTGATCTAATACCCGGCCAAGAGCTACCCCGAGCCAAACTGTACTCAATGGGGTGGGCAGAGAAGGAGGAACTGAGAAAATTCTTAGACAAAAACTTAAAACAGGGCTTCATTCGCCCCGCCACCACACCTCATGCGGCCCCTGTCCTCTTCCGGAAGAAGAAGGACGGAAGTCTGAGACTTTGCACTGATTTTCGCGGGATAAACGGGATTTCAATGTCCAATGCCTACCCGATCCCCCTGATCAAAGACTTACTGAGCACCGTAGCCGAGGGCAAGGAGTTCACGAAACTCGACCTCAGGGACGCTTATTTCAGGGTGCGGATCAAAGAGGGAGATGAGTGGAAAACCGCTTTCAATACCCCCATGGGACAATTTGAATACTTGGTGATGCCGTTTGGGTTGCAGGGGGCACCAGGAATGTTCATGAACTTTATCAACGAAGTATTACGGGAGTACCTATACAAAGGGGTGGTGGTGTACCTGGATGACATCATTATTTATTCAAAAGACCTCAAATCCCACGTGCCCTTAGTCAAATCCCACGTGCCCTTAGATGTGGCGACCCGGGGCACCTGGCCGCCAACTGCCCAGAGAAACCGTGCCAAGCAACGCAGCCACCCAAGCTGTTCGCGCCCACCCCAAAGAAGGGAGGCGGACGAGCTAAGGAGCCCAGTCGGGGCGCCGTCGCCACGTCCATGGCGATTGACGAGGATGTTATAACCATCGAGGAGTCAAGTGAGGAGTCCTGGGATCCCGAGCCGGCGGGAAACGACAGCGACCTGCTTTAATTGGTGCCGCGAATCAGGTCCATGAATCGACGGCACCGATGACGGTGAGAATAACCGGGGAACTCCTGTTTATGGCAGTGACCCTATTGAACCCCAATCTAAAACGATTTATGCACGCCCGGGCCCTGATAGACTCGGGTTGCACCCGGGACATCATCACCCCCCGCCTAGTAGAGGCGCTCGGGTTAGCCAGGTCCCCCCTGCCCCACCCGATCCAGTTCGAGCAAATGGATGGGACAGTTATGAAAGGGGAACCCTGCACGGAAGAGACTCAAGCGGTGCCGGTGGGCACGGAAGAGAACTGGGGGATAGAGATGTTTGTAATAGCTCCCTCCTCCTCATTCGATGTAATGGTGGGTGCGGGGTGGTTAGCGAGGCACCAGCCGGACATCCAGTGGGAAGCGCAAATTGTCAACTTCCCGGACTGGAGGTGCAAGCATCACCACTGGCGGAGGGAGTGGGGACCCAAACCCTCGCCACAGAACGAGAGGTTGTGTCTAACTATAGAGGAGGTGAGGTCGATCCCCAGAGAATACCGGGACTTGAAACGAACATTCAGCGAGGAGGAGGCTAATGAGCTCCCCCCGCACCGCCCCACAGACTGTGCTATCGAATTGATCCCGGGGCAAGAGCTACCGAAAGCCAAGCTCTATTCGATGGGGTGGGCGGAAAAGGCGGAACTGAAAAAGTTTATAGACAAAAACTTAAAGAGAGGGTTCATCCGCCCCGCCACGGCCCCCCACGCAGCCCCGGTCCTATTCCGGAAGAAGAAGGATGGGAGCCTGAGACTTTGTACTGATTTTCGCGGGATAAACGGGATTTCTATGTCCAATGCCTACCTGATCCCGCTGATAAAAGACCTACTTAGCACGGTAGCAGAAGGGAAGGTGTTCACGAAACTCGACCTCAGGGATGCTTACTTCAGGGTACGGATCAAGGAGGGGGACGAGTGGAAAACAGCGTTCAACACGCTGATGGGACAGTTCGAGTACCTAGTAATGCCATTCGGGCTCCAAGGGGCACCAGGGGTGTTTATGAACTTTATAAATGAAGTGCTAAGAGAGTACCTGTACAAGGGGGGGGGGGTGTACCTGGATGACATCATTATTTATTCCAAGGACCTGGAGTCCCATGTACCACTAGTCAGAAAAGTGTTAACCACCTTGTACCAAAACAAACTGTATGCTAAGCTGTCCAAGTGCGAGTTCCACCAAACGGAACTAGATTACCTAGGGTTTTGTGTGTCGGGGGAGGGATTAGCGATGGACCCCGCCAAAATCCAAGCCGTGCTAGACTGGGAACCACCCCGAACCCGACGGCAGCTACAATCTTTCCTGGGGTTCACAAACTTTTACCGCGGGTTCATAAAGGGGTTTGCCTGGGTCATGCTACCCCTCACGGAACTCCTCAAAACCAAGGGGGAGGGGGAGGAGGCCAAAAAACCCGGGGCCCGCTTAGAATGGTCACCTGAGTGCCAAGGCGCGTTCGATGAACTGAAGCGGCTGTTCACCAGCGAACCCGTGCTAGCCCACCCCAATGAACTCAAGCCGTTCGTGGTACAATGCGACGCTTCCGACATTGCTGTAGGAGCCATATTGATGCAGAAAGACGAGGAGGGTGGGCTAAGACCCTGCGTGTACATCTCCCGCAAGTTCTCGAACGAGCAGCGGAACTGGTCAGTGTGGGATAAGGAGGCGTTCGCGGTCACATTCACCCTAAAAACCTGGTGATCGTGGCTGGAGGGGGCCTGGGTCCCTTTTGAAATATGGACAGACCATAAGAACCTGGAAGCGCTAACAGGCCGGCGTAAGCTCACCGCCAAACAAATTCGATGGGCGGGATTTTTCGCCAAATTTGACTTTGTGCTGAGGCACATCCCCGGCACCAAGTATTTTTTAGCCGACGCGCTCTCCCGCATGCCCCAGCACGACAGCCAGAGAGAGGAAGTGATCAATGCACTCATTCCCCCCTCCCAAGTAGCGGGTGGAGTCACCACTCGATCCGGGAAAAAGACCGGGTCCCCAGAGCCAGAGGAAAAGGAACGATTTGTGCGGGAGGCAGAAGCAGAAGGGGGGGAGAAGCCCGAGGGTTTAGAGAAAGGGGAGGGGGACTCTGGTATTATAACGGAAAGATCTATGTGCCGAAGAGCCTAAGGGGAGAGGTCCTGGCGCAATGCCACTCCAGCCGCCTAGCGGGGCATTTCGGCTATGTGAAAACACTGCACTTGTTAACTAGGCAGTTTTGGTGGCCACAGCTGAAGAGAGATGTGTCATAATTTGTGAGCTCATGCCCCACTTGCATCATGGCCAAACGGAGGGGGGGAAAACCGCCTGGGCTCTTGCACTCCCTACCCACCGCAACGAGGCCCTGGGCGGTAGTATCGATGGACTTTATAGTGGAACTGCCACCGTCCCAGGGGAAAACAGTAATCCTAGTGGTGGTGGACACCTTCTCCAAGCAGGCCCACTTTATCCCGTGTAAAAAGCTACCCACCGCTAAGAAATTGGCCCATTTATTCTTCCACCACGTGGTCCGCCTCCACTCATTCCCTGATAAGGTGATTAGCGACCGCGGGCCGCAGTTCGTTGCCAACTTCTGGCGGGAGCTTTGTAAAATCACTGGCATGGAACAGGGGCTCAGCTCCGCTTACCACCCGCAGACGGACGGACAGACAGAGAGGGTGAACGGGCTACTGGAACAGTACCTTAGGTGCTATGTCAACTACCAACAGACCAATTGAGTAGAGCTCCTGCCTTTCGCAGAGTATGGGTACAATAATAGCCTCCATAGCTCCACCAAGTCCTCCCCTTTCCAGATAGTCAATGGGTATGAGGGCAAGCCCTTCCCGCTATTAACCCTGCCAGCAGGGGCACCCGAACCAACTTCGTGCCAACAATGGTGGGAGGGGATTTGCAAGGGGTGGAAAGTGATACAGGACAACCTGGAAAGTGCGAAAGAGGAGTACAAAAAACACTTTGATCGAAAACACTCCCCCCAATGGACGTTCAAAGAGGGGGAGAAGGTGTTCCTCTCAACTAAAAACCTCCCATTACCACAGACTTGCCGAAAGCCAGCATACAAATACAAAGGCCCGTTCATGATCAAACGAGTGATCAATGAGGTGACAGTAGAACTGAAGCTGCCCAAACTGTTTAGTAAGATCCACCCTGTTTTTCATTGCAGCCTTCTTTGCAAAGATCCTGGAGCTACGTCTTGGCACCCTCGCCCTCCAGAGCCACCTCCTATTCAAGTGAAGGGCCAGAGCCACCATGAGGTGCAGGAAATCCTGGACTCCAGGGTCCAGCGTGGGGTATTGTACTACTTGATCAGATGGAAGTACTTTCCCCCAAGCTGCGATGAGTGGGTCAAAGCCAGTGACGTGTTGGCCCCGCAATTGCTTAAGAAATTCCACCTACTGTACCCACACAAGCCCCGGGCGAGAGCTTAGGGGGGGCAGTATGTCCGAACTTGTGCTTTTCATGCTTGCTAAGCTGGACAATGTTAGCCTAACTGACTCCATCTTGTAAGTTGATACTAATCCTATGTACTCATAGCTAGGCCACTAATCAAAGCGCTTTGCATTTCAAACAAACTGTAACCATTGAAGGAATGACAGATAGCCTCTGGGAGTCATTTGCAGGTGTCCTTTGAAGACAGCCGCTCAGGACATCACAGCAGGACTCCTTCCTCCCTTTTCTGATAACAGACTCTGGGAACAGACAAGTGTCTCTGGGAGTGTGAGAACTGGCTTTATTGTTTCTGTAACAACCACATAAAGTTGTAACCATTGCTAACCCCGTTATCAGAGTTATTCTGTGCCTTCATGAACTTAGTTCTCAATAAACACCTATACTTTGTAACGAAGTACTGGGCCTCGTTTGAAGTTCTTCAAGTTCTGACAGTATCAACAGAAGTATAGTGTCCAGATCACGTGAAGTGATGGTATCGCTTTACTCTGCTCTGGTAAGACCTTTACTCTGATGGTATCGCTTTACTCTGCTCTGGTATTATGTTCCGTTTTGGGCACCACATTTTAAGAAGGATATAGACAAGCTGGAATGGGTCCAGAGGAGGGCGATGAAGATGTGGACAAAGGAGACCCGATAGATGTTGTTTACCTTGACTTCCAGAAAGCTTTTGATAAAGTTCCTCATCAAAGGCTCCTTAGAAAGCTTGAGAATCATGGAGTAAAAGGACAGGTCCTCTTGTGGATCAAAAACTGGCTGAGTAATAGGAAGCAGAGAGTGAGTATAAATGGGCAGTCTTCGCAGTGGAGGACGGTAAGCAGTGGGGTGCCGCAGGGCTCGGTACTGGGTCCCATGCTTTTTAACTTGTTCATAAATGATTTAGAGTTCGGAGTGAGCAGTGAAGTGGCCAAGTTTGCGGATGACACTAAATTGTTCAGGGTGGTGAGAACCAGAGAGGATTGTGAGGAACTCCAAAGGGATCTGTTGAGGCTGGGTGAGTGGGCGTCAACGTGGCAGATGCGGTTCAATGTGGCCAAGTGCAAAGTAATGCACATTGGAGCTAAGAATCCCAGCTACAAATACAAGTTGATGGGGTGTGAACTGGCAGAGACTGATCAAGAGAGAGATCTTGGGGTCATGATAGATAACTCACTGAAAGTGTCAAGACAGTGTGCGTTTGCAATAAAAAAGGCCAATGCCATGCTGGGAATTATTAGGAAGGGAATTGAAAACAAATCAGCCAGTATCATAATGCCCCTGTATAAATCGATGGTGCGGTCTCATTTGGAGTACTGTGTGCAGTTCTGGTCGCCGCACCTCAAAAAGGATATTATAGCTTTAGAGAAGGTGCAGAGAAGGGCAACTAGAATGATTAAAGGGCTGGAGCACTTTCCCTATGAAGAAAGGTTGAAACGCTTGGGACTCTTTAGCTTGGAGAAACGTCGACTGCGGGGTGACATGATAGAGGTTTACAAGATAATGCATGGAATGGAGAAAGTAGAGAAAGAAGTACTTTTCTCCCTTTCTCACAATACAAGAACTCGTGGGCATTCGATGAAATTGCTGAGCAGACAGGTTAAGACGGATAAAAGGAAGTACTTCTTCACCCAAAGGGTGATTAACATGTGGAATTCACTGCCACAGGAGGTGGTGGCGGCCACAAGTATAGCCACCTTCAAGAGGGGTTTAGATAAAAATATGGAGCACAGGTCCATCAGTGGCTATTAGCCACAGTGTATGGAGCACAGGTCCATCAGTGGCTATTAGCCACAGTGTATGGAGCACAGGTCCATCAGTGGCTATTAGCCACAGTGTATGTGTGTATATAACATTTTTTGCCACTGTGTGACACAGAGTGTTGGACTTGATGGGCCGTTGGCCTGATCCAACATGGCTTCTCTTATGTTCTTATGGTGAGGGGTCTGGAGACCAAGTCCTATGAGGAAAGGTTGAAGGAGCTGGGGATATTTAGCTTGGAGAGGAGACAGCTGAGAGGTGATATGATCACCATCTTCAAGTACTTGAGGGCTGTCATGTAGAGGATTGTATGGAATTGTTTTCTATGGTCCCAGAAGGTAGGACCAGAACCAATAGGTTGAAATTAAATCAAAAGAGGTTCCGGTTCAACATTAGGAAGAACTTCCTGACAGTTAGAGTGATTCCTCAGTGGAACAGGCTTCCTCGGGAGGTGGTGGGCTCTCCTTCCTTGGAGGTTTTTAAACAGAGGTTAGATGGCCATCTGACAGCAATGAAAATCCTGTGAATTTAGGGGGGAGGTGATTGTGAGTTCCCTGCATTGTGCAGCGGGTTGGACTAGATGACCCTGGAGGTCCCTTCCAACTCTATGATTCTATGATTCTCAATGTCTTTTATATAAGACAGTAAATCAGAATTTACTTGCTGTTTGTCCAGTCTTTCCTGAGAGGACTTGGCGACTGCCATTTTGATTTTGCTTCGAGCCTGTCTGGTTTTATTATTGACAGACTGAAAATAATCTTTAGCTGATTTGGAATGCTTTGCATTTGGAGATATTTTCGCCCCACCATTTTTCTTCATCTCTGAGGTAATTTTTCGTTCGCACAAATGCAATTTACGGGGAGAAAACAGTACAGGGGTCAGAGCTATCTCAGAAGGTGTCCTCCACGTTTGGCAGTGACACCCCACCCCCAACTTGTGGATCTCCTAACAAAAAAATGTAATCTTTCATTAAAATCTGTCTCCATTCCTGAGGACTGGAAGGTAGCCGATGTTACCCTCATCTTTAAAAAGGGCCATAGTCAAACTGAGACTACAAGACATTGAGAGACGGAATGATATTGCCAAGGTTCCAGATTTTCTAGCTCCCCCTCAAAGGAGATATGTGTTAGCTCCAGCCCCCTATCTCTCAACTCTAACAATACCATCCCACAGAAGGGCTTTTTCTATGGCCCGTTGTAATATCTTTCCTTCAGCAGTCGTTGAGGGCTGCTTTAGAAAGGTGCCTATGGCTGAGCGAGTTTGTCCTTGTGGTGCAGATAAAATTGAAACGATTGACCATGTTTTGTTTGGGTGTGGCCTATACCCTGGCATACGAGCCAGGTACATTTATTCTTTGTTCGAGGGATGTCTCGGGTTTTCTGATTTCAAAATCAGAAATACGCTATTATCAGATTTTAACCCCCAATTCACAATTAATTGTGCCAAATTTATGATTATGTAAAGAAGGGGTCCTAAACTGACTGTTTTTTTAATATTTCCAAGCTTGTATTTTATCTTTTCTTAAATGCCTGAGTACTCTGTATACCATCACAAATGCTACTGAAACTGATATAAATACAGAGACCATGCATAAAGTTGCCAAATTTTGTTTCCATGCAATCAAATTGCATTTTATGGTTCTTGCAAGTTAATGTCGAGGTAACAGATTGTAATTTTAACCAGTGTATTCTAGTTAATATTTTTTCTGGAGCTGTACAATTTTTAAATTTTTTATTATATGTACTATATTTATTAAGCTAGAAGATGTTTGACCACTACTGTATTATTTGTCAAATCTCATTATTCATACTAATGTAGGTTGTAGGGTAAGGCCTGCAAGATGGCGGCGGCGAGGTAGAGCTCAACACTAGAGCTCCCTAAATAACTAAACAAATAACTAAACAGATCGGCCGATTGCTACTCTGCTATTTCGGCCAAGGCCCGCCGGCAGAGCCAGCACCGCCGGGCCAACCTCCAACGGGACCAGCCGGTCCTGACTTCCCAGCAGCGCCCCAGGACCCGCCAGCGTTGCCGGCAGCGCCCGATCCACCCTGGGCCATGGGACCTCGGATGTGGCCAGGGACTAGACATCACATTTGATGGTGATCCCGAAGAGGTGGAATATTTCACCATACAAGCCAACAGCTACATGCATTATTGGGGAAACACCTTCCCTGACGAACCTAGCCGGGTGGACTACCTGGGCTCAAAACTGAAGGGAGCGGCCAGGAGATGGTACGTGAGCCTGTATGAGAGCTGAAGCCCAGAGCTAACCAGTGTTGAGGGCTTCCTGGAAGCCATGTTGCTCCAATACGAAGACCCCCTCCAGGAGACTCGGGCCCTTACCACCCTACGCAACATGCAGCAAGGGTCAAAATTGGTGAGGGAGTCCACAGCTGATTTCAGGGCTCACTGCACAAAGGTCCGGGGTTGGAGTGAGATGATGAAAATCGAGGCTTATCAATGGGGCCTCAATGCCAGCCTCCTGGATAGGGCCTTTCATCAAGCTCGCCCCACCATGCTGGTGGGGTGGATGCAGCTAGCGGGGGAAGTCGAAACCAACATAAAGCGCATAGCCCTGCAACGGCAACAGCAGCAAGGGGGGATGGGGGACGTGAGGCTTGGTCAGGCATGAAGACCGAAGCAAAAAAGGCGCCAACCTAGGGTGGGACCACTAAAGTCACCACGGGTCGAAAGTGCTTCCAATGCGGCGACCCTGGGCACTTGGCAGCGAACTGCCCGGAGAAACCTCGCCCCCCCTGAACCTGAAGCTGATGGCGGTGGGACCAAAGAAGGTACCAGGAAAGTCCAAGGAGCCCAGTCGGGGCAGCACCGCCACCACGATGGTGCTTGACGAGGATACTATAATTGTTGACAACCTGAGCGAAGAGTCGTGGGAGCCCGAGCTGGTGGGAAATGAGAGCGACCTGCACTGATGGGTGCCGGGAGGCAGGTCGTGGATTTAATGGCACCATTACGGGTGAGAATAACTGGGGCCCTATTCTTTGTCCCCTTGACTTTATTGAACCCAAAACTCAAACGATTCATGCATGCCTGAGCTCTAATAGACTCCGGGTCACACGAGAGATTATAACCCCAAGACTGGTGGACATCCTTGGACTGTCCCGGACCCCTCTACCTCACCCGATCCAGTTCGAACACATGGACAGGTCTGTAATGTGAGGGGAGCCATGTGTAGTAGAGACTCAGGGCTTGCCGGTGGGGATAGAAGAACATTGGGAGGCGGAAGTTTTTGTTATTGCCCCTTCGTCCTCTTTCGATGTGGTGTTAGGGGTGGGCTGGCTAGCCAGACACCAGCTGGATATACAGTGGGGAGCACAAACCATAGACTTTACAGACAAACGGTGTGTGCACCACCACTGGTTAGAAAAATGGGGGCTGAATCCACCCCCAAAGAACGAAAAGATGTGTGTGTCGGTAGAGGAGATCCGATCGATCCCAAAGGAGTACCGGGACTTGCGCAAGGTGTTTAGCAAGGAGGAGGCCAATGAGCTACCCCCCCACCGCAGTACCGACTGCGCCATTGAACTAATCCTGGGCCAGGAGCTCCCAAAGGCCAAACTATATTCCATGGGGTGGGCGGAGAAGGCAGAGTTGCGAAAATTCATTGATAAAAATTTAAAGCGGGGTTTTATCAGACCGGCCACTGCACCTCACACCGCGCCCGTTCTCTTCCGGAAAAAGAAGGACGGGAGCCTTAGACTTTGCACTGACTTTCGCAGAATCAATGGGATTTCAATGTCCAATGCCTACCCCATCCCCCTAATCAGAGACTTACTAAGCACGGTATCAGAAGGGTCCATCTTCACCAAATTGGACCTAAGGGATGCTTACTTCCGAGTGAGAATCAAGGAGGGGGATGAGTGGAAAACGGCGTTCAACATGTCAATGGGACATTTTGAATACTTGGTGATGCCTTTCGGTCTCCAGGGGGCCCCGGGAGTGTTCATGAACTTTATCAATGAAGTGCTGAGAGAATATCTGTACAAGGGGGGGGGTGTACTTGGATGACACCATTATCTATTTGAAAGATCTACCCTCCCACGTACAGTTGGTGAGGAAAGTGCTATCCACCCTATATGAGCACAAGCTATATGCGAAATTGTCAAAATGCAAATTCCACCAGATAGAACTTGACTACTTGGGATTCCGAGTCTCTGGGAAGGGGTTGGCAGTGGACCCGGCCAAAATACAAGTGGTGCTAGATTGGGAACCCCCAAGGACACGTAGACAGCTCCAATCATTCCTTGGGTTCGCAAATTTTTATAGGAGGTTCATTCAAGGGTTCGCCCAGGTGATGTTACCCCTAACGGACTTGCTTAAAACTAAGGAGAAGGGGCCAGAAGCCAAGAAACCCGGGGCTCGATTAAGCTGGTCACCAGAATGCCAAAGGGCTTTCGACAAGCTTAAGCGCCCATTCATGAGTGAGCCAGTCCTCGCCCACCCAGACGAGTTAAGACCCTTTGTGGTCCAGTGTGAAGCCTCCGACGTGGCCGTAGGAGCAATATTAATGCAAAGGGAGGCAGAAGGACCTGTGCCTACATTTCTAGAAAGTTTTCGCAGGAGCAGCATAACTGGTCGGTCTGGGATAAAGAGGCATTCACAGTGACTTTTGCTCTAAAAACTTGGCGATCCTGGCTAGAGGGGGCAAGGGTTCCGTTTGAGATCTGGACAGACCATAAAAACCTAGAGGCTCTCACAGGCCACGGAAAACTAACTGCGAAACAGATTCGGTGGGCCAAATTTGACTTCACCCTCAAACAAATTCCGGGGTAAAAAAAAAAATTTGGCCGACGCCCTGTCCTGGCTGCCTCAACAAGAGAGCCAGAGGGAGGAAGTAATAGACTCTATCATTTCTTCCTCCGCGGTGGCAGGAGTGGTGACCACTCGATCGGGGAAAGGGATGAAACCTCCAGAGCCGTGGGGGGGGGCAGTAAACTGATTGAGGAGATTGAGGGGGAAGGAACGAACAGACCAGAAGGGATTGTGAAAGGAGAAGGGGTTTTTTGGTACTACGAGGGAAAGCTGTACGTTCCTAAAACCCTCTGCCAAGAAGTCTTACAGCATTGTCACTGCAGCAAGCTGGCTGGCCACTTTGGCTACGTAAAAACGCTGCATCTGGTCAACAGACAGTTTTGGTGGCCACACATGAAAAAAGACATCTCAGAGTTTGTGGCCTCCTGCCCCACTTGCATTATGGCAAAAAAATGGGCGGGTAAGACACCGGGCTTCCTTCAGCCCACCCCCATGGCCAGTCGGCCATGGTCAGTAGTGTCAATGGACTTTATAGTAGAGCTGCCAGCATCCCAAGGCAAGACAGTGATTCTGGTGGTGGTGGACACCTTTTCAAAGCAAGCCCACTTTATTCCATGCAAGCAACTCCCCACAGCAAAAAAACTAGCATATTTATTTTTCCAGCACGTTGTTAAATTACACTCCTTCCCTGACAAGGTCATTAGCGACCGTGGGCCGCAGTTCATTGCCAACTTCTGGTGGGAGTTTTGCAAATTAACAGGCATGGAGCAGGGGCTGAGTTCTGCCTACCACCTACAGATGGACGGACAGATGGAACGTGTAAACGCTCTTCTGGAGCAGTACCTGAGGTGCTATGTAAACTACCAACAATCAAACTGGGTGGAACTGCTCCCCTTTGCTGAATATGGGTACAATAACAGTTTGCATAGCTCCACTAAAGCCTCCCCATTTCAGATCATGAATGGTTATGAAGGAAAGCCTTTTCCCCTGCTGCCCAGCAGCCAAGGAACCTCACCTCCCACCTCTTGTCAGCAATGGTGGGAAGAAATCAAAAAAGGCTGGGCCATTATACAGGAGAACCTGGAAACAGCTAAGAGAGAGTAAAAGACCCACTTCGACAAAAAAACATTCACCCGAGTTGGAGTTTAAAGTGGGAGAGACAGTTTTCCTATCTACCAAGAACTTGCCATTACCACAGGAAACTGGCATACAAATATCTGGGACCGTTCAAAATAAAAAAAAGTAATAAACAAGGTGACAGTAGAACTGGAACTACCTAAACTGTTTAGTAAAATTCACCCTGGGTGTTTTCGCACTCACGTTTTACTGGCGCCACGACCATCCTGACGCCGGCGAATCTGCATGGATTTCGCATCAGAAGCTCCGGCGCTCCCAGAAGCGCCGGCTACTTCCGTCGCTAAGCCAGCGCAAACGGAAATCGCAAAGATGCAGGAAAACGTTTGCGCTGGCTTAGCGACGGAAGTAGCCGGCGCTTCTGGGAGCGCCGGAGCTTCTGATGCGAAATCCATGCAGATTCGCCGGCGTCAGGAGGGTCGTGGCGCCAGTAAAACGTGAGTGCGAAAACGGCCCCTGTTTTCCATTGCAGCCTTCTTCGGAAAGATCCTGGAGTTACATCCTGGCACCCCCGCCCTCCAGAGCCCCAACCTATTCAAGTGAGGAGTCAGAGTCACCATGAGGTGCAGGAGGTGCTGGACGCCAAAATGAAGAGGGGGGGGGGGTTGTACTTCTTAGTACATTGGTATAACCGGATGGGCAGGTTGGGCTCACCAACCTCGCCAGCCAAGAGAAGGAAAACTCTAACATCAAGCTCGTTAATGTAACATCTACAACTTGGAGGACTCGCTGCCGGCGTTCCGTCTTACTGGGCCATGGCAGATGACCCCATGGTGAAAGGGTGGAGCCAGTACTGCGCACACTGTGCTTCACCTAAAAATTCCTCTGCGCAGGCCTGAAGGGTATCCACATCCACAACCCACAACATACCAAGTCCTGCAGCGATGGGCAAGGGGCAAAACGGCAGTTGGAGGATGCCACTGGAAGCCGCAGTTCCGATCCTGCATGTAGGCGGTTCAGTGTATTGGTCGCCTGATGCTGACCCGGAGACAAAAGCATTTTTCGGCAGCACCCTGAACGACCAAGCAGCCCTATTTAGGGACAGCACTGCTTGTTTTCGTATGGAGAGGGGCCTAGAAAAGGTGGCCTAAACAAAGCTCGTCTCCTCTCCCCCAGTTGGCTAGCCGCAGTCAACGGGCATCTTTACTTGAAAGTCGAAAAATAACAACAAAGAAAAGGCATGCACCTGCCTCACAAAGTGTGCAAAGGCTAAAGCTTGCGTGTTGGAACATCAGAACCATGCTTGACACAGTAGACAGTGGTCGCCCTGAACAACGCTCTGCTCTAGTTGCCCACGAACTTCTCAGGTTGAATATTGACATAGCAGCTCTCAGTGGCGTCCGTTTCCCTGAGGAAGGTAGTCTTCAAGAACACGATGCTGGCTATACCCTCTACTGGTCGGGTAAGTCAAAGATGAGAGCCGCCTTTCTGGCGTTGGCTTCATGGTCAGGAACTCCATTGCCTCTAAACTCGAAAACCTGCCAACAGGTCACTCAGATCGCATCATGTCTATGCGCCTCCCACTTCAAACCAAGCAGCATGCAACACTCTTCAGTGTGTATGCTCCAACCCTTCAAGCAGATCCTGCAGAAAAGAACAAGTTCTATGCTGATCTACGTAACCTCGTACAGAAGATCCCTACAGAGGACAAGGTGATCATCCTTGGCGACTTCAATGCCAGAGTAGGCAAAGACTCGGAAGCCTGGAAAGGAGTACTTGGCAAACACGGCATTGGCAACTGCAATGATAACGGGCGCCTCCTGCTAGAATTCTGCACGGAGCATCAGCTCACCATCACCAACACTATCTTCCAGCAGAAGAACAGTCTGAAGACAACCTGGATGCACCCACGGTCCAAGCATTGGCGCCTTATTGACTACATTCTGGTGCGCCAGAGAGACCTTGGAGATGTCTTACACACTCGAGTAATGCCCAGTGCAGAATGTCATACGGATCATCGTCTTGTACGCTGCAATCTCCGTCTTCACTTTAAATATACACCCAGGAGAGGCGGTATCCCCCGGAGGAAGTTTCAGGTTGGCAGCCTTCAGTCAGCCGAAGTTAAAGCTGCCTTCCAGGCAAAACTCCAGACAAGAATTGAGGACCCCAGTTGCCCCAAAGACCCTTCTCCAGAAGCACTCTGGGAACACCTAAAAACTACCATCCTGTTGACCTCTGAAGAAGTCCTCGGGTTCTCCACAAGGAAGAACAAGGACTGCTTTGACGAGAACAATCAAGAGATCCAGGAACTACTGGCAAAAAAGAGATCTGCCTACCATGCACATCTTGCTCAGCCCTCCTGTCCCGGGAAAAAAGCAATCTTTCACGCTGCATGTAGCAACCTTCAGCGCAAGCTTCAAGACATTCAGAACGAGTGGTGGACCAAGGTTGCAGAGAGAACCCAGCTGTGTGCAGACACTGGTGATTTAAGAGGGTTTTACGAAGCCCTGAAGGCAGTATATGGTCCATCATATCAGGCTCAGAGTCCCTTGCGTAGTGCAGACGGCCAAGTGCTCCTCACAGACAAGGTATCCATACTGATCCGGTGGTCGGAGTATTTTCAGGTTCTCTTCAGTGCCAATCGCGTAGTTCAAGATTCAGCAATCCACCTCACCCCACTTCAACCAGTGAAAACAGAGTTGGATGAGATCCCCACCCTAGAAGAGACTGTTAAAGCCATCAAGCAACTGAAAAGTCGCAAGGCAGCGGGAGTTGATGGAATCCCACCAGAGATCTGGAAGCATGGCGGCATAGTACTACATAGCACACTTCACAAAGTACTTGTCACCTGCTGGGAACAAGGCAAACTACCACAGGACTTTCGCGATGCAATCATCATTACTCTACACAAGAACAAAGGGGAAAAGTCAGACTGCTCCAACTACCATCGCAGGCAAAATCCTTGCTAGAATACTCCTGAACAGACTGGTGCCCACCATTGCAGAAGAACTCCTCCCAGAGAGCCAGTGTAGCTTCAGAGCTAATAGGAGCACCACCGACATGGTATTTGTTCTCAGGCAGCTTCAAGAGAAATACAGGGAACAGAACAAGGGTCTATATGTGACTTTTGTCGACCTTACCAAAGCTTTTGATACCGTTAGCAGGAAAGGCCTGTGGCAAATCCTGGAACGTTTAGGATGTCCCCCAAGGTTCCTCAGCATGATCATCCAGCTACATGAAGACCAGCGAGGCCAAGTCAGACACTGCAACGATCTCTCGGAGCCCTTCCCAATAGGCACAGGTGTAAGCAAAGCTGTGTTCTCGCGCCAACTCTCTTAACGATCTTCTTTAGCATGATGCTTCAAAGAGCCGCAGTAGATTTAGATGATGACGATGGTGTCTACATCCACTATCGCACCGATGGCAGCCTGTTCAACCTGAGGCGACTAAAGGCCCACTCCAAGACAATGGAAAAACTTATCCGAGAGCTACTGTTTGCTGATGATGCTGCACTTGTCTCCCACTCGGTATCAGCTCTGCAGCATATGACGTCCTGCTTTGCAGAGGCCGCCAAGCTCTAGAAGTTAGTCTGAAGAAGACGGAAGTTTTACACCAGCCTGCACCCCAGGAAGATTATCACCCTCCTTGCATCACTGTGGGTGAATCAGTTTTGAAGACAGTCCAGCAGTTCAGCTACCTGGGATGCATCATCTCCTCAGACGCCAAGATCGACAAGGAGATTGACAATAGACTGGCAAAGGCAAACCGTGCATTTGGCCGACTGCATAAAAGAGTGTGGAGCAATAAGCATCTGAAAAAAGGCACAAAGATCAATGTTTATAAAGCGGTTGTGATGACAACCCTCATCTACGGCTCCGAATCGTGGGTTTTATACCGTCATCACCTGCGACTCCTTGAGCACTTTCATCAGCGCTGCCTTCGCACCATCCTCAACCTCCACTGGAGTGACTTTGTGACCAACACTGAAGTCCTCAAGCGGGCGGAGGTTATAAGCATCAAGGCACTGCTGTTGAAGATGCAGCTGCGCTGGGCAGGGCATATTTCCAGCATGGAAAACCACCGCCTTCCCAAGATTGCCCTGTATGGTGAACTTTCCACCGGCCATCGAAATAGAGGGGTACCAAAGAAGAGGTACAAGGACTCCTTGAAGAAATCCCTTGGTACCTGTCGCATCAACCATCACCAGTGGTCTGACCTAGCCTCAGATTGCAAAGTATGGAGGCACACCATCCACCAGGCTGTCTCTTCCTTGAGAACGCACGCATAGCTGGTCTTGAGGACAAAAGGAGATTGAGGAAGAATCGCACTGCTACAGCACCAACCCCAAATCAGACTTTTCCCTGCAGCCGCTGTGGCCGGACCTGCCTGTCCCGCATTGGTCTTGTCAGCCACCAGCGATCCTGCAGCAGACGTGGACTACTGCACCTTTCTTAAATCTTCGTTCGCGAAGTCAAGCCGAGAGAGAGAGTACGTTGGAAATACTTCCCACCTAGCTGTGACGAGTGGGTCAAATTATCGGACCTACAAGCCCCTCTCCTCCTAAAAAGATTTTACCTACTGCACCCAGATAAACCCCGAGCAAGAGCTTAGTGGGGGCAGTATGTCAGATGATGTAACTTTTCCTGAAATAAAATGCTTAACTGAACTGCTCCTGTTTCTAACCGTGAGAAAGACCTTGCATATCAAAGTAGAGAGTTGTAGATTGTTGCTAATGCTTGGTGTGAACATTTCTTTCCCTTGATACTAACAAAGGCAGAAATTCCCCTTTGAAGATAAAGCGCCTCCAGGGACAGCCGCTTGGCCATCCCTGGAAGACTAACTGTAACAATAAGATAAGGGAAAAAGACCGTGTGAATCTTCACACCTCAGTTCAGCAATGTTTAGAATTGTGGCTTTGTGTAATACCCTTTGATGTATTCCCCTTAAAGTATGCTCTGTACTGCTACACAGTATCAGTCTCAATTTTCTTCGTTCTGATGCCTATGGATTATCAAATAAAGCCTGACTTTGCAACAATTCAAGGTCTGGTTAATTTGAGATCCCATCGTCTGACAGAGAGAATTAGTAGGCACATTGATGAACAAAGGCTATTGAGAAAGACTCAGTATGCATTCTGTAAGGGAAGATCTTGTCTCACTAACCTGTTAGAGTTCTTTGACGCGGTGAAACACATGTGGATAAAGGGGACCCAATAGATGTTGTTTACCTTGACTTCCATAAAGTCAAGGTTGGAAAAATATAGGTGCAGAGCACACCTACCTACATATTATTTGGAGCATGCCAGTCAACTGTGGCAAATCCTTCTACACAGATTTGCAGAAGAAAGGCAGACAAGGCATCCCCAGAGTTTTGACAAGGGCTCCCCACAATAATGCCAAATTAGCTCGCCATGCATCCCAGTCAGACACCCCCTAGGCCCAAATACAGAGATATCCTGGTCACTGCCTGGTCTTTTGACATTAACTGAATGCATTGTATAGGTAAGAGATCATCTGTTGTGATTGTGAATTGTACAAATGCAATGGAAAGGGGTAGTCAAATGTATAGGCAGATGCTTGAGGAGGTGGATGTTTGCTGAGATGGATGTTAGTAGGAGGTGAGGTAGGAGTTGTGCTATGAGATAGATATTGGTTGTTTCATGAGATAGCTGTTTTCTTATGAGGTAGATGTTGGTTCATGAGGTATGTGTTTGCTTGTGAGGCAGATGTTGTTTGGATTGGCTATGGGGCAAGCCTAACATCACCCAGCAGATGTGGCCATCCTCCCACCCAAGTGCCAAAGGTGAAATTCAAAGGCCAGATCACTCAGAGAAGGGGAGGGAGCGGGAATCATTGGGGGTCTGGATCTTAGTTCACCAGTTCCAGAGCAGGGTGGCTCAGCAAGGAGAGGCTGATCTTAAGAAAGGCCAACCTGCCCACCCTGTCTGGGTTCAGGTAGGAGCAGTGGGGGCTTAGGATGTCTCCCAGTCATTCCAGATGCTGGTGGGAGGATTCATGGCCACACAGGAGAAGTTGGACCAGATGATGACCTTGTGTAACCAGTACTCTAGGAGTTTGGAGCTGGCAGGCTCAGATCCTCGGCAAGGTCCTCCCTGACCATCATCTCAATGGAATTCTCTGGCGTAGCATGCTTTGTCTCTCCCCTGGCACTGTTCCTTCACCACTGACAACCATTAGTGGGGCTTCTGCTTCACCTGACTCTTAGAGGAATGCACACCCTCCTCCTTCCCTCCCCCTCAGCTTCTTCCACTCGCTGTTCCCTCTGGTCACATTTGCTGGCCTGAAAACTCTGCACCTCACTGCTGAGTTCACACTTCCAGTCCATGTGGTCTGTGATACAGAAAGCAATGCTGCCCTTCATCTGGGGGCCACATATGTAATCCATTTTGTACTCCTGTTCATTGTAGAGAGGATACAGTCTGCTGGTGATGCCTGTCTGCAGTGCAGAGGCCAGTGCCCAGTGCAGACCTTGAACCAAGCAGATGACTTGCCCAAGGCTGCCTGTATAGGCACAGAGCACATTGGTGGCATCCTGGAATGGCTTGAGGACATGGACCATTTTGGAGAGGGTCAGCCAATCATTAGAGCTGATGCTGAGCAACTCTTCCTTGTGCAGGATGGTCATGGAGGAGATGACATCCTGCACTTCACACATCTGCTCCACCAAATGTGCAATGATAGCATAGGTGGAGTTCTAGTGGGTGGCTACATCCTGGATAAGCTGGTGTTCAGGCTACCACCTGCCTCATGCACCAGACATGCAGACTTGATGTTGTGTGAGAGGTGAGCTGCCAGATGCAGCAGGCTTTGAGCAGGGATTTAAGATCAAGGGTGGCAGCATTCCAGGGGTGAGGTCACACTCACCATTAAATCCATCTGCAACGCACCTCTATTATAATCCACACATCCAATTTTCCAGTCAGACAACAGCCAGGCTCCCGTTCTATCCCATGTGGGTCCCGTCGCTGGTCGATCAGAGTGCTCTACCGGACCTCGTTTCATGAGATGTCAATCTGCATTAGCGCAGGCGCAGTGATGCCCGCTATCTGCACTGTTGAGCAGATCCAGCGTCTCCTCCCTTCTCCATGAGAGACCTCGCACACCCACCATGACCTCGTTCTTGAGGGCAGGGATGCGCGTCGCTTTTAAATGGGTCAGATCACTAACAGTTTTGCTAGTCTGTTGGCACTACTTTTCCAGCACGAGCACTACGCGTGCAGAAAAAAACCCCAGGAATTCAAATCAGTTCACATCTAGTTTCAAAAGTGAGTTTTGTTTCCGGACATAGCGGCGGGTAAACGATTTATCGAGCCAACATTCGCTCGCTTATTCACTGACGCAGTGATATCACTTGCAGGGGACTTTGGACGGGAAGTGGTAGTGCGCTTCCGATGAGTCGCCAACGATGGAGCGTTCAAACAGAGAAATTCCACTCAGGAACCGTCAGAAAAATTTTGTTCCGGATTTAAAGCAGTATCAAATTAGTCCGCACCCCAGTCGTCTCAACGCGGGACTCGAACAAGCTAACCACCATTCGCAGATGCTGATGTTTGGACTCGTTCGAGCTCGTTCCAGCTTGTCTATATCTAAGACTCGTTCCAGCTTGTCTATATCCTTCTTAAAATGTGGTGCCCAAAACTGAACACAATACTCCAGGTGAGGTCTTACCAGAGCAGAGAAAAGCAATACCATCACTTCGCGTGATCTGGACACTATACTTCTGTTGATACAGCCCCAAATTGCATTTGCCTTTTTAGCCACCACATCACACTGTTAACTCATGTTCAGTGTTTGATCCACTAAGACCCATAGATCCTTTACACATATACTACTGCTAAGACAAGTCTCACCCATCCTATAACCATGCATTGGATTTTTCCTACCTAAATGCAGAAGTTTACATTTATCCCTGTTAAAATTCATTTTATTGATTTTAGCACAGTTTTCCAGTCTGTCAAGGACATCCTGTATCCTGTTTCTGTCTTCTTCTGTGTTTGCAACCCCTCCCAATTTAGTACCATCTGCAAATGTAATAAGCATTCCCTCTATTCCTTCATCCAAATCATTAATAAAGATGTTGAACAAAACAGGTCCCAGAACAGATCCTTGAGGCAATCCACTTGTCACTCCTCTCCAAGAGGATGAGGAACCATTCACAAGCACTCTTTGGGTGAGATCTGTCAACCAGTTACAGATCCACCTAACGGTAATAGAATCCAAACCACATTTTACCAACTTGTCAACAAGGATAGTATGGATAACCTTATCAAAAGCCTTATTGAAATCAAGATAAACGATGTCTACAGCATTCCCCTGATCCAGCAAGGTAGTCACTTTCTCAAAAAAAGGGATCAGATTAGTCTGACATGACTTGTTCTTGAGAAACCCATGCTGGCTCCTAGTAATCACATCTATTCTTCCTAAATGTTCCAGGACTGGCAGTTTGATGACTCGTTCTAAAACTTTTCCAGGTATAGACGTCAAGCTGATGGGTCGGTAGTTACCCAGATCATCTTTTTTCCCCTTCTTGAAGATGGGGACAACATTCGCCCACCTCCAATTTTCTGCCACCTCTCCTGTTCTCCAAGAATTCTCAACAATAATAGCCAGAGGCTCAGAAATTACATCCACAAGCTCTTTTAGAACCCTTGGATGCAATTCATCTGTCCCTGAGGACTTAGTTTCATTTCAAGAAACTAGGTGTTTATGTACTACTCCTATGCTGATCCTAGGTTGGAACTTCATACCCTTCTTATATGTTCTCTTTTTGCCATGTTGAGCACCATTTCCCTCAGAAGAGAAGACTGAGGAAAAGTAGGAATTGAGCAGTTCCGCCCTCTCTTCATTACTTTCTTGCCCTTGCAATGGGCCGACCATTGAGAGAGCCAGTTTGGTGTAGTGGTTAAGTGTGCGGACTCTTATCTGGGAGAACCGGGTTTGATTCCCCACTCCTCCACTTGCACCTGCTGGAATGGCCTTGGGTTAGCCATAGCTCTGGCAGAGGTTGTCCTTGAAAGGGCAGCTGCTGTGAGAGCCCTCTCCAGCCCCACCCACCTCACAGGGTGTCTGTTGTGGGGGAGGAAGGTAAAGGAGATTGTGAGCCGCTCTGAGACTCTTCGGAGTGGAGGGCGGGATATAAATCCAATATCATCATCATCTTCTTCTTCTTCTTTTTCTTACTCTGTACATAAGAAAAGAACCCTTTTTTTGTTGTCTTTAGCATCTTTGGCCAGCCTAAGCTCATACTGAGCTTCAGCTTTCCTAACTTTTTCTCTACAAGCACTGGTGATTTCTTTAGTTTCATTCTTGGTTATAAGACCCTCCTTCCAATTCCTAAAGGATTCTTTTTTATTTCTCAAGTCTTTAGAGAGCTGTTTATGGTGTCAACTCGGCTTCTTCAGGCTTTTTCCATTTTTTCTTCACATTGGAATCGTCTATGATTACACTTTCAGTATTTCACTTTTAAGAAACTCCCACCCCTCCTGAACCGCCTTCCTCCTAAGTATTTCTGACCATGGGATTTTACCCAACATAGTTTTAAGTTTATCAAAGTTTGCCTTTCTGAAGTCCAGCCTATAAGTCTGACTACATATAGCTTTTCCTTTCCCTAAGACTGTAAATTCCAAAACCACAAGGTCACTACTGCCCAGGGTGCCCACTATTTCCACTTCTTCAATCAATTCTTCCTTGTTGGTGATAATCAAATCCAAGATAGCAGATCCCCTTGTTTCCTTCTTCACTTTCTGGAAAAGGAAATTGTCAGCAAGACAAGTCAGGAATCTATTTGGCTTTTCATTTTCAGCATAGTTGGACTTCCAACAGATTGAAATCTCCCGTGATCACAGTATCCCTTCTCTTGGAGAACTTTGCAATCTGCCGTAGAAGTATCTCATTCAAGTCCTCCTCCTGTGTTGGGTTCTCTTCTAATTGCTGAGATACCATTTTCTCTCCCTCCTCTTGTCGTTTCAAGAGCATCTCATGAGTTTTGTTGAGACTTGCTGGCTCATGGTTCTCTTTGATGGGATGTGTCAGAACTTGAAGAACTTCAAACGAGGCTCATAACTCTGGTTAAAGTCTAAGCGTTTATTGAGAACTGTGTTCAGGTAGAAGACGAGTTGATTCTGATAACGAGTTCAGCAGTGGTTAGATTCTTTAAGCTATTCTAGTTACAATAACAAACTGGTTCCCACCCTTCAGGAGGCCCTGTTCGGTTTCCAAGGCTCCTTATCGGGAGAGGAGAGGGGGAGGCAGAGCTTCAAAGGGTACTGGTAGATGTTTCCCAGGGACTCCCCGTCACCCTCCGGTGATCACAGTTCGCTTGGAATGCAAAGCATTTGTACACGATGCTAGATACAGAGCTGGCTATTTCTTAACAGTTACAATATGGATTCAGCTAGGCTAAGCAGGCACAACGGTCATAAGGTTCAACAATTACAAGTTCTGACATACTGCCCCCCCTAGGCCCTCGCCCGGGGCTTGTGCGGATACAGTAGGTGGAATTTTTAAGCAGTTGTGGGGCAGACACATCACTGGCTTTGACCCATTCATCGCAGCTAGGGGGGAAGTGTTTCCACCGTATGAGATAGTATAACACCCCACGTTGGACCCTGGAGTCTAGGATTTCCTGCACCTCATGATGGCTCTGGCCCTTCACGCGGGTAGGGGGTGGTTCTAACGGGCGTGGGTGCCAGGGCGTGGCCCCAGGGTCTTTGCGAAGAAGGCTGCAATGAAACACCGGGTGAATCTTACTAAACATTTTGGGTAGCTCCAGTTCCACGGTGACCTTATTGATTACGCGTTTTATTCTGAAAGGACCCAAGTATTTGTAAGTCAGTTTCCGACACGTTTGGGGAAGGGGAAGGTTCTTGATAGAGAGAAATACTGAGTCCCCTTCCTTGAACGCCCACTGGGGGGAGTGCTTACGGTCGAAATGCTTTTTATAGTCTTCTTTAGCGCTCCCCAAGTTCTCCTGTATTACTTTCCAGCCCTTCTGGATCCCCTCCCACCATTGTTGACAAGAGGTGGGCTCAGGGGCGTCTCTAGTTGGGGAAAGGAGGGGGAAGGGCTTTCCTTCGTAGCTGTTGACGACCTGGAAGGGGGAAGTTTTGGTGGAGCTATGTAAGCTGTTTTTGTACCCGTATTCTGCAAAGGGCAGTAGTTCCACCCAATTGGTCTGCTGGTAGTTGATGTAGCACCTGAGGTACTGCTCCAGCAGGCCGTTCACCCTCTCCATCTGTCCGTCCGTCTGAGGGTGGTAGGCAGAGCTTAGCCCCTGCTCTATACCTGTGAATTTGCAAAACTCCCGCCAGAAGTTGGCAACGAACTGAGGCCCGCGGTCACTAATCACCTTATCTGGGAATGAGTGGAGGCGGACCACGTGATGAAAGAATAGGTGGGCTAGTTTCTTGGCGGTTGGCAACTTCTTGCAGGGAATGAAGTGGGCCTGCTTCGAGAAAGTATCTACCACCACTAAAATCACTGTCTTCCCTTGGGAAGGCGGTAGCTCCACTATAAAGTCCATCGAGACCACGGCCCAGGGCCTCGCGGCAGTCGGCAGTGGTTGCAGGAGCCCGGGGTTTCCCCCCCCCCTGCGCTTAGCCATGATGCATGTTGGGCATGAGTTTACAAAGTCGGAAATGTCTCTTTTCATCCGAGGCCACCAAAACTGCCGCGTTACTAAGTGTAGGGTCTTCACGTAGCCAAAATGTCCCGCTAAGCGGCTAGAGTGACACTGCTGGAGGATTTCCCCCCTCAGGCATTTGGGCACGTAAATCTTCCCATTATAGTACCACAGCTCACCTTCCCCTTTTCTATCCCTTCGGGCCGATCCCCTCCCTCCGCTTCCGTCTCGGCCACGAAACGGTCTTTTCTTTTGAGCTCTGGGGCTCCGGTTGTTTTCCCTGATCTGGTGGTGACTCCCCCCGCTACTTGGTTTGGGGGGATCAGAGAGTCTATTACCTCCTCTCTTTGACTGTCGTGCTGGGACATGCGTGAGAGTGCGTCTGCGAGGAAATTCTTGGTGCCGGGGATGTGTTTCAGCACGAAGTCAAACTTTGCAAAGAATCTGGCCCACCTAATTTGCTTGGCTGTCAGCTTGCGCCGGCCGGTCAATGCTTCCAGGTTTTTATGGTCGGTCCAGATTTCGAACGGGACCCGGGCCCCTTCCAGCCACGATCGCCAGGTTTTAAGGGCAAACGTGATTGCAAAAGCTTCCTTGTCCCACACTGACCAGTTTCTCTGCTCGTTGGAGAATTTGTGGAAAATGTAGGCGCAGGGTCAGAGCCCCCCCTCCTCGTCCCTCTGCATTAATATTGCCCCCACCACGAAGTCGGAAGCGTCGCATTGCACCACGAAGGGCTTTAATTCGTTGGGGTGGGCCAGCACTGGCTTGCTGGTGAACAACCTTTTCAGTTCGTCGAAGGCGCGTTGACACTCGGGCGACCAATTGAGGAACGCCCCGGGTTTCTTCGCTTCCTCCCCCCTCCCTTTGGTTTTGAGGAGCTCCGTGAGGGGCAGTATGACTTGGGCGAACCCCTTGATGAACCCGCGGTAAAAATTTGCGAACCCGAGGAATGATTGTAACTGCCGTCGGGTTCGGGGGGGCTCCCAATCGAGTACCGCTTGTATTTTCGCGGGGTCCATCGCTAATCCCTCCCCCGACACTCTGAATCCCAAGTAATCTAGTTCCGTTTTGTGGAACTCACTTTTAGACAGTTTGGCATACAATTTGTTCTGATACAGTGTAGACAACACCTTTCTGACCAGGGACACATGTGACTCGAGGTCCCTTGAGTAAATAATGATGTCATCCAGGTACACCACCACCCCCTTATACAAGTATTCCCGCAGGACCTCATTAATAAAGTTCATGAACACTCCGGGCGCTCCTTGCAGCCCGAACGGCATCACCAAGTACTCGAATTGTCCCATCGGTGTATTGAACGCCGTCTTCCATTCATCTCCCTCCTTGATTCGGACGCGGAAATATGCGTCACGCAAGTCGAGTTTGGTGAACACCTTGCCCTCGGCCACAGTGCTTAGCAGGTCTTTTATCAGCGGGATCGGGTAGGCGTTAGACATGGAAATCCCATTAATCCCGCGAAAATCTGTGCAAAGTCTCAAACTTCCATCCTTCTTCTTCCGGAACAATACAGGGGCTGCGTGGGGGGCTGTAGCGGGGCGGATGAAGCCTCGCTTTAAGTTTTTGTCTATGAATTTTTTCAGTTCTTCCTTCTCCGCCCACCCCATTGAGTACAGTTTCGCTTTCGGCAGCTCCTGACCCGGTATTAGCTTAATAGCACAGTTGATGGGGCGGTGCGGGGGGAGTTCGTCCGCTTTCCGCTCACTAAAAGCCCCTTTTAGGTCTCGGTATTCCTTGGGGATCGATTTCACCTCTTCTATGGTCAGGCATAGCCGCTCGTTTCGTGGCGGGGCTTTGGGCCCCCACTCCTCCCTCCAGTGGTGGTGCTCGCATCGCCAGTCGGGGAAGCGAACGATCTGGACTTGCCATTGTATGTCTGGCTGGTGCCTCGCTAGCCAGCCCGCCCCCACTACCAAATCGAACGAGGATGAAGGGGCGATTACGAACACCTCTATCCCCCAGTGGTCCTCGGTCCCCATGGGCACCGCTTGGGTCTCTTCGGTGCAGGGCTCGCCCTTCATCACCGACCCGTCCATCTGTTCGAATTGGATGGGGCGAGGCAGGGGGGATCTGGTCAACCCTAGGACCTCTACTAGGCGAGGGGACATGATGTCTCTCGTGCACCCCGAATCAATCAGGGCGCGGGTGTGCATGAAGCGTTTTAGGTGGGGGTTTAGTAAGGTCACCGCCATAAACAAAAGTTCCCCTGTTACGCTCACCGTGACTGGTGCCGACGATTCCCTGACCTGCTTCGCGGCACCCCTTAAAGCAGGTCGTTGTCGTTTCCCGTCGGCTCGGTGACCCGGGGCTTTTCGCCCGACTCCACGGTCGTTATAATATCCTCGTCACTCGCCAGGGACATGGGGATGGTGCCCCGACTGGGCTCTGCTGCTCTCCCCCCGGATCTCTTCGGGGTGGCGATGAGTGGTTTGAGCGGCGGGGTCGCGGCAGCCGGCCTCCCCGGGCAGCTGGCCGCCAGGTGTCCCGGGTCCCCGCATCTGAAGCACTTCCTTTCGCCCGGTGTCCCCTTCTTGTCGGGCTTGCTCGGGTTAGGGCGCGGCTCCCCCCCTTTCTTGGTCTGTTGCTGCTGGCGGCGGAGTCTTACGTGCTCGAGGTTCATCTCCACTTCCCCTGCCAGCTGGATCCACCCCACCAGCGTGTCGGGTCTCCCCTGGTGGTAGCACCGGTCAAGGATGTTAGCGTTCAGCTTGTTCTTGAAGGCAGTATACTTCATTAGTTCGCTCCATCTTCTCACTGCGGCGCAATGGGCCACGAACTCGGTGGCATACTCTCGGACCGTGCGGTTCCCCTGTTCCATGTACTGGAGGGCATTCATGGCTTTTACCTCTTTCAGGGGGTCGCCATACTGTCGTAGCATGGCCTGCAGGAACTCCGCCACGGTCGTCAGCTCCTGTCGTCCCCCGGTATACAGGCCCACGTACCACTTTCTCGCAGCCCCTTCCAGCCTGGACGCTATGTGATCCACCCGACTCGCCTCCGATGGGAAGTTTGCCCCACAGTGGGTCATGAAGTTGCGGCACTGAATGGTGAAGTATTCTACCTCCTCCGGGTCGCCATCGAAGGAGATCTGGAGCTCTCCCCCTCTCGAGCCATCCCCCGGAGTCGGCGCTGGCGGCGCTGGTGGCGGACCCAGGGGTGGTGGTGACGCCGGCGGCGGAGGTGGCGGGGCCGGCGCGCCCTGCGGTCCCGCTCGGGGGTCTCCCCGCCGCGCCCCGGTCTGTCTTCGGATCGCGTCCAGCTGTTCCTGGATTTCCCGGGTGATCTGGACGTGGCTGGCCTAGATCTCATCCATCAAGGCCCAGAGGTCCGCCTCGTCCGGCGGTGGTTGCGCCCCGTCGTCCTGCCGGGGCCGCCCTCCTTTTTCCATCGGTTTGGTGGGCTCTCCGTTGTCTGGCGCCCTTTCAGCCATCTAGCCAAAGTTCCCAGTTCGGATAAGCTCCAAATAGATCAGAATCAAAATGTCAAAACTTGAAGAACTTCAAACGAGGCTCATAACTCTGGTTAAAGTCTAAGCGTTTATTGAGAACTGTGTTCAGGTAGAAGACGAGTTGATTCTGATAACGAGTTCAGCAGTGGTTAGATTCTTTAAGCTATTCTAGTTACAATAACAAACTGGTTCCCACCCTTCAGGAGGCCCTGTTCGGTTTCCAAGGCTCCTTATCGGGAGAGGAGAGGGGGAGGCAGAGCTTCAAAGGGTACTGGTAGATGTTTCCCAGGGACTCCCCGTCACCCTCCGGTGATCACAGTTCGCTTGGAATGCAAAGCATTTGTACACGATGCTAGATACAGAGCTGGCTATTTCTTAACAGTTACAATATGGATTCAGCTAGGCTAAGCAGGCACAACAGTCATAAGGTTCAACAATTACAAGTTCTGACAGGATGGAGTACCAGGGAGCCAGGTAGTGCAGTAGCTGGTGAAAGCTTATATCCAACATGAAGCCAGCAGTGCCCATCAAACTTTAGAGGGTCCCTACTGGTGTTTCCAAGAATGGAGAGAATTCCACCTCCACCATTGCCTTGGAGGTTAATTAATCAATACTGAGTTTTTTGGAAATGTATCAATTTCCCAAAACACCCTTAAAGTTTGAGAAATCTTTGTGACATTTGCTTCCATAAACATCACTTTACAACCCTTAAACCAGCCCAAGTTCGGTACAACTTTTGCTTCATGTACTAGTTTGTGCCCATTTCTACGCCCAGCAGCCTCTCCCAGGGAAACTATGGCCCAACTGCATAGTGCCAAGTGAGCTGCGCCAATCTGTACTGGGGGGAACCTGCAAGGACTTGTGTGGGGGGGACCTCACCTTGTCCTGCATCCCTTCCATACACTATTTCCTTTTAACCTCATCCTGGCAACACCAGTAACTTCACCTTTCCCTTCTTCCTTCTCTCCACACCCACTCACCAATCACCTTTTCTCTTCCACCCATCTGGCTTATTTCATTTACATTCCACCTTTCTCCACAATGGGGGCCAAATGCTGCTTATGTCATTCTCTTCTTCTCATTTTTCCCCTCATAACAATGCTGTGAGGTAGGTTAGGTGGAGAATGTGTAAAACTCACCCAGTGAGTTTCCACAGCAGAAAGGGGATTCAGAGTCCCAGTTTGAAACTCTAACCACTGGCTTTCATGAGGTGGCTGCCTAGCAATAGCCACTGAGGGAATCAATTTCTTAAAGGTACAGGTGCTCCTTTCATTATTTTGGGTTGGGGTTTTTTTTAGATTTTACGTTTTCCTGCAAACCTGGGCACATTTTAAGAAAGATCTGTCTTGCACACAGGGCCTGCTCACCCACAAGGCAAACTAGGCGATTGCCTAGGGCGCCGGGAGGGAGCACTGAATTGGGCTCCCCCCTCCAGTGCCCATGACAAATGCCTAGTTTGCCTCCCTCCCTCCCCACTGCCACTAGCCTGCTGTTGCCCTCCTTCACTTCGCAGCACTGCCAGGCAGCGCCATGCTCCATCACCGCCCCCTGACATGCCAGCCGCATCAAAGCCAGTAAGGACCAGACTCAGTGCAGTGCGGCACGCAGGGGGGCAGCGCCACAAAGGGAGGGAGGGTGGGGGGGCAGCAGTGGGGGGGCAGTGGGCAGGGAGCCCACCTGGGGTGCCACGCACCCACGGGCTTGCACTGCTTACACATTCACAGCTCCAGTCACCAGATCTAAGCATCCTCAGGTTTGGCTTCATTCGCTATTAATATATGGATGTTATCTATACAATTTGGTAAGAACAATTTTTTATTCTTTTAAAAATGATTTTGTTTCATTTGATCCACTTGACTATCCTTCCAAAAACATACTACTACACTGGATCTTTATATCTAGTATAATACAATTTAGAAATACTATATGAGCATATGAAGCTCCCTTGCAGTGGGTATGATCATTAGTGTATCAAGGGCAGTATTGTCTACTCAGACATACAGCCCGCCCCTGGTCAACACTTTTAACTGACAGAAGCCAGGAATTGAGGGCTGGAAATACTAGTGCCGCTGCCTAGCAAACCTTGCAAGAGCCATTGTAAAAGGCAGCTCCTCCCTGCTTCCATTGTTTTGGGTAGTTTTCACCCCCCCCCCATATGTTTTGTTTTGTGTGTTTTTTTTAAAGATTTCAGATTTTTCTGCAAACCTGGGGCTTTTTTCAAGTTTGCAGAAAAATATGTCTTGTCTCTTCAAGGCACTGGTTTTCAGACTTAAGTATCCACAGAGTCATGTTGAGTATTAGATATATTGATGACAACAGGGACCTGTGGGAGGCATCGTACCTTTCCCTTCCCTACTGTTTCCTTTTGGCCTTCCCAAAAGCTTCTCCCTTTTTCTGTTTTCGTCTCTCTTTTTCACCTACCATCCAACCTACCTTTACCTACCCTCCTTGTTTTTCCTCCTTCCTTCCCCTTGGTATAGGGTTGCCAGCTTCATATTGAGAAATACCTGGAGATTTTGCAGGGTAGAACTTGAGGAGGGTGGGGTTTGGGGAGGGGAGGGACTTCAGTGGGGTATAATGCCATAGAGATAACCTTCTGAAACAGCCTTTTTCTCCAGGTGAACTGTTCTCCATCACCTGGAGAGCAGTTGTAAAAGTGGGAGGTCTCCAGTCACCACCTGGAAATTGGCAACCCTACCTTGGCAGCATCTTCTCATGAAAACTATTGCCCAGCTATGTGGTTTTGGTCCGGGCTAGCCACTACTCTGGCCCCAGTTTCACAATGGGGAACATGTAAGCAATTATGAGGGGGACCTCACTTTCTTCCATTCAAGGCATTAAATCAGAGGTGTCAAACATGCAGCTCAAGGGCTGGATCAGGCCTCCAGAGGGCTCTTATCAGTCCAGTGAGAAACTCACTGTCATCTGCTTCCTTCTGCATCAGGCTTGCTCAATTGCACAGGAGCAACAGAGCAAAGCCTCTGTTTTCTTTATTGGCTGGCCAGCACATGAAGCAGCTTAAGTACAAAAACTTGCAATGCTCAGTCATGTCATGTTTTCCCCTGGGACTTAGGCTCAAAGCATTGACCATGAGATTTCTGTAATGAATGTCAACAAAGTAGGTTTGCAACGTACAGACACACATCTGAACAACATCTGAGCAACTGTATGGAAATGGTGTTAGCCAGCTCTTTGGAGTAAGCCAGAAACTTGGCACATACCTTTAAGTAGCCACAGCTGTGAGCAACAAACTCTTGGGTTTTAATTAGTAGCAAGACAGCAAAACACACAAGGGAAGCAAGCCTTTCTTCCTTTTTCTTTCTGTTGGGGAAGTCTGTCGGTGGGGGAGTGAGAAGAGACAGCAATCTTCATTCCTTGGACCTTGGTTGACTGCTTGTGAGTTCCACATGCTCCTGTTTGTTTCCGTTTGCTCCAGGGATGTTGTCCTGGCAGCCCAACTTTGCAAGAGACTCTGATTTTAATGAATGCCTCCCCTTAACTAGAATTTGCTGCAGAGTTTTAACAATCAGACTATTTGCTTATAGGACTGTCTGTCTGTTGCAATGGGAATTTTGTTTTTGTTCTAATGTTATCTTCTTTGCAATAAATTGTTCCTGGATTTTAAGTGAAGACCCTGGTGTGGAACAGCATTATTTCCAAGCACGCCTTTCCCCTGGAATTGAACCCTAAATCAGAAGAGTTTGACCTTGAAGGGGCAACCTCTTTGTAGTTAAACCAGACTGAATTTTGACTGCCTGGAATGCTGAGCAGCCTTAATTACTGGTGGGAGAGACTCTGAACTCATACAGCAGCATACTCAAGATTGCTACAGCACAGACATTGTATCCAGATTTTGATGCAATAATTCAGAGTAAGCGGTGGTCAGTTATCAGAAACGGTTAAATAAACAAAATATTACAAGGGTGCTAATCTTTTAAGCATGTTTTAAGGTTTTTTTTTTTTTTAAAAAAAATCTTTAATAGTGTTTGTCTGTGTCCTTTATAAAGTTTATGTCTCCACTACCTGGCATTACATTTTATGATACACATAGCCCACCTGACAAGGTCTCATTTATGTCAGATCTGTCCCTCATAACAAATAAATTTGACACACCTGCACTAAATCATTTGGGTTCAGGATACTTAAAGAACCACCTCTTCCCATACTATCCAGCCTATCAGTTAAGATCTTCTTCACAAGCCCTGTTTTCATGTTCAGAGTTGAGGCATTTAGTGACCAGAGACCGGGCTTTTTTGGTGGTGGCAACTTGAACTTGAGATTTCCTTCTCTTGAGACTCACTTGATACCTACCATACTTTATGATCCTTTAGGCATCAAGACAAAACATACCTATTTATCCAAGTTTTTAACTGAAGGCTTCCATGTTTTTAAGATGTATTTACAATTTGCTTCTAGCCTGAGTGATATTGTGGTTTTATAGCTGTTTTTATGACAAGATTGTATTTTTAACCTTGACTTAGGGTGCCAGTACCCAGTTGGGGTGTGGGAATCCCCAGTTTGGAGCCCCTCCCCATGCTTCATGACTATCAGAAAACAGAGAAATGCCTTCCTGGCACTCCTCACTGCTGGGGAATTACACCCCCCCCCAAAAAAAAAAACAACAACAACCAGGCAGGAACCCAGAAATAAGGTGTCATAATCCTGGGCCTAGTGAGGCCTGCAGGCCCCAGAGAAGCCTGCCTAGGAGTTACAAAAGAGCCTACGTTTCCCAGGATCCCCTCTGTCCCTCTGATTAGGTGGCAAGGTTTTGGAGGGAAACTGGCCCAGAGAGGGGTGGGGCCTTGGAGGAAAACATAAAAAGGCCAAGCCCAGGCAGGGGGTGTTCTTTTCCTGGAAGGCTGAGCTGGAGGCAGGCTGCAGCCTAGAGGGCTTGCAGCAGGGAAAAGATCCTTTACCCAAGGGGGTAAGTGTTGGTTATTAAAGGTGGCCAAACTGTGGCTCTTTCGTACATATTGTGTGGCTCTCAAAGCCCCCACCATCCTCTTTTTCTGTCAACTTTTTATATGTTCTTCTATCATTTATCACTTGCCTTGGCATCTCCTTCATGATTCTCACTCTACTGTCTCCCACTATCAGTGTCTTTTCAAAATTTTTATTCATGATTCTTTCCAGCATTTCCTTTGTCAATCTCCTAAATCTTATGACAACATCTCTTGGTAAGTTATTTTTCTTGGCATAAAGTGAATTCACTCTATACATATAGTCATACATATTTTTAGTCTCTTCAGGGTTTCCCCCCCAAAATTCTGCAATTATTTTTACTATAAATTCCTTTAAATCACCATCCTCCTTTTCAGGTACTCCTCTCAGACGTATCTGAGGCTCCATCAATTTGCAATCATGGATTGTCACTTTTTCTTGCATTTTCAACAAGGTGGAATCATACACATTCATTCTGCCTTCTACCTCCTGCACTTTCTTAGATGTTTCCACAGTTTCCTTTCTGAGCTCTTCCATGTCTTTTCTAATCTCTGCAATAATTTCTTTTTTAGATTCATTTATCATCTCTCTCACCCCTTTCATCATTCTGGCCTCCATTGCCTCTAGTTGGTCCTGCATTTTTTCTAATGAAGTAGCCCTTGTACAGGGCTGCTTGTGTTCAGACATTTAAAAAGCAGAGAAAATTTGGACCTCACCAATTTCCAATTCGACTATTTGGTTCAAAAGAGTAGGACTTGCCCTTTACAACAAGCCCAATTTCGCCATCCTCAGAGCTCCCAAAGTCAAGATATTTATTTTTAAAGTTTTTAAATCTTCCAAAATGGTGGCCTCAACTTTTTACTGCTCCCTACATTTCCCCCCCTTTTAAAAACGTCCAAGGTCCACACAAATAATATGACCAATAGTATTTATCTTCTTACCCTCTTCTCAGTTAACTCCAACAATTTTTAATGTCCCGAATTCTTTAAAAACATTGTTTTTATTTTGACCTCCCAGCAATGGCTGCCGATGTTTCTCAATGGTATATATATCCTAGAGTAGGTTTTCCTTCCACTACTTCTTTTGTTTTTGTTTTCCTTCCACACTGCTTTTGTTGCCACGATGTCTCATTCACACTGGTAAGGAGATCTCATGATACTTGACGTACTTCCTGTCTTGCCTGAATGTGCTGCAGGTCTGTGACGATGTGACTATTGTTGCTCTTTTTTCAAAACCACAAGTAGACTAAACAATAAATTCCTTTCCACTTTTTAGCTCTTTTTAACATTGTCCTTTATATTTATAAAGTCCAAATTTCATCTCTTCTTCCCCTCTTCTTCCAGACTTTCTAGATTTTCCTTTCCCACCTTTTATATTTACTCTATTAAGCTGTAAAAAATTCCAGAATGGAAGATAGTAATCTGTACCTTCTCTTCCAATTATCCAAGTTCTCACCGGTCTTTCAAAGCTTGTCCAAGAAGGTTAGGATCCTGTCGAGCTTATGTCAAATAAATGACTCTGAAAGCTTCTGCAGATGATGAAAATGCAACTCTTCCTGGAGACCCCTCAAAGCCTCAAAGAAGGCCCCCCCCCCGGGACTTCCTTTTAGCCAAGGTAAATCTCCTCAAAGTTTCCTGTGGATATCTTGGACTAATCTCTAACTGAGAAAAGTAGGCAGTAGGCATTGAATTGCCTTCCACTACCCCAAACAGAAGCTCCAGCCTGCTCCCGTTATGAGAAGCAGCTCAGCTTGACATTTTCCTCCCCCAGAAGTCCCAAACTATCTGAAAACTTAACCTAAAGCTATCTAAAATCTCTACTAAAATCCTACTCATATCAATTTAAATCACTTCTCCAAGTCAAGCCAGCTGGCAGCTTGAAAAATGCATTTAAAGTTAAAGTTGCTTTCTTTCCACCTCTTCCTCTCCCCACCTGCCTGAATACTGCCAAATAAGTATTAGGTGGTATTCAAGGCTCTTGAATAGCGGCAGGAAATGGAAGTTAAAGGGAGTGCATTTACCTCCTTTCCTGCTGTTTCTGGGCTTTTCTCAACTCTTTCTTTGCTTCCATGGGATCAGGGTGGGAGGGGGAGGGGGATCCCAACAGCAAACCACAGCCATTAATTTGCAAATTGCATGTGCAGTTTTGGAAAGCTGGTGTTGCTGCTGGGCTATGCCACTCAGCTTGGTAAGTCAGCAGCTTGGCATTAGGCAGGTAGTGCAGATCACTCCAGGAGTTAAAGGGCCAGCAACCCTACAACAGCACTCCAGTGTACAGGGGCTTCCCCACCCCACGCAATATCTCAGTAATGGGGGGTCCTGAAAGGCCACAGCTGAGAGGACTGGGGAGGGGACCCCTGGAGCAGCAGGCATCCAAAGAAGGGGTGCCACAGCCACAGTGGATGCTAGAGATGCAATAAGGGAGGGAAAATACCAAAACAGTTCTAGTGGGGGTGGAGGCAGGCTGCCAGCATGGGCCTGGTCAGAACCCACCTCAGAAGGTTAGAGGGATTGGGTGAGCCCATCAGCCCATCCCAAGGACCCCAAAATACAGAGGAGATAGTAGGGTGGGAAGTGGAGAAAGGAGATGTGATAGGTCCATGGCCCTCCCTGGGCCCCCAGGGGTCTAACTGGGGAAACTTAATCAGTTCAGGAGGCGTAAGACCACCCAGCACCATGGGCCTACCACCACCCCAAAACAGGATCCACAGTGTAGGAGGTACCAGGGTAGGTGGGCAGGGGGAAAACAAAGCCCTCTCTTTTAGGGAGCCAGAGGGCATGCTGAGGGGGAACTTACTCAGCTTAGAATTTACTCAGCTTACCCTAACCCAGAGCTCTCCAAAGACGCCTCCAGTTAAAACTCAGCATCCCAAAACCCCAGAGATTCACACAGAAGAAAGACAGAGAAGCTGGGAGATCCAATAGGGAAGGTGGCTACTGTTATGAAGCCATGCCTGACTCATTGGAGCTATAGGACTGAGCTTGAGGTGCATCACAATAGACTGAGAGGATCCTAGGATCTGCCAATGAGGATGCATATTCTAATGAAGGATTCAAAAAGGGCACAATCACAGATGAGCTTCTGCTTCTTGGGGGGATGGGTTTCTCCTGCCCCAACTGTATATATTGCCATATGTTCTGGTGCTTAGCAGTAGGATGTAGTCACATAATAAAGATGCTGAATCACTATGCTGGCTGAACTCACTATTTCACAGCTACCTGACCGGGTTTCTTGGGAACAGTGAGTGCAGTACCAGGGGAAACATGATACAGGGGACCCTCACAAAAGAACAGAGTTCAGAGACAACCCCCCCCCCAAAGTGGGCAGTGCTGCAGAAGAAGTTAGTTTTTCCCATAATAGGAAACAATTATGGGATGGGAGCACCCTCTTTGGGTGCCCCTAGAATTGTACTCCCTGGTCCAGTCTTTTTGAAACTTGGGGATTATCTGGGGGAGAGGCTTCTGCAGCTATACTGCAAATTTGTTGCCTATCTCTCAAGCCCCCAAATATTACACCCTTTTTTTTGCCATTGACTTCAATGACCCATAGATTATAATGGAGCAGTATACTCAGGAATAGATGAATATCTCCTTAGTCAGATTCTGGCACTGAATCTGATATTTGGAACTATTACCCCCTCCCCCCAAAAAAGATATCTTTGCTCCCAAATACGTCTGAATTTGAATTTTGCCCCCCAAAATTGTGCACACCCGTAATGCCTATGTCACCCAGAAGTGACATAGACATGTTGGTGATGTTGAAGGGACACTCTGTTTTTTTGGGAAAGCTCTATGGTAAAATTAGATACAAACCATAGAATTTCACCCCAAAATCAGAGCATCACCCCCTCCCCCAACATTTCTGATGTGCCTAGACCACCTGAAGATAAGATAGGCATGGCGTGCTTTTTTCCTGTCATCTACTGGAACATCCCAGTAAGTCCCATTCCATCTTGTCCTTTAGATCTGGCAACACTATGTGAGCCTCCTTAGTTAGATTTCTGAGGAGGCAGCATATAGATTTTCTAAATAAATAAATAAACAATTTACTATGACAAATGGCTGCAGAGTACCATCTATGACAGGTATGTCCAACAGGTAGATCGCCAGATTTCCTTTCTTACCACTGCATCATTTAGCAGCAAGTTTTGGCAAGCAAGAGACTCAATACAAAGACTGTCATGGACATCACTTTCAAAATTGTAAATTCAGTTCATGAAGATCACTTCAAAGACAGCTTTTCAATCTTACTCTTGATGAAGGGGCAGCGGAAATCATTTTGCACACAGATGTAAGGTTGCTAAATAGGCACAAATTTCTGCAAAGATTTTGTGATTTGTTGAATGAATAAGAAGGTTTTTGAAGGAGAGGGGAGATGACAAAGCAGAGTTGGAAGATGAGGAGTGGTTATGTGATCTGGCATTTATGTGATCACTGACTTTACAAGCGAACTAAGTGATATGAACATTGAACTACAAGGTAAAAACAAATGCATTGGCCAGATGATGAGTACAGTTTCATCCTACAAGAGCAAATTTGAGCTAATGATGACTGCAAACAACAAACAAATGATGGCTTGCAAACAACACTTTTGATCATTTTCCTAATACACAGGACCATCTGGGACAATATCCAAATTTTGTTTTGCAGAATGAGAAGTATGTGACAGAAATCTGCTCTGTTATTCAGGAATTCGAAAAAAGATTCTGTGACTTCCAAAGAATTGAAAAAGTTGTGGAGTACTTGTCATACTCATTCAAAACAGATATGGACATTAAGGAAATTGCAGCTGATATCAGTAAAAATTACTAATTGAACAAGGCATCTCTTGAAAATGAAATAGTAACCCTTAAAAATGACATTTTTCATGTCATCTCGCTTCCGGCAAGATGGCGGGGTGACGAGAGCTCCTTTCCCAGTCTCGGGGGAGGGAAACTCTGTTTGGGGGGTGATCGAGAGGGCTTGCCGGCTGGGAAGCACCTCTTAAGGAGCTGTCAGTGGACGCTCCGAAGCCTGGGGGGCTGGCTGGACGTTGGGGAGGAACGGAGGTTCCTCACCCAACGCCAACTTTCCCCTTGGCCGATACCTCTTTCAACACTTCGGTGCCTAACTGTGCCGCCGGAGAGTGGGAGACCGGAGAGGAACTGCAACTCCCACAAGTATACCCTTTAGCTTTCTTTACTAACGGGGTCATCATACCTTGGAAGGAACGCCGGAGGAAGATCGGAGCTTGCCGGTGAGCGAGCTGTGTCGAGAGGTGAGCGGTGAGAGGCGAGAGACGAACGGCGAGAAGACGAAGAGGCGAAGCGGCTCGTGCGCTTGCTCTCGGGCGTGGGTGCGGCGTGGTCGTGCGGCTCAGCGGCTTGGTGGTGATCGTGAAACAACTGAGGGCGCAGCGGAGTGATTGGACAGAACAGAAGGGAAGGTTTGGGAGAGTGTGGAGGCGAGTAACGATTCTTTTTTTTTTTCGGAGAGCCAGTGGTGAGTGGAAGATTTTCGGCTTGTGTCTGGGAAGGAAGGGCGTTTGAAAATGGCGGACGTAATTTGAAGGCCTTCCCGAGGGAGTGAGGCGCGGAGGTGGTTGTTGTGCCGGACGCGGTCGGAGCTTGAAGATCCCAACTTTCCCCCCCCCCTCGCTCCCATTATAGTTTCCCACTTTTTCTTTTTTCTCTTTTTGCTCTCCCCCCTTCTTTTTTCTCCCGCTGTGGTCCTTGTTGGAGGGACATTTCTACAGGTTTTCATTGTTTTTAATTTAGAATGGGCTCAGCTTTGTCTTTTTAATCATGTACTTCCGGGAGAATGGCGCAACTCCTTAAAGGGTAAAGCAGCAGTTCTGAGCAGCCTTGGCTGCGGCTGCGCTTTATTGAAGATTGTGGGCGTTTGTTAGTTACCAAGAACAGAGACATACACAGTAGCAGATACCGATACAGACTCTTTGGAATACAAATGTTCAACTTTTGATTCTTTGGAGTGATTATCTGCCTAGACAATAACTTTTCAGGCTTTTACAACCTCAGAAAGCTGATGTAGTGAGAACTGGAACCTTGACTTTTTAATATTGAATGACAGCTATCATTTTGTTTGACACCAACTACTAAGACATTAAGATTGGGAAGATTGAGAAGACTGGAAGAAGAAGAAGAAGAAAAGGAACAACAAGAAAAGGGAAGAGAGAAGAAAGAAGGACCAGATAAGATAAGATAAGACTGTGAATATATCTTTATTGGACACTCTTTGGACTGTATGTTTTGACTTATTACTATTTCCTTTGAAGATACTGTACCTTTTGACTTATTATTACTATTTTTGACACAATAATTCTAGGGATAAGCTTTCTTAGATATGTTTTCTTAGTCAGACTATAGGGCATTTTCTTTAATGGATTGAGTCAAGAATTACTAAGTAATAATTAATCAACTAAATTATTGATTGAAGTTGATGAATTTGATGAACTGTTGATTGACCAATTTATTGTTTTTCTTCTGATTTTTTTGGGGTGTGTGTTTGAAATCTTATTTTATTGAGTGATTTTACAGAATTAATGTATTGATGGTTGTGCCTTGCTGTCTGACCTTTGTATCAGGTTATTGGCAACCTTAAGTGGGGCTAAGTTACCAGGTTGGTGGCAATACTTCCACCATGATGGAAACAAAGATTAGAAAACATTTACAAGGTACTCCCCCGGCCGGGGGAAGTAAAGTGACCCCAGCTCCGGTTAATCAAGATTCCTTGGAAAAATTACAGAGTATTGTCACAGCTGGATTTAAGCAGAAACAAGAAGCTCTGGATGGACTGAAAACAGATCTGATGTACCAGGTTAAAAAAAACTAATGAACAGCTGGCAGAATTTCAAAAGCAGTTGTTGGCCAACACGCAACAAGTTCATGGCCTAACCGCTAAAGTCGAGAGAATGGAAGATCGAAACAAACAGACTAATGATATGGTTAGAGAAAATCAAACAGAATTGATGGACCTAGAAGACCGGGTGATGAGACTCAAAATGGAGAAAGCGGCAACTATACTCCGTTTTCAGAACTTACCAGAAGAGAAAGAGGAAGATTTAATCAGTAAAATTACAGACATTCTAATTGTTGACGATGAAGAGCTATTGGAAGATGGCCCGAGGGATATTCTTTGGGCCAAAAGAGTGTCTTCAAGCTATATAAGGAAATTCAAACTCCCAAGGGAGGTGCAAGTAAAGTTTGCCCGCCCTGAAACCACGGAAAGGGTCCTGCGAAAAGCAAGAGAATGTGAAATGGATTCGAAGGGGACCAAGATTAAAATACTGAAAGAAATACCCTGGAGTGTGCGGCAGCGGAGATTTAAATTCAAGAAATTGTCTACTTGGTTAGTCAAGCACGAAATCCAGTTCAGATGGCTCATTCCACAAGGCCTTTTTTTTACATTTCAAGCTAAGAGATACAATATTACAACTGAGGCAAAGATGGAAGAATTTTGGGAAGCATGTGTGAAGCGAAAAGGCTCTGAATCAGGAGATGAACAAGAGGTGGAAGGGGCCAAGAAATCTACCGATGAGGAGTCTCCCAAAAAGAAATCCGAGAAAGTCAAAACGAGACTTCAGAGCAAGAAAGATTCAGCTAAGATACCTGATAGTATTGACTCAGCAAAATGAATTTAAAGTCGGGAACTAAAATACTTTCTCTGAATATTAACGGCTTAAACGAACCTGGAAAGAGGAAGAGAACTTTTCAACAATTGAAAAAAGCTGGTGCGCAAATTACTTGTCTGCAAGAAACCCATATTAGGAGGGATAATGTGAAGTATTTGGAGAACAAGAAATTGGGTACTCTTTACTCATCGTGCGATCCTCTTAAAAAGAAGAAGGGGGTAGCTATATACGTATCCAATCATATCAAGTCAAGCTGCCTTTATTCGGACGAACAAGGAAGAATTATTATTGTGGAGCTGGAAATAAATGGTCTCAAAACAATTCTCGGGAACATTTATGCTCCTAACGAAAAGCAAGAGAAATTTTATCAAGATCTGTATCTCAAACTCAGAGAATTCAACTCAGACAGGTACTGTATTGTTGGGGACTATAACGCAATTTTTGATAATAAACTGGATAAAAAATATGATGACCCTCAAAAAAAGAAGAAAAATCTAAACACTTTACCCAACTCCTTTTTGGAAATGGCGGAAGAATTAAATCTAGTGGATGCCTGGAGAACTCAAAACCCGACTACAATGGATTATACTTTTTACTCACATGCACATAAATCCTGGTCAAGAATAGATATGTCATGGGTGTCCTTGAGTATGATATTGTCTGTTATTCAGGTGGATATTCTCCCTCGGTCGTATTCAGATCACAGTCCAATAGAGCTGACATTGCAGGAACAGATAAGAAACCCCAGATGGTTTTTAAACTTGCAAATTCTAAAAGAGACTCAATTTTTGGAAGTGGCCAAAAAAGAGATTCAGGAATTTTTTAATCTTAACCAGGAAAAAGATACGAAGATTTCAATTATTTGGGACGCATTTAAGGCCTTCTTTAGGGGAGTTGCCATTAGATATTCAATGAAGAGGAAGAGAGAACAAAGGAAAGCTTATATCGAACTTATAACAAGATTGAAGCATCTTGAGAATCAACAGAAAACTGGGAACCCCAAGGAGGTGAAGGAGGTGAAGGCCAGAATTACTTTTATTCAACACCAAATAAATACTCTCTTGGCGGATGAAATGGAAAAAAAAATTGAAATGGGCAAGACAAAACCATTTTGAAAATGCTAACAAGGTGAGCAGATGGTTGGCCTACAGGCTGAGGAAGGAAAAGGAGAAGAAGATTATTAAAAAATTAAAAACTGAAACTAAGGAAGAGGTGTTCCAAAATTCTCAAATGAAAGATATTATTCAAAATTTCTACCGGAACCTTTATAAAAAGCAGAAGATTGAACAGTCAAAGCAAGAAGAATATATAAAGGAGGTAGAAGTGAAACAATTAACAAAAGAACAACAAGCAAGTTTGGAGAACCCCATTTCAATACAGGAAATTGTCGACGCAATTAGAAACCAAAAAAACAACAAGACTCCAGGCCCGGATGGACTCCCGATTGAGTTTTTCAGAGCCTTTGAGGACTTATTATTGCTGCCCTTCAAGAGGGTAGTCGAAAATGTTTATAATACAGGTGAGATTCCGGACTCTTGGAAAGAAGCTTTAATTACACTTATCCATAAAGAAGGCACCAATTCATCAGAAATTAAAAACTATAGACCCATCTCACTTTTGAACAGTGACTATAAGATTTATGCAACAATACTAGCAAATCGACTGAAGAAAGTAATTGCTTGTTTAATACATGAAGATCAAACTGGTTTTGTTCCAGGACGCTTAATGAACCAGAATGTGAGGCTACTTCTGAATACGATTGAATATTATAGGGATCACCCAGATAAAGAATTTGCTGCTATTCTGGTAGATGCTGAAAAAGCCTTCGACAACGTCAATTGGAACTTTATTAAGGCGACTTTGGCTGCGACTGGTTGCGGTGAAAGGTTTTGCAGAATGGTTGAAGCTGTCTACTCAAAACAGATAGCCAAGGTGAGCTTCAATGGAGTAATGTCTGATTCAATAAAGATAGAGCAAGGTACTAGACAGGGGTGCCCGCTTTCCCCCTTACTTTTTATTTTGACGCTGGAACTGTTGATCAAGAAGATTAGAGAAGATACCCAAATTCAAGGGACTAGAATAAACAATATAAAATTTAAGACTTTGGCGTTTGCGGATGACTTAGTTTTCATTTTGGAACAACCTACTTCCTCGATAGTCCTCCTGAAGCAAAGATTAAAAGAGTTTGGAGAAGTATCGGGGTTTAAATTGAATGTGTTCAAGACAAAAATTTTAACCAAAAATATGGAGAAAGCTCAGATTGAACTATTAGAACAACTGTCAGGATTTAAGTATGAAAAAAAGATAAAATACTTGGGAATATATCTTACGAGTGATTTAAAGACTTTATATAGAGACAATTATGAAAAAATATTGAAAGAAATTCGTAAAGACTTAACTAAGTGGAAGGATATTCAAATCTCGCTCTTAGGTAGAATTGCTACAATAAAAATGAATATCCTTCCGAGAATTCTGTTTTTGTTTCAAACAATTCCAATTACCGTACCCAAACTCTTCTTCCAGCAACTCAATTCTATGGTTACGACGTTTATCTGGAAAGGCAAGAAGGCTAGAATAAAATTGAAAGTGTTACAAGATACTAAACTTAGAGGTGGACTAGCTCTCCCAGACTGGAATTTGTATTACAAAGCTTGCTGTATTGCATGGTTGAGAGATTGGTGTAAGCTAGACAACAAGAGACTTTTGACCATTGAAGGTGCCGGCCTGGGAGAAGGCTGGCACAATTATATGTGGTACCACACTCCTATAAAAACTGGTCGTTTTTTCAGACATGAAATAAGAAGATCTTTGTACAAGACGTGGAACGAAATTAAAGTACACTATACTTATACCCCCAAGTGGCTATCCCCGATAGAAGCTTTAACTCATCCAAATCTATACAATTGGGATAACCCACAGGATTACGTCTATCTATTAAATGACCAAAACGATTTGATTGAGGAAGAACTTTCTAAATTAAGTTGGTGGCTTCAATGTCAACTTAAATCAAGATTTCGAAAAGACAAGGAAAAAGGTTTCACTAAAACACCAATTGAACTAGATCTTATCTTAGAGTCTAAACAGAAGATAATTTCTAAAGTGTATGATTGGTTACTGCAAATCAAGATGCAGGAGGAAGTCGTAAAAGAAGCATGGATCCGTTGGTTGAAGGACTTTGGCTATAACATAGATCTGGAAGAATGGGAAAAATTATGGAAACAGAATTTAAAATTAATAAAACCAGCAGATTTTAAAGAAAACCTATATAAAATGGTATACAGATGGTATCTTACACCAGACAGGTTGGCCAAAATTTATCCTACATACTCCAACAAGTGTTGGAAGTGTCGAGAAACTAAAGGGTCCTTGTTTCATATATGGTGGCAATGTAAAGATGCCAAAAAATACTGGACACAAGTTAATATCTGGACCCAAAAGATCCTAAAAATACAAATCAACCATGTGCCGGAGCTGTACCTTTTAAACATTTGTAGACAAAGTCTCCCTATGACCAAATTGAAGCTGTTATTGTATATAGTTACTTCTGCTAGAATACTATATGCAAAATACTGGAAAAATGACAGAATCCCTAATAGAGATGAACTTATTAGTAAGCTGTTGGACGCCGCAGAGTCTGATTTAATGTCTACAAGATTAAGAAATGGTAACTTGCAAAAATGTCAGGAGGAATGGGATCCCATTTATAAATGGGTCAAAAGTAAAGGTTTTGGTTTGGAGTAATTATAATTCTTTTTCTTTGCTCTTTAATCCTCTCCACCTCCCAGTGTATGACTGGGTATTTGTTTTAGATGTTTGATTAGGAATGTATAGTGTGGTGTATTGAGATGTGTAGTTTGTAGTCTGTCAGTGGTATTGTTGGTATGATTGTATTTGTATTTGTATGTGTATTGTTTTATGTTTTTCTTTGTTATGTGCTAATCTTCTTTCAATAAATACTATTTCCTTGTAAGACAAAAAAAAAATGACATTTTTCTCAAGACCCATGCTGAGCAACAATCATTTCGGAAGCTAGTGCCTAGAGACAAATTTCCCAACTTGAGAAGATGCAGTGAAGCTGTACACTCCTGTTTCAGTTCAACTTATTTGTGTGAATCTGCGTTTTCCCATCTGAAAATGACAAAGAGTACACAGCATTCCAACATGACAGATGAACAGCTCTAGGATTCCCTGAGACTGGCCCTCACGCAATATTCACCCAACTTCAAAAAGCTGGTGGATGAAATGCAAGCTCAGACGTCTCACTAATTAGCAAGAGAGAAGTTTTAAAGATTGCACAAGATCAGCCTCGATCAATACTTGACCTACATTTAACACAAATTACTCAATAAAAGTTAAAGAAAGTTATTAAGACAGTTAAAGAAAGTTATAACAATAAAATTTAAGAAAAACTGTTCGCAGTTCTTTCTGGATCTTTGTCTTTCTGTTTTGTTTTTGCTTATTTTGCTTACCAGTAAATGACAGAAGGTGCATTGTAAAAGGGGGGTGGGGGTGGTGGAACCCAACTTTGGTGGGTTAAAATCTAATTTGAAACTTAATTTTCATGGTGGTAGATCACCAGCACTTTTGTCTGGAAAAAGTAGATCACAACGTGTTTGAAGTTGGACATGCCTGATCTATGAGATTCACTTCAGAAACTCTTGCAGCATCTTGTGAGCCCTTCCATTGAAGTTTCTTTCTCCTTCCAGTCATGGCCACATTTTGGTCTCTAGTTGTCCTTCTGGTCTCCCAGGGAGCTACTCTGTGATTACTTACTATTCTGACATTGGAGGTCACTCTGCATGATTGTGGAAGTTCATCCTGTGATGTTGCATATGATTCTCCCCCCTCCCCCCCCCAAAAAAAAGATCAGACAGTGTATTGAGCTAAAAGTTGCACTCTCATGTACGATAGTACACAGCTTGAGGGCATACCTCTCAGGGTCTGCATTGGCATCTAGTTTCCCACTGATGTATTAAGATCTCTCCTTGGAATGCTTGTGTGGTTTGGTCAGTCTTGTGAGGTCTTTGAAAGATATTTGAAAGATGAGATTATCTTGGTTTAATAATAGACCGTGACAGCCATTCATGGCACATGAGAAAATAAGATAGGGAAATAAGATGTATTCAAATATTATATACTGAAAAATAGTGAATACAAGAGCCTGGAATGTGACAATAACAGTTAAGGAACTGATGAGGGGAAGCAATTTTTCAGCACAACTATTTTCAATTGTTTGGCAAGAAAATGAATGTTGACTGGAAGGAAACCAGCTTCTCCCATTCCAAGTAAGAAATGAAGGACAGGGAAAATTTCAGATGATTCAGAGTTGTATGCCTTGGAGTGAGATACTAATATGTGAAGAACCCACCCTCACAAAAAAGAAAAAAACAAACGAACAATCCTTCATTAGCCTATCTTATGGGATAACCATAAGGAGATTTATTTTTTCTTGATGTGTTTGGAAACCAGAGTAGTTCTTCCAAAACTGGCAAGATATGCCCATGTTAATTTAGTCCAAACAATACAGTCATTGCTGTACAGAATTAGCTGCAGGTTTTTTGTGGACTAATGGGAACAGCATGACTTTGAGCCCCTCCATTACACAGCTTTCTGCCCTTTATCATGGCCATATTTTGCTCTCTTGTGGTAGTTCTGTTCTACCTCCAAAACACATCTAACTCAATACAAAGTCTGGATGTAGGCAAGATTTCCTCAGTGGTGAGTAAGGTATGATTAGCACTCTGAGAGCAATACCTTTGAGAACTGGACTTCCTTGGTTTCTCTAATGCCCCGTTACTTATTTCTCTCTCTCTCTTTTGGATGGGTCTCTGACCATATTAAACTTAACTTGACTAACTTGACTTGAGAATTGGATTTGTCAAGATGATGATGAGCAAGGAGCCCAAAGGTGGAGCTCCCAGTTTACTGACCGATTTTTTTCTAAACAAGGTCTAGAAAAGCAGAGACTCACCACAGGTGCTGTGAAATCAAACAGAATTGCTGCAGACCAAATGTGGAAGTTGTAAGAGTAGGTATTTGTGAGTTGTTTGTGTGCTGACCAGAGTATTGGCTGGAGCCTTCCCGTTATGGGCATTTCTGAAACCCCTACAGAGTGTCCCAGCCTGGACTGGGAGGCTGAGGAGGAAGAGTTGGCAGGCTGACAAGTGTTGCCTTTTCAGTGTTTTCCAGCTTTGCCAAGGTATTGCAGCTCTCCTTGTGGGGCTGAAGAACAGAAACCAATCTACTGATGGCTGTAGCTCCCACAATCTCCCCCAGCTCTCCTGTGGTGTTTTGGGCCAACTGGCCTGTTGAGGGGTGCTGCAGCCATGGTGTATCCTGGATCCTTGCTTGCAGGGTCAAAGGAGAAAGACTGGCCCACTGATAGGCACAGTTGCTGCAGCAGTGTGGAGGTGATGGGTGAGAGCTGACCACTGGAGCGACGTTGCCATGGCAGAGGCCTTTCAGCGTCATTATTGAGTTTCAATGCTACTCATAGGGATGAAAGAGAAGACCCAGGTTACCAACTGGCACTGTTGCTGTGGCACTTTTCAGATTTGCAGCAATGAGTGTGCCTTTATCCCAGCCTTTTCAGCATTGCAACAGCATCCCCAGTATTGGGGCAACCCCAGAAGACCAATTGGGGACTGCAGTAAGGTCTGTCCAACCCAGTATTGGCAGTGGATTAGGGGAGTCAGTGGATGTTCAGACAGCCTGAAGGGGTCTGGTCCATCCCAGCTAGATAAACTGGGTAGAAGAAGATTGGACAACCTATATGCCATTGGCTCCCACAGACTAGTCCAGACTTTACAGAAATTCCATCTGGCTTTCTGCTACAGATGACCCAAGAAGGTTTTCTCCTGCTGTCTTTAAATTTGGGGTTGTTTTCTTATGTGTTAGGCTTTGTTTTAAACTGTATTGTATTGTCTAATTAGTTATTGACAGAATTTTACCACCCATCATGGGAATTTAGTTAGATTAGTATTGTTTGTCTTACCGGTTGGAGAAAGAAGATATGGGTGGTAGGAGTTAAGAGGGGAGTTATCAATGCCTAAATAAGTTGCTGATTGACTGGACTGTTGGTCAATTTGTGGTGATTCTGGTAGAGTTCTGAGGGAACTTCTTGAGTCTGAAAGTTCCATCAGGAATGGCCATGCAAGTGTCAGGGATTCCAGTCATAGGTGGTTTTCCATGGGTTTCGTCCAGTTTGTCAACCTAGACTCGTATTTTTTAATCTTTAAGACATGTGTCTCAGTCTATCTTTATATTAATTTCCCTTTTTCAGTAACTTTGGTGTAGTGGTTAAATGTGGTGTAGTGGTTAAGTGTGAAGACTCTAATCTGGGAGAACCAGGTTTGATTCCCAACTCATTTAGCTGTTCTCTCAAGAGCAGTTCTCTCAGCCCCACCCACCTTACAAGGTGTCTTTTGTTGGGAGGGGAAGAGAAGGAGATTGTAAGCACTGAGACTCTGAGTGAAGGGTGGGATATAAATCCAATCTCCTCCTTCTCCTCCTCCTCCTCTTCTTCTTCTTCCTACCCATAACACTATTAAGGTCAATCTTTTACGTACTTATCAGGCCAAAGGAAATATTCTTCTTAAAAATGGATTGTTGAGATTACTGCATTATATTGACTTTTAGTTTTTTCTTAATATTCTGGAGTTTGAATGTTTCCCATTTACTACTGAAATCCATGACTTATTCTTGTCAAGTCGGTAGATTCAATAATGAGTCATTGTTGAAACAAAGAAACTAGTTTATTGATACTGATACTTGAGGTTAAGCCAGCATTGAAAGACTAAAGAATAACCTGTAAATGCATTACATATAGGGGACACTTCAAAGGGATTCCTAAGGGGGGAGGATTATGCAGGGCACATTCACACATTGATGTTACCAATTCATTCTCAGGCTTGAGTGGCCTTGATCGTAACAGACTCCTGACTCCCTTCTGAGAGCCAGGCCTGAGAAGGCGCGGATAAGATTTTCACATCTTTCCATTTCAAAGCAAGGACACTCACTACAGGAAGGGAGGGGTAGGGAAGGTACGAGCTAGCAGCAATTGAATACACTTTGGTTCTACCCAGAATGCTCTCTGACTGAGTCAGAGTTACAGACAGACTTGACAATTCTGGATTCACAAGGGTGTCAAACATACATATTCTTGCTAGTATAGAACTGTATTGTTTATCCTTGCTCTTTGCTGGTGCATATCAAAGCCATGTAACCCGTTCTCTAGTTTACACCTCTTGTAACAAATGCAGAAATGCCAGCTTTGAAGATAATGCCTCTCGGGACAGATTCCCAGGCCTAGGCCTAGGCCTGGGACACAGGATGTTATTAACCACAAAAGATAACTGAACCTGTGAATGTAGCACTTCACATGCCTATGTTAGAATTCCTAGCAATCTTTAGTATTCCTTTGATGTTCTGCTTAAATCCAGCTGCTATAAGATACATTGTATCACTTTCAATATGGTCCTTGGATAAGTAACATGGATTATCAATAAACCAATACTTTGTTTCTGAACATTGTTTGGATCTTTTGAAACTCCTATGCTTGACAATTTGAAAGTGATCCGCTTTAAAGTTCAACTGACCTGGCAACTTTTGAACCAAATGGCTGAGGGAGTTTTAGATAACAGTGAACCTTTTAATCCACTGGAGAGAGGGCTGGAAGACAGGATAGAGGTGCGGACCACACACCCCCCCCCCCCCCCCCGTGGCACATCTTGGACGCGAGGAGAGTAGTGGGGCGGGGATCCGCTGTACACATTCAACAACTTTTCATCACCCCACGGAAGTGGGAGCCGTGAACTTCAACCACTCTGATGGAAGAAACCCCAGCCCGACGAGATGCCATCCTGATGAGACACACTCGTGGAGGAAGAAGCGGTGGAGCCCTGGGAGATGAGTGGGAGAACAACCCACCCGGGGAGAATGAGGATTGGAGGGAGCCCCGACCCGATGACGGCGGTGGAGGGCCGGTGTCAAGCATGCAATTTTCAACAGAACCAGTCCTTGAGTTGAAACAAAGTATGGTTTATTGATAATCCATGTGGCTCTATTGAGCTAGGTATTGGAACGGATACAAAGTAACAGTAGAATGCATACTTAAAGATGGCACATCAAAGGTTCTCTAAACATTTCTTCACATTCTAAACAAGCCTGCATTCATGTGAGAAAGTTCACACAGTAACTTCCTTATCTCCCCTGTGGTTATTTTTCCCGGGTCCAGGACTAGCCTGGGAAACTGTCCCTGGAGGCCTTATCTTCAAAGAGCAAATTCCTGCATTTGTTAGTGAAAGCGAAAGAGGTGCGAAAGATCTGTCTCTACATTTTTACTTTGATGTGCCCAGGTTTAATTTAGATTTAGTAACATCTCTATAATATACTGGTTTTATCCATACAATAAAAGAGAGGTTAAACAATGCTTAACATACTGCCTCCCCCCCCCCCAACTCTTGCTCGGGGTTTGTTTGGGTGCAGTAGGTAAAATCTTTTGAGTAGGAGAGCAGCCCAGAGGTCAGAGGATTTCACCCACTCATCACAGCCAGGGGGAAAGTATTTCCAGCGGACTAAATAATACAACAGCCCCCATTTCTTCTTGGCATTCAACACCTCCTGTACTTCATGATGACTCTGACCTTTCACTTGTATAAGTTTGGGCTCCGGAGGGTGGGGATGCCAATTCATAGCCCCCGGATCTTTGCAAAGAAGGCTGCAATGGAAAACAGGATGGATTTTACTAAACAATTTAGGCAACACTAGCTCTACCGTCACTTTATTTATCACTCTCTTTATTTCGAATGGTCCCAAGTACTTGTAAGCTAGATTTTTGGACGTCTGTGGCAGGGGCAAGTTCTTGGTGGACAAGAACACTGTCTCTCCTACTTTGAACTCCCACTCCGGAGAATGTTTCTTATCGAATTGTGCTTTGTAATCCCTTTTTGCCATTTCTAAGTTGTGTTGGATGACATTCCATCCCTTCCTCAATGTTTCCCACCATTGCTGACACGAAGAGCGTGGCTGGGTAGCAGTGGGAAGGGTTTCCCCTCATAGCCATTCACGATCTTAAAAGGTGATGTTTTGGTAGAGCTATGGAGACTGTTATTATACCCGTATTCTGCAAAGAGCAGCAGTTCCACCCAGTAGGATTGTTGGTAATTTACATAGCACTGTAAATATTGTTCTAGAAATAAATATTGTTCTAGAAATATTGTTCTAGAAGAGCATATTGCAAAAAACATAAAGACCAAAAATAAAACTTTCTTCAAATATATTAGAAGTAGGAAACCAGCCAGGGAGGCAGTGGGGCCCTTGGATGACCATGGGGTAAAAGGATTACTGAAGGAGGATAGGGAAATGGCTGAGAAGCTAAATGAATTTTTTGCCTCTGTCTTCACTGTGGAAGATGAGAACTTTTTGCCTGCCCCAGAACCACTAATTTTGGAAGGGTTGTTGAAAGACCTGAGTCAGATTGAGGTGACAAAAGAGGAGGTCCTACAACTGATAGACAAATTAAAAACTAATAAGTCACCGGGTCCGGATGGCATACATCCGAGAGTTCTGAAAGAACTCAAAGTTGAACTTGTGGATCTTCTAACAAAAATCTGTAATCTTTCATTGAAATCTGCCTCCGTTCCTGAGGACTGGAAGGTAGCAAATGTCACCCCCATCTTTAAAAAAGGTTCCAGAGGAGACCCGGGAAATTACAGGCCAGTCAGTCTGACTTCAATACTGGGAAAGTTGGTAGAAACCATTATCAAGGACAGAATGAGCAGGCACATTGATGAACACGGGTTATTGAGGAAGACTCAGCATGGGTTCTGCAAGGGAAGATCTTGCCTCACTAACCTGTTACATTTCTTTGAGGGGGTGAACAAACATGTGGACAAAGGAGACCCAATAGATGTTGTTTACCTTGACTTCCAGAAAGCTTTTGATAAAGTTCCTCATCAAAGACTCCTTAGAAAGCTTGAGAGTCATGGAGTTAAAAGACAGGTCCTCTTGTGGATCAAAAACTGGCTGAGTAATAGGAAGCAGAGAGTGAGTATAAATGGGCAGTCTTCGCAGTGGAGGACGGTAAGCAGTGGGGTGCCGCAGGGCTCGGTACTGGGTCCCATGCTCTTTAACTTGTTCATAAATGATTTAGAGTTGGGAGTGAGCAGTGAAGTGGCCAAGTTTGCGGATGACACTAAATTGTTCAGGGTGGTGAGAACCAGAGAGGATTGTGAGGAACTCCAAAGGGATCTGTTGAGGCTGGGTGAGTGGGCATCAACATGGCAAATGCGGTTCAATGTGGCCAAGTGCAAAGTAATGCACATTGGGGCCAAGAATCCCAGCTACAAATACAAGTTGATGGGGTGTGAACTGGCAGAGATTGACCAAGAGAGAGATCTTGGGGTTGTGGTAGATAACTCACTGAAAATGTCAAGACAGTGTGCGTTTGCAATAAAAAAGGCCAACGCCATGCTGGGAATTATTAGGAAGGGAATTGAAAACAAATCAGCCAGTATCATAATGCCCCTGTATAAATCGATGGTGCGGTCTCATTTGGAGTACTGTGTGCAGTTCTAGTTGCCGCACCTCAAAAAGGATATTATAGCATTGGAGAAAGTCCAGAGAAGGGCAACTAGAATGATTAAAGGGCTGGAGCACTTTCCCTATGAAGAAAGGTTGAAACGCTTGGGACTCTTTAGCTTGGAGAAACGTCGACTGCGGGTGACATGATAGAGGTTTACAAGATAATGCATGGGATGGAGAAAGTAGAGAAAGAAGTACTTTTCTCCCTTTCTCACAATACAAGAACTCGTGGGCATTCGATGAAATTGCTGAGCAGACAGGTTAAAACGGATAAAAGGAAGTACTTCTTCACCCAAAGGGTGATTAACATGTGGAATTCACTGCCACAGGAGGTGGTGGCAGCCACAAGTATAGCCACCTTCAAGAAGGGTTTAGATAAAAATATGGAGCACAGGTCCATCAGTGGCTATTAGCCACAGTGTATGTGTGTATATAAAATTTTTTGCCACTGTGTGACACAGAGTGTTGGACTTGATGGGCCGTTGGCCTGATCCAACATGGCTTCTCTTATGTTCTTATGTTCTTAAGGGTGTTCACTCATTCTGTCTGTCCGTCTGTCTGCGGGTGGTAAGCGGAGCTTAACCCTTGCTCCATGCCTGTTAGTTTACAAAACTCCCGCCAGAAGTTGGCAACAAACTGTGGCCTGCGGTCGCTTATGACCTTGTCTGGGAACGAGTGTACTTTAACAATGTGTTGTAAAAACAAATAGGCAAGCTTCCTTGCTGTTGGCAATTTCTTGCAAGGGATGAAGTGAGCTTGCTTTGAGGTGTCCACCACTACCAAAATTACAGTCCGCCCTTGGGACACTGGTAATTCTACTATAAAGTCCATGGAGACTACTGACCAAGGGCGTTCAGCTGTGGGGGTCGGTTGGAGGAGGCCTGGGGGCTTCCCTCCCCGTTTTTTGGCCATTATGCAAACCGGGCAGGTGGCTACAAATTCTGAAATGTCCTTTTTTATGTGTGGCCACCAAAACTGCCGATTTACTAAATGCAGTGTTTTTACGTATCTAAAGTGACCTGATAGTTTATTGCAAAGGCAATGCTGCAAAACCTCCTTCCACGGGGTTTTTGGGACATACAACTTTTCCTCGTAGTACCAAAATCCCCCGGTCCCCTTTTCGAGCCCCTCTGGCTTCTCTTCCCCCTCGCGCTCCGTTTCTTCAATCAGTTTGTTCCCCCCCCCACGGTTCCGGCATTTTAGGCTTCTTCTCGGACCACGTGGTCACGGCGCCCGCTACAGCGCTTGGAGGAATTATGGAGTCCACTACTTCCTCCCTCTGGCTCTCATGCTGCGGTAATCGAGAGAGCGCATCGGCCAAAAATTTTTTTGACCCAGGTATATGCTTGAGGGTAAAGTCAAACTTTGCAAAGAACCCGGCCCATCAGATCTGCTTTTCGGTTAGCTTTCTGCGGCCTGTGAGCGCTTCAAATTTTTGTGGTCAGTCCAGATTTCGAATGGCACCCTTGCTCCCTCTAACCAGGACCGCTATGTTTTCAAGGAAAAAGTTACTGCAAACGCCTCCTTATCCCACACCGACCAGTTGCGCTGTTCTTGCGAAAAAATTTTTAAGATATAAGCGCATGGTCTCAGCCTCCCCTCTGGGTCTCTTTGCATCAATATTGCTCCTACGGCCATGTCGGAGGCATCACATTGAACCGCAAAGGGATTAAGTTCATCAGGGTGGGTTAACACTGGTTCACTTGTGAACAACCATTTAAGTTTCTCAAAGGCTTTTTGGCAAGTAGGTGACCACACTAATTTCGCCCCCGTTTTTTTTTATTCGGGCCCCTTCCCCTTAGTCTTTAGTAAGTCCGTTAGGGGCAACATTACTTGGGCGAATCCCTGAATGAAGTTTCTGTAAAAATTTGCAGATCCGAGGAAAGATTGTAGCTGTCTACGTGTCCTCGGGGGTTCCCAATCTAACACTGCTTGTATCTTAGCGGGGTCCATTGCCAGCCCCTTCCCAGAGACCTGGAATCCCAAGTAGTCGAGCTCTGTTTGGTGGAACTCACACTTTGACAATTTAGCAAACAGTTTGTGCTTGTACGAGGTGGTGAGCACCTTCCTCACCAGCTGGACGTGGAGGCTAGGTCCTTCAAATAAATAATGATGTCATCCAGGTACACCACCACCCCCTTGTACAGGTATTCCCTCAGGACTTCATTTATAAAGTTCATGAACACTCCCGGGGCCCCTTGCAACCCGAGCGGCATCACCAAGTATTCAAACTGCCCCATCGGTGTGTTAAAAGCAGTTTTCCACTCGTCCCCCTCTTTTATTCGCACTCTAAAGTAAGCATCCCTCAGGTCCAATTTGGTGAATATGGACCCTTCTGACACCGTGCTCAACAAGTCTTTGATCAGGGAGATGGGGTAGGCATTGGACATTGAAATCCCGTTTATCCCGTGAAAATCAGTACAAAGTCTAAGGCTCCCGTCCTTCTTTTTCCGAAATAGGACTGGGGCGGCATGTGGGGCGGTGGCCGGTCTGATGAAACCCCTTTTAAAGTTCTTGTCTATGAACTTTCTCAGCTCCGCTTTTTCTGCCCACCCCATGGAGTATAGTTTGGCTTTAGGCAGTTCCTGCTCAGGGATTAATTCAATGGCGCAGTCGGTGCTTTGGTGCGGCAGAAGCTCGTTCGCCTCCTCCTCGCTAAACACCCTACGTAAATTCTTGGGGAATGGATTGAATCTCTTCCACCGATAAACACATTTTTTTCATTTCTGGGGGTGGGTTGTGTCCCCAAATCTCCAGCCAGAGGTGGTGCTTACACCTTTTGTCCATAAAGTCTATAGTTTGATCCCCCCACGGTATATCCAGCTGGTGTTTGGCTAGCCATCTGACTCCCAACACTACATCAAAGGAGGAGGAGGGGGCAATCACAAAGATCTCAGTGTCCCAATGGTCTTCTATCCCCACTGGTACCCCCTGAGCCTCTTGTGTACAGGGCTCCCCTCTCATTATGGACCCGTCCATCTGTTCAAACTGGATCGGGTGGGGGTAGGGGCTTTTGGGTTTGTCCAAGGGCATCCACCAGTTTTGGGGTGATGATTTCTCATGTGCGCCCTGAGTCAATTAGGGTTCAGGCGTGGATGAAGCATTTGAGCTTCTGGTTTAGCAATGTCAATGGGACAAAAAATAAAGATCCAGTTATTCTCACCCGCAACAGTGCCGTTAGATCCATGACCTGCCTCTCGGCACCTCTCAGGGCAGGTCGCTCTCATTTCCCGCCGGCTCAGCTCCCCACGACTCCTCACTCAGGTCGTCCAGAATTATAGTATCCTCGTCTAGCACCATCGATGTGGCAGTGCTTCCCTGACTCGACTCCTTGGGTCTAGTTGTCGCCTTCTTGGGGCCAGTCACCGCCGGCTTCGGGTTAAGGGGGGGGGGGCTGGAGGTTTTTCTGGGCAGTTGGCAGCCAGGTGACCCGGGTCGCCACAGCAGTAGCACTTATGGATGGCTGTGGTTTTGGGGGTCCCTCCTGGGGTTGATCCCTTCCCCCCCTCCATTTTGCCTCCTGACCGAGCCTCACGTCCCCCCTTCCTTCCTCGCTGCATCTGGCATTGGAGGGCCACTTGTTTCATGTTAGTCTCCACTTCTCCAGCTATTTGCACCCATCCCACAAGTGTTGTAGGGCAGGCCTGATGGAGGGCTTGATCCAGGAGACTGGAGTTCAGCCCCTGTCGGTACGCTTTGATCTTCATAATCTCACTCCACCCATGGATTTTGGTGCATTGGGCCCTGAAGTCCGCCATGTACTCTCGCACTGACTTCGACCATTGATTCATGTCCCTTAGCGCCGTGATGGCCCGAGTCTCTTGGAGTGGGTCTTCGTACTGGGTTAGTAGAGCTTGCAGGAACCCAGCTACGCTGTCGAGTTCATGGCCCCGTGTCTTGTACAGGCTCACGTACCATCTTCTGGTGGCCCCCTTCAGTTTGGAGCCGAGATAGTCTACCCAACTGATGTCATCTGGGAATGTGTTCCCCCAATAGTTTATGTATCTATTGGCTTGGATGGTGAAGTATTCCACCTCTTCGGGGTCGCCATCAAAAGTGGCGTCCAGCTCGCGGTCTCTCCCGTAGTCCCGCGGACCCAGCGGCAGTGGGGCTGGTGCAGGAGCTGCAGGCGGTGCTGGGGCCGCCGGAGGGGCAGGGGCCACCAATGGCGCCGGCGGAGCTGGTGGGGCAGCTGGGGCCGGTGGGGCTCTCCCGAAGTCGCGCAGCAGCAGCCAGTCAATCTGCCTCTGCATCTCCTGTGCCATGAAGGTGGTGTTCGCCTGGATCTCGTCTTGCAGTTCTTGGGCCAGGGCCATCATCTCCCCCCTCACCGTCTTTAGGACATCCGGTTCTTTTGGGGGGTTCCCATTCTCTTCCTCCGAGTCCGACCCACTGTGGCAGTCGTCATCTGGCCTCAGTTCCTACCGATTGTCGTCGTCTCGGATCGGGCCCTCATATTCCCTTTCTCCAGGGTTCCCGCTTTTTCCTCCTTTTACGGGTCTCCTCAGGAGGGTCTTGCAGCATGCTGGAGCCTTGTCCATCAAGGTGGTAGAAGTTCGCGGCTCCCACTTCCGAGGGGTGATAAACAGCTGCTGTATGTGTAGTGGGGACCCACGTCCCCCGACTCTTCATGCCCCGACGATGTGCCAGGGGGGAGTCTTCACTCCTGCTCCTTCGAATAGTTCAGTGGGTTCTCTGTTACCCGGAACTTTCTCAGCCATCTGGCTTGAAAGTGGCCGGTTCAGATAAACTCGCTTAAATGGGATCAGTTCCAAAATGTCAAGCATGCAGCTTTCAACAGAAGCAGTCGCTTCTTCGGAACTGAACTGAACTGAGCTCCTGTTTGTATTGACCCACCTTTTTTCAGAGCTTTGAAGTGCCAACCTACTAAGACTGCTCTTATTGAACTATCTTACTTCAGATCTTTGAAACACTAACTTGCTAAGACTGAGAACAGACATAAATAGAGCAGTGAAGAGAGAAGAAAGAAGGGAAGAGAGAAGGGAGAAGAAGGAAGAGCTGTTAAGATAAGACTGTGATTTTGGGGAACAAGCTTGGGGAGCTTTGTGTCTGGTGTTCTGACCTGAAGGGATGGTTTAAATGTTGTAAGAGTAGTTGAACAATTTAACTGAACTTAATATTTTTTAAATTGTCTGATTGTCTGATTGACTTAACTTTTTCCCCTGGTTGGGTATTTCTTCTTGCTTTAAGATTTTTATTGGTCTCTTTCACTGTCTTTGCCAAGGTATCTGAATCTTTTTAAGCTCCTGACTGAATTTAAGAATTTAAGAATTATTGGTGAATTGACTGTTATTGAATTTTGACTGGATCTAGTATTGTTAGTACTAATTTTGTAGAAGATTTACTTATTATTTTGAGTAGTTTCTGGGAGGACCAGTCACTATGACAGAAACAAAAATTAAAAAATTTCTGCAAGGTACCCCCCCGGCTGGGGGAGCAAGAGCAGGCCCAGCAGGTTCAGCAGGTTCAGCACCGGTTCAGCAAGATGCTTTGGAAAAACTACAAAATATTGTTACTGCGGGCTTCAAGCAGAATCAAGAAGCACTAGAGGGATTGAAAACTGACTTGATGTATCAGGTTAAGAAAACTAATGGCCAATTGGCAGAATTTCAAAAGCAGCTATGGGCCAATACTCAGCAAGTTCATGGATTAACAGCCAAGGTTGACAGAATGGAGGAACGTGATAGACAGACTGGCACGTTAGTCAGGGAACATCAAACAGAAATTCTAGAGCTAGAAGACCGCGTGATGAGACTAGAAATGGAGAAGGCGGCAACGATCTTGCGTTTCCAAAACTTCCCTGAAGAGAAGGAGGAGGACTTAATCTACAAAATTATGGATACCTTAAGGGTTGACGACGAAGAATTATTGGAGGATGGTCCAAAAGACATCCTCTGGGCTAAAAGAGTGTCTTCAACTTATACAAGGAAACACAAACTTCCTAGGGAGGTGCAAGTTAAGTTTGCACGCCCAGAAATTACGGAGAGGATTCTTCGGAAAGCTAGAGAATCTGAAATCAATTGGAAAGAAACCAAGATCAAAATTTTGAAAGAGATACCTTGGAGTGTGAGACAGCGAAGATTTAAATTCAAGAAATTGTCCACCTGGCTAATTCAACAAGAAATTCAATTTAGATGGTTGATTCCACAAGGTTTGTTCTTCACATTTCAAGCTAAAAGATTTAATATTACTACAGAGGCCAAGATGGAAGAATTCTGGAAGGAACATGTGAAATCCAATGGATCCGACTCAGGAGAAGAGCAGGAGCAAGAAAATCCCCATAAATCTCTTGAGGGAGCGATTCCCAAAAAGAAGCATGAAAAGATTAAGACTAGACTTCAGAGCAGGAAAGACCTAGCCAATACATCTGATAGTAAGGATCTTTCAAAATGAATTCAAATCTGGGTACCAAAATACTTTCTCTGAACATAAACGGCTTAAATGAACCTGGCAAAAGGAGGAAGACATTCCAACAGTTGAGAAAATTAGATGCTCAAATTATTTGTCTGCAAGAAACTCATATCAGACACGATAACCGGAAGTATTTAGAAAACAAGAAATTAGGAATCCTATATTCCTCATGTGATCCATTCAAAAAGAAGAAAGGAGTTGCGATTTATGTTTCTCAACATATTAAGTCAAACTGTTTATATTCGGATGATCAGGGAAGAATTATCATAGTAGAAATTGAATTGAATGGTCTTAAAACAATATTAGGAAATATCTATGCCCCCAATGACAACCAAGAAAAATTCTACCAAACATTGTATCTCAAATTGAGTGAATTCAACTCTGACAGGTACTGTATTGTGGGAGACTACAATGCAGTATTTGATATAAAAATGGATAAAAAATATGAAGACCCTCAGAAGAGAAAGAAAAACCGTAATACAGTGCCTAATTCTTTTTTGCAAATGGCTGAAGAACTTAATTTGGTGGATGCGTGGAGAATAAAAAATCCGACTACTACAGATTTTACTTTCTACTCTCACGCGCACAAAACTTGGTCTAGAATTGATATGTTTTGGATATCTTTGAGTATGATTCTTTCGGTAAATCAAGCTGATATTCTTCCACAATCTTATGCAGACCACAACCCAATTTTGTTGATTCTGGAACAGCAATCAAGAAATCCCCGATGGACCTTAAATTTGCAAATCTTAAGAGAAACACAATTTGTTGAATCAGCGAAAGAAGAAATTCAAGAATTCTTTAAGATCAATGTCGAAAGAGATACCAAGGTTCCAGTTATTTGGGATGCATTTAAAGCTTTCTTTAGAGGTATTGCTATCAGATATACAGCGAGGAGGAAGAGAGAACGTAAGAAAGTCTACAATGATCTTATAATGAAACTGCAACATTTTGAGAAGCAACAGAAAGCAGGGAATCCAAAGGAGGCGAAGGCAAAAATTAGCTTCATTCAACATAAGATTAATATTTTATTAGCAGAAGAAATTGAGAAAAAATTAAAATGGACAAGACAAAACCACTTCGAAAATGCAAACAAAGTGAGTAGATGGCTGGCATACAAATTAAGGAAAGAAAAGGAGAAAAAGATTATCAAAATGTTGAAAAGTGAAACTAATGAGGAGTTATTTCAAAACTCTCAAATGGAAATTGTTATTCGAAACTTTTATAGGAATCTCTATAAAAAACAAAAAATTGAACAATTAAATCAAGAAGACTACATAAAGAGGGTGAAAGTTCAAAAATTAACTAAAGAACAACAAGCAAGCTTGGACAGTCCTATCTCAATACAAGAAATTGTTGATGTAATTAAAACTCAAAAAAGTAACAAGACCCCAGGTCCGGATGGGCTACCGATTGAATTTTTCAGAACATTTGAAGACTTATTATTGTTACCCTTTAAGAGAGTTATCGAGGAGGCTTATAATACAGGGGTGATTCCGGATTCTTGGAAGGAAGCTTTAATTACGCTCATTCATAAAGAAGGTACTGATCCAGCAGAAGTTAAAAATTATAGGCCAATTTCACTTTTGAACAGTGACTATAAGATTTTTGCAGCGATACTTGCAAATAGATTGAAGAAAGTAATTTCGAGCTTGGTTCATGAAGATCAAACTGGTTTTGTCCCAGGAAGACTAATGAACCAGAATGTGAGACTCTTGTTGAATGCAATTGAATATTACAAGGAGCATCCGGATAAAGAATTTGCGGCAATTTTCGTTGATGCAGAAAAAGCCTTTGATAATGTTAATTGGAGTTTTATTAAAGCCATATTGACGGCAACTGGTTGCGGTGAAAAGTATATTAGAATGGTGGAAGCGGTGTATTCAAAGCAAACAGCAAAAGTGAGTTTTAATGGAGTAATGACTGATCCAATAGAAATTGAACAAGGTACAAGACAAGGTTGTCCTCTCTCTCCCTTACTCTTTATCTTGACGTTGGAACCGTTGATTAAAAAGATCAGAGAGGATATCCGAATTCAAGGCATTAGAATACACAGCACAGAGTTGAAGACTTTGGCATTTGCTGATGACCTGGTATTTATTTTGGAACAACCTGTCTCCTCGATACTTCTTTTGAAACAACAAATAAGAGAATTTGGCGAAGTCTCTGGTTTTAAATTGAATGTTGCAAAGACCAAAATCCTATCCAAGAATATGCAGGAGGACCAGATCCAATTATTAGAGGAATTGTCAGGATTCAAACATGAGAAAAAAATTAAGTATTTGGGAATTCATCTCACAAATGATTTAAAGACTCTATATAGAGACAATTACGAAAAAATATTGAAACTAATTCGTCATGACTTAACTACTTGGAAAGATCTTCAGATTTCACTTCTGGGCAGAATTGCCACAATCAAGATGAATATTCTTCCGAGAGTCCTGTTTCTGTTCCAGACAATACCAGTCATGATACCCAAAACTTTTTTTCAACAACTTAATACCATGACCATGACTTTTATCTGGCAGAGCAAGAAGGCTAGAATAAAATTGAAAGTTTTACAAGACAGCAAATTAAGAGGTGGCCTAGCCCTCCCAGATTGGAAATTATACTATAAAGCATGTGGTATGGCATGGTTGAGAGATTGGTGTAAACTGGAAAATAAGAGACTGCTGATTATTGAAGGTGCTGGCCTGGGTGAAGGTTGGCACAACTATATGTGGTATCATGTTCCTGTAAAAACGGGTCTCTTTTTTAGACATGAGATAAGAAGATCCTTGTATAAGATTTGGAGTGATATCAAGCTACAATATTCCTATACTCCCAAGTGGATATCACCGATTGAAGCTTTGACTCATCCCAATTTGTATAACTGGGACAGCCCACAGGACTATGCATATTTATTGAATGACCAAAATGAACTGATTGAAGAAGAGATTAGTAAGCTAAGTTGGTGGCTCCAATGCCAACTGAGATCAAGATTCCGGGCTGATAAAGAAAAAGGCTTCGGGAACACACAAATTGAGCTAGATCTGATTATAGAATCCAAGCAGAAGATGATCTCCAAGGTGTACGATTGGTTGCTACAAATTAAGATGAGTGATGAAGTGGTGAAGGAAGCATGGATTCGTTGGCTCAAAGATTTTGGTTATAACATAGATTTAGAGGAATGGGAGAAATTATGGAAACAGAATTTAAAGCTGATAAGACCAGCAGATCTTAAAGAAAACTTATACAAAATGGTATACAGGTGGTATCTTACACCTGATAGATTGGCAAAAATTTACCCTACATATTCTAACAAGTGTTGGAAATGTCGAGAAGTTAAAGGCTCCCTATTTCATACATGGTGGCAATGCAAGTCAGCAAGAAAGTACTGGACGCAAATTAACATCTGGACTCAAAAAATTTTGGAAACACAAATTACCCATGTGCCGGAATTATATCTTTTAAACATCTGTAGACAGAAAGTGCCTGTAACAAAGCTGAAGCTGTTAATGTATATCATCACAATTGCCAGAATATTATACGCTAAGTATTGGAAAGGTGAGAAAACCCCGAACAGAGAAGAGTTTATAAATAAATTATTAGAAACCGCTGAGGCCGATCTAATGTCTACAAGACTAAGAAATGGTAACGTACAGAAGTGTCAGGAGGAATGGGACCCTGTGTACAAATGGGCTAAAAGTAAAGGATTTGGTATGGAGTAATTATATTGAAACATGACACAATTATTGTCTAATGAAAAGGTCAATGTTTAGCTTTTTAAAATTGTCTTATGTAAAGTATAGCTGAAATAATTGTGAAATTATAACTAGAAAATTTTTTAAATTACCGAAACCTCTCCTCCCCCCCAGTGTGCTTGGTTGGGTAAGGGGGATGGATGCATGTATGTTGTTTGTGGCCTAGTTTTTCACTAGGCTATATGCTATTCGTTATGTGTTGCTTTTTGGTGTATATTCTTTTTCTTTTTCTTTTCTTCTGTTTATGTATTGCTCTTTTTTATTTCAAATAAAACTAAAATTTTTCTCTAAAAAAAATAATAATAAAAAAATAAAAAAAATAAAATAAAAAAAATAAAAAAAATAAAAAAATAAAAAAAAATAAAGAATCAACAGAAGCAGTCCTTGAGTTGAAACAAAGTATGGTTTATTGATAATTCATGTGGCTCTATTGAGCTAGGTATTGGAACGGATACAAAGTAACAGTAGAATGCATACTTAAAGATGGCACATCACAGGTTCTCTAAACATTTCTACACATTCTAAACAAGGCTGCATTCATGTGAGAAAGTTCACACAGTAACTTCCTTATCTCCCCTGTGGTTATTCTTCCCGGGTCCAGGACTAGCCTGGGAAACTGTCGCTGGAGGCCTTATCTTCAAAGAGCAAATTCCTGCATTTGTTAGTGAAAGCGAAAGAGGTGCGAAAGATCTGTCTCTACCTTTCTACTTTGATGTGCCCAGGTTTAATTTAGATTTAGTAACATCTCTATAATATACTGGTTTTATTCATACAATAAAAGAGAGATTAAACAATGCTTGACAGCCAGGTGGCTCCGACTCCGAGGGCAAGGATGGAGGTCGAGGGCCCGGTGAGCCAGATATCCTCAAGACGGTGAGGGGAGAGATGGCTACTATGGCAAGGGGCTTACGGGATGACATCCAGGCTAACGCTGCCTTCATGGCCCAAGAGATGCAAAGGCAGATTGACCACTTACTGAGGCTGGGGGACCCGAGAGGATTACCAGGGATCCCGGGGGTTAGACCACCACTAGCCCCCCAGCTCCCCACTCAGCCAGCAGCACCGGCTCCACCAGCACCAGCTCAGCAACCTCCCATGCCAGCGGGGGTGCCAGCCCTGCCAGCGGCAGCCCCAAAGCCCCGAGACTACGGAAGGGGAAGGGAGCTAGATGCAACCTTAAATGGGGACCCCGAGGATGTGGAATACTTTTCCATCCAGGCCAATAGTTACATGTACTATTGGGGGAACACATTTCCAGATGAATTTAGCCAGGTGGACTAGCTGGGGTCCAAGCTCAAAGGGGCTGCCAAGAGATGGTACGTGAGCCTATATGAGATTAGAAGCCCAGAGCTGGACATGGTGGCAGCTTTCCTACAAGCCCTGCTGATTCAATATGAGGACCCGCTACAAGAGACTCGAGCTTTAACCGCTTTGCAGGACATGCAGCAGGGGTCAAAGTCGGTGCGCGAGTATGCCGCCGACTTTAGAGCCAACTCGGCTAAGGTCCGAGGTTGGAATAAGCTGATGAAAAAAGAACAGTTCCAGAGGGGCCTGAATGCCAGCATGTTGGATCGGGCCCTCCAGCAAGCACGCCCCACCAGTTTGGTGGGGTGGATGCAGCTGGCGGGGGAAGTTGAAACCAACATGAAGCGGGAGGCCCTGCAATGGCAGCAGCAGCAAGGGGGAAAGGGGGGACGTGAGTCTCGGTCAGGGGCAAAGACCGAGGTTAGGAAGGCCAAAGGGGAAGGTTCCGAGGGAAACCACCAAAATCCCTCCGGCACACAGGTTCTACTGATGCGGGGACCCGAATCACCTAGCAGTGAACTGCCCGGAGAGACCTTGAAGCTCCCCCTGACTCCGAAGCCCATCGCAGCAGCACCCAAGAAGGCTCCGGTGCACGCGAGTCAGCAAAAGGGAGCACCACCACGCTGACCATCACCGAGGACGAGCTGAGTGAAATGTCGTGGGAGGAGGAGCTGGCAGAAAAGGAGGATGACCTGTACTGAAAGGTGGTGAGCAGCAGGTCGTGGATCTAACGGCACCACTGAGGGTGAGAATAACCGGATCTTTATTTTTTGTGCCATTGACTTTGTTAAACCCGAGACTTAAGAGATTTGTACACGTGAGAGCCCTAATAGACTCCGGGTATTCGAGGGAAATAATTGCTCCCAAATTAGTGGAAGCTCTTGGCCTCTCACGAACCCCCTTGCCCCATCTCATCCAATTTGAACAGATGGATGGTTCCGTAATGAAAGGTTAGCCCTGCGTGGAACAAACACAGGCGGTACCAGTGGGCATAGAAGACCACTGGGACATTGAATGGTTTGTGATCACCCCCTTTGCCTCTTTCGATGTAGTCCTAGGAGTCGGCTGGTTAGCCAAACATGAACCGGACATTAGGTGGGGGGATCAGAGCATAGATTTTACCGACAGTAAGTGCAAGCGACACCAGTGGATCAAGGCGTGGGGGTCTGATCCTCCTCCATGAAATGAAAAATTGTGCCAGGCAGTGGAGGAGGTTCGGTCCATCCCTAAGGAATACCGGGACCTAAAGAGAGTGTTCAGTGAGGAGGAGGCCAACGAACTCCCCCCTCACCGGAGCACAGACTGTGCGATCGAACTTATCCCTGGTCAGGAGCTACCCAAAGCGAAATTGTATTCCATGGGGTGGGCTGAGACAAGAATCTCAAGAGGGGCTTTATCAGACCTGCGACGGCCCCACATGCCGCACCTGTGCTGTTCAGGAAGAAGAAAGACGGTAGTCTCAGGCTTTGCACCGATTTTTAGGGGGATTAATGGGATTTCAACCTCCAACGCATACCCTATCCCCCTAATCCGAGACCTGCTAAGCACCATCTCAGAGGGGAAATTTTTTACAAAACTGGACTTAAGGGACGCATATTTTAGAGTCCGGATAAAAGAGGGGGACGAGTGGAAAACCGCCTTCAACACACCGATGGGCCAGTTCGAATACCTGGTCATGCCATTTGGATTACAAGGGCCCTGGGGGTATTCATGAATTTTATCAATGAAGTCTTAAGGGAATACCTATACAAGGGAGTGGTGGTGTACCTGGATGACATAATTATTTATTCCAATGAAATGGACTCACACGTGAGATTGGTAAGAAAGTTACTAACCATCCTTTATGAACACAAACTGTATGCCAAACTGTCCAAATGTGAGTTCCATAAGAGAGAATTGGATTACTTAGGGTTTTGGTGTCTGGCAAAGGGCTAGCAATGGACCCGGCCAAAATCCAAGCAGTAGTAGATTGGGAACCCCCGAGGACACGTAGACAGCTCCAATCGCAATTTTTTATCGTAACTTTATCCAGGGGTTCGCCAAGACAATGTTGCCCTTCACTGATCTCCTAAAAACCAAGGGGAAGGGCCCGGAAGCGAAAAAACCAGTGGCGAAGCTAAACTGGATGCCCAAGTGTCAACAAGCATTCAGCAAATTAAAGTGACTGTTTACTAGCGAGCCCATTTTGAGCCACCCTAATGATCTCAGACCCTTCGTGGTCCAATGCGATGCCTCTGACGTGGCTGGGGGGGGGGGCAATATTAATGCAAACAGATGAGGATGGGAGATTACGACCCTGCACCTACATTTCCAAAAAATTCTCACAAGAGCAAAGGAACTGGTCCATATGGGACAAGGAGGCATTTGCAGTCACGTTTGCTTTAAAAACATGGCGATCGTGGTTAGAAGGGGCAAGAGTCCAGTTTAAAATTTGGACTGACCACAAAAATTTGGAAGCCTTAACGGGACGCAGAAAATTGACCGAAAAACAAATCAGGTGGTTGGGTTTTTTCGCCAAATTTGACTTCACCTTGAAACACATCCCGGGCTCCAAAAACTTTCTGGCGGACGCTCTCTCTAGACTACTACAGCATGATAGTCAAAAGGAGGAGGTGATTGATTCAATAATATCAACTGATCACTTGACCGGAATGGTTACTACCAGATCTAAGAAAGGGAAGGTAGAGGACAAGTGGGGAGGGCAATGCCTAATAGAGGAGGTAGAGGCAGAAGGCAAGCCAAAGCTGGAAGGAGTAAAAAAAAGTGAAGGGGGGTTTTGGTATCGTGAAGGGAAACTCTACGTACTGGAGACCCTCCGGAAAGAAGTCTTGCAATTTTGCCACAATAGTAAACTGTCAGGACATTTTGGTTATGAAAAAACTCTACATCTGGTCAACCGACAATTCTGGTGGCCCCAAATGAAAAAGGATGTTTCAGAATATGTCTCTACTTGCCCCGTGTGCATCATGGCAAAAAAGAGAGGGGGAAAGCCCACCGGGCTTCTACAACCACTTGAGACAGCAGGGAGACCCTGGTCCATTGTCTCTATGGATTTTATTGTGGAACTACCACTGTCCCAGGGAAAGACCGTAATATTGGTGGTAGTTGACACATTCTCTAAACAAGCCCATTTCATTCCTTGCACCAAACTGCCCAACGCAAAGAAACTGGCGTATCTGTTTTTCCAGCACGTGGTTAAAGTCCACTCCTTCCCTGATAAGATCATAAGTGACAGGGGACCACAGTTCGTTGCCAACTTCTGGCAGGAGTTTTGTAAGCTAACAGGGATGGAACAGGGACTGAGTTCCGCCTATCACCCGCAGACAGCTGGGCAGACAGAGAGAGTGAATGCGCTTCTCGAACAGTATTTACGGCGCTATATTAACCACCAGCAATCCAATTGGGTAGAACTGCTACTGTTCGCTGAATATGGATATAACATATAGCATTCACACCGCCACTAAAACATCTACTTTCAAAATAGTGAATGGCTATGAAGGGAAGCCTTTTCCCCTGCTACCAAGGGCCGAGCAAACTGAGACCCCCTCTTCCTTCGTACAATGGTGGGGACCCTTGGGGGAAGGCTGGAGGGTAATACAAGAAAATTTAGAAAATGCTAAACAGACCCACAAGAAGCATTATGATAAAAAGTACGCTCCGGTATGGGACTTTAAGGTGGGAGATACGGTGTTCTTGTCCCCAAAAAAACTGCCTTTACCACAAACATCTAAGAAACTGGCCTATAAATATCTGGGGCCATTTAAGATAAAAAAGGTAATCAATAAAGTGACAGTGGAATTAGAGTTACCGAAATTGTTTAGTAAAATCCACTTTGTCTTTCATTGCAGCCTTTTAAACCGGGACCCGGGGGGCTACGAATTGGCACCCTCATCTGCTGGCGTCACAGCCAATTCAAGTGGAGGGGCAGAGTCGCCATGAGGTGCAAGAGATACTGGATGCCAGGGTGAAAAGGGGGGTACTCTACTTTCTAATAAGGTGGAAATATTTTCCCCCAAGCCATGATGAGTGGGTGGAGACATCTCATGTAAAGGCGATTACTGAAGAAGTTTTACCTACTGCACCCTGAAAACCCCCAGGCCAAGGCTTAGGGGGGGGGGGGCTGCCAAATATGCGGGTTCAATGACAAGTCGAGGTTGCTACAAAGACTACATTTATTGATAGTCCGATACTTTGGCTCAAGCCATGGTTTGAGAAGAATGAAACCAATACATTGATACACAAGTTTTAAGATACACTTCAAAGGGATTCCTACGGGGAGAGGGAGCGTTCACACATCGAATATCAAAACTACATACATTCTCAGGGTGTTATCAGGCATTCGGCCTTGCAATGCCCAGATGGCTCTTCCTCCCGCAGGAGGATTAATGGGAAGGTGCTGATTGCTTTGGTCCCTATAATTAACAGTCATAAAACAAAGAGGGGCCAGGAAGAGATAATAAGATAGCAGCATTTGATTCTGTGTGATCTTACCCAGGCCTGCTTTTGTCAGACCATAAACCCATCAGTTATTGATCAGAATTAGCCATGCTTGACATACTGCCCCCTTTAAGCTGAACTCCTCGGTCTTTGAGGAAATTTTCTGTGAAATTTACTGACTAAATCCGGGGCTAAAGATCTCTTTGTGCCACCCATTCATTTTCACTAGAAGGAAAGTGTTTCCATTTGATTAAGTAATAATCAAGTAAGTTTGACTTTTGAGTTCAGAATCTCCTGGACCTCATGGTGACTCTCATTCCCAATCTGGATAGGTTGCGGAGCTGTCGGTCAAGGGTGCCAAAGAGAAGCACCGGGGTCTCTTCGGAGTAGACTGCAATGGAAGACAGGGTGTACTTTACTAAACATTTTAGGCAATTCGAATTCTACAGTTACCTTATTGATCACCCATTTGATCTTAAAGGGTCCTAAATATCAATAAGCCAATTTCTTGGAGGGCTGACTCAGGGGCAAGTTCTTTGTTGAAAGGAACACCGAATTCCCCCACCTTGAAGTCCCAGGCGGGCACATGTGACTTGTCATACTGTTTTTTGTACTCCTCTTTTGCAGACTCCAAATTCTCTTGAATCCCTTTCCAACCCTCACACAGGGTTCCCCACCACTGTTCGAATGAGCTGGGCTCCTTTAATTGCACTCCTCCTGGCAGCGTTGGAATGGGTTTTCCTTCGTACCCACTTATGGTTTGGAAGGGGGAGGTTTTGGTGGAGCTGTGCACACTGTTGTTGTAACCGTATTCAGCGAAGGGGAGGAGATCCACCCAATTTGATTGTTGGTGGTTTATGTAGCACCGCAGGTATTGCTCTAGCAAGGCATTTATGCGTTCCGTCTGTCCGTCGGTTTGAGGGTGGTAGCCTTGCTCCATCCCTAACAATTTAAAAAATCCTGCCAGAAGTTGGCAACGAACTGCGGGCCCCGGTCGCTAATTACCTTGTCCGGGAATGAGTTTAACAACAAGGTTAAAAAACAAATAGGCTAGCTTTTTAGCCGTGGGTAATTGTGCACAAGGAATGAAATGGGCTTGTTTTGAGAAGGTGTCTACTACCACCAGAATTACTGTCTTGCCATGTGATGGCAGTAGTTCCACAATAAAGTCCATTGAGACTACCGACCAGGGTCTGGTCTCCAGTGGTTTTAACAGTCCAGGTGGCTTCCCCCCCTCCTTTTCACCATTATGCATATGGGGCATGAGGATACAAACTCGGATACATCTTTCTTCAGGGAGGGCCACCAGAATTGCCTACTAATTAAATGGAGCATCTTCACGTACCCAAAATGCCCGGCCAGTTTGTTTAAGTGGCAGAATTGTAGGACTTCTGCCCTCATATTTTTGGGGATGTACAGCTTCTCCCCCCTATACCACAATCCATCCTCTTTCTTCTGAATTTCCCCTGGTCAATCGTCACCTTCCTTTTCTGTCTCCAAAGCCATCCTTTCAGTCCCCCACCCCTCCAGCTTACGTTTGGTCTGGGACCGGGTTGTCACAACTGCAGCTACTTGGGACTAGGGAATCTACTACCTCCTCCCTTTGACTGTTGTGCTGGGGCAGGCGGGAGAGCACCTCAGCCAAGAAATTCTTGGTCCCGGGAATATGCTTCAGCACAAAGTCAAATTTGGAGAAAAACCCGCCCACCTGATTTGTTTTTCGCTCAGTTTCCTCCATAGCCAGCCTCTGGGCAGACACCCAAAACCCCAGGTAATCTAGCTCGGTCTTATGGAACTCACACTTGGACAGTTTGGCGTATAACTTATGCTCCAATAGGGTGCTCAATACCTCCCTCACCAATTTTACATGAGACTTTTCATCCCGTGAGTAAATAATGATGTCATCCAGGTACACCACTACCCCCTTGAACAAAAATGTTCATAACACATCATTGATAAAATTCATGAATACCCCCGGCGCACCCTGTAGTCCAAACGGCATCACTAAATACTCAAATTGTCCCATGGGAGTATTAAAAGCTGTCTTCCATTCATCCCCCTCCTTTATGCGCACTCTAAAGTACGCATCCCTTAAGTCCAGTTTTGTGAAAACCTTTCCTTCGGACACCGTGCTCAACAAGTCTTTGATGAGGGGGATGAGATAGGCATTGGAGGTTGAAATCTTGTTAATCCCACGAAAGTCCATACAAAGTCTAAACGAACTGTCCTTCTTTTTTCTAAATAAAACTGGGGCAGGGTGGGGAGCCGTCGCCGGTCTGATAAAACCCCGTTTCAATTTCCGGTCTAGAAATTTTCATAGCTCCACTTTCTCTGCCCACCCCATAGAGTACAACTTACCTTTAGGCAGCGACTGCCCCGGAATTAGTTCGATAGCGCTGTCAGTGCTCCTGTGAGGGGGAAGTTCGTCCGCTCCCTGCTCACTAAACACCCCCATCAAGTCCCGATATGCCTTAGGAACTGCTGGGACCTCCATTGTCAAACAGACCTTCTCCTTCATGGGAGAGGGCCGTGGACCCCAGTCCAGACTCTAAAGATGGGTCTTACATAGTAGGTCAACAAACTTTATGGTTTGATCCCCCCCACCAGATGCTTGGTTCGTGTTTAGCCAACCACCCCACTCCCACTCCCAGGACCACATCATAAAAGCAGGAGTCAAGTCAAGTTTAATACGGTCATAGACCAGTCAAATTAAATACAAATAACTTAATAAAATACAATCAGGTAAAACAATAATCAGAATAAAACATACACAGTATGATATAATTTCCCTCCAGAACATTAGTTAGGTTTCATAGCCAATGCATTCAGTTGGATATTTCCCTTAGGAATTGCTTCCGGAGACTTATAGCTCGCGAAGCAAATTTTGCCACACATAAAGTGGTTCTTTTATTCCTATCCGCCAATAATTTGTCTAGCTGATATCTAATATTTCTCCATAAGAGCAGGAGGGAGCGATTACAAACATCTCTTGGTCCCAATGCCCTTCGATCCCCATGAGCACCAACTGAGTCTCCAGTACGCAGGGCTCTCCCCGCATCACTGACCCGTCCATCTGTTCGAATTGTATGGGAAAGGGAATCTTTTGAATTTACTGTTCAACAGTTTCACTTGTACAAAATACAGCGACCCCGTTACTCTCACCCTGAGCGCTGCTGGTTCCTCCGCGACCTGCTGGTTGGCACCCTTTAGAGCAGGTTGTCCTCCTTTCCCGACGACTTGTCCATCCACACCAGCTCACTCAGCTAGTCCGCGATGAGAGTGTCGTCCTCCAGCTCCCCGGCGGTTGCAGCGCTGCCTTTCGCCGCTTCCTTAGGGCAGCCCGGTGTTTTCTTCAGCATTGGTGTGCCCGGCTTGGGGGCACTTGGGGGTGCCCGAGGGGGATTAGGGCAATTGCTGGCCAGATGGTTGGGGTCCCCACATTGAAAACACTTTCGGGACCCCATAGCCTTTCCACCACCTCCTCCTTGGGCTTTCTTCACCTCTGGCTTGGCACCCGTCTTTGGATCTCGGCTCCCCTTACCGCTCTGCTGCTGGCGTTGCATGGCCACTTGTTTCATGTTGGTCTCGACCTCACCCGCTAGTTGGATTCATCCCACCAGCGTGGTAGGTCTGGCCTGGGTAAGGACCCGATCCAGTATGCCCGCATTCAGCCCTCTGGTGAAGTTCTCGATCTTCATCAACTCACTCCACCCTCTCATCTTCATGGCGTTGGCCCGAAACTCCGCAGCGTACTCTCTGATGGACTTCGATCCTTGCTGCATGACCCGTAAGGCCGCTAACGCCTGGGTGTCTTGGAGGGGGTCTTCTTACTGTGCAATCAGAGCCTGGAGGAACGTAGCAACATAGTCCAGTTTTGGGCTCATGGCTTCGTACATACTCACTTACCATCTTTTGGCGGCCCCCTTTAGTTTCGATCCCAAATAGTCCACTCGACTAAATTCATCAGGGAATGTGTTCCCCCAGTAATGCATGTAGCTGTTACCCTGGATCGTAAAGTACTCCACTTCCTCCAGGTCCCCATCAAATGTGGCGTCAAGCTCCCGTCCACGGCCTCCTTCCCTTGGCGCTGGGGGATGCTGCTGGTCTAGGTGCTGGCCCCGCAGGTGGTGGAGCAGCCAGTGCCCCCAGGGCTGCCAGCTGCTGGGCCAGAGGGGGTGGTTGAACCCTCCAGGGTCCGGGCAGTCCAGGGATCAGGTGATCTCTTTGGTGATCTCCCCCGCCATCTGAGTGGTCATCGCCTGCATATCGTCCCGCAGTCGCTTGGCCACGGCCTCCACCGCTTTGTGGACCATTGCGCGGAACTCACGGGCCACCTCATCTTCCTCCTCCTTTGGGGCCGGGGGCTCTGGATCCCTCTCCCCCGGATCGGGGTCTCCGTCTGGCAGGGGAACGACCACGATGGTATCTATCTCCTCCGGCTCCATCGGTCCCGGGTTGCTGGCCCCTTCCTTGGCCATCTTTACCCGGTGCATGTGTCAGGTTAGGATGGCTTCTCTCTGCACTGGTGTCTCGTCCATCGTGGTTGTGGAGGTCCGTGGTTGCCACTGCTGGGGTGTGACCAGGAGCTGCTGGATCTGGAGAGGCGAGCCTGCTGCTCTCCGGGCGTCCAGTACGTACCATGGTATGGGCGGCCCCGTCTTCAAGATCGGGAAGCTCACCGCCTCCTGGAATCTTTTCAGCCATTCGGTTACAAAGTAGCCAGGGCAGTTAAGCTTCAAAAAGGATTCTTCTCAAATTGTCAAGCATGCGGGTTCAATGACGAGTCGAGGTTGCTACAAAGACTTCGTTTATTGATAGACCGATACTTTGGCTCAAGCCGCGGCTTGAGAAGAATGAAACCAATACATTGATACACAAGTTTTAAGATACACTTCAAAGGGATTCCTACGTGGAGGGGAAGCAGGGGAGCGTTCACACATCGAATATCAAAACTACATACATTCCCAGGGCGTTATCAGGCATTCGGCCTTGGATTGCCCAGATGGCGCTTCCTCCCGCAGGAGGATTCATGGGAAGGTGCTGATTGCTTTGGTCCCTATAACTAGCAGTCATAAAACAAAGAGGAGCCAGGAAAAGATAATAAACTAGCAGCATTTGGTTCTGTATGATCTTACCCAGGCCTGCTTTTGTCAGACCATAAACCAATCAGTTATTGATCAGAATTAGCCATGCTTGACAGGGGCAGTATGTCAAACATACATATTCTTGCTAGTATAGAACTGTATTGTTAATCCTTGCTCTTTGCTTGTGCATATCAAAGCCATGTAACCCATTCTCTAGTTTACACCTCTTGTAACAAATGCAGGAATGCCAGCTTTGAAGATAACGCCTCTCGGGACAGATTCCCAGGCCTAGGTCTGGAACCCAGGATGTTATTAACCACAAAAGATAACTGAACCTGTGAATGTAGCACTTCACATGCCTATGTTAGAATTCCTAGCAATCTTTAGTATTCCTTTGATGTACTGCTTAAATCCAGCTGCTATACGATACACTGTATTACTCTCAATATGGTCCTTGGATAAGTAACATGGATTATCAATAAACCAATACTTTGTTTCTAAACATCGTTTGGATCTTTTGAAACTCCTATGCTTGACAAAGGGTTAAGTCAGGTGGCCTACTTGGCAGTTTCAATCTTACCACACTTTATACAACGGCATTTCCTATTCAGACCAACTATAAAATGATTCCAGCTTTTAAAATGTTGCAATTGTTACACAGCATTTTGCTAGTATATTAATGTGGCAATAAAATTCTGTAGCGGATTTCAGCATAGTTCTAATGTTTTGTACAATTCCTTTGTATTTTCAAAAGAGTAAAAGTGCACATGTGTATCAATATCCAGTTTCAGAAATGCAATCTAATTTTCTGTCTGTTTGCATCTAAGGAAAGGGTGGTATGGCAGTATGCAATACCTGCTCCCCATTTTGAACTACAGTTTCTCAGGAGCACCCAAATCTGTTGTTGATGTGAGGCATTAAGAAAAAAATTAATAAGTGCTCTTAAAATATATTATGTTGATGCAGTTCAGTCTTGAGCATGACTAAGCTTTGCAGATGAATCTTTTTCTCCTGAACCTGTTACACCTCCTACAGAATTTTGAAATGCTATAGCTGCTGTTTGATATTTTGGTATTCAAAAACTGCATACACTATGGAGACCAATAGTTTGGACTACTGAGTTTAATTTGAGATGAAGGTTTTGGAGATGGCGGTGGACAGTACAAGGGCCAGATTTACATATTTTTGAGGGGGGGGGGGAAGTAAAAAATGGCACCACTTATATTTTTTCTTTGTATATACGTATATGATCAATTTTTTAAAATATAGATATACAATAAACAACTCCAGAGGAAATGAAACAATAAACTACAAGGCTGCTGTAATGAATTTTTGTTCTTTGGCTTTTTCAGTGACAATGGAATAACTGTATCAATTCTAAAAGTATATATTTGTTATCTATTGTTGTACATTGCCCAAAGCCCGGCACTAGCTGGGATAGGGTGATTCATTAAGTTGAATCAATCAATCAACCAATAAATTACTGTAGTGCTACTTGCAAGTATGCACCAGACTACATAATTACACCACTGTAGAAAAAGCTGTGGAAAAGCTCATGCTTTGCTTTAGTTATGTAACGTGTTCCCTCCAAGCTGAGTTCGTATAAGCTAGCTCACAGTTTTTTAGCCTCTGACTCACACATTTTTGTGCTAGCTCAGGAAAAATGGCCCCAGAGCAAACTAATTTATGCAGTAGCTCACCACTTTATTGCTAGTAGCTCACAAAGTAGAATTTTTGCTCATAAGAATCCGCAGCTTAGAGGGAGTATTCTTCTGTTTGGGCAAGGCAGTTTGCAACAAAATTGCCTGTCAGATGAGGGACAGGGAAAAAGCCGGAATGGGCATTAAATAAAGTTGGCTGCCACAAAAAACACTGGCATGCATCACAGACACTCCAGAACAATATCCTAGAACAGAAAAAGCGGACCTCACAAATCCTTATTACCCAGTTCCAGGCCAAAATGCCTCCGGAACACCCTGGAACTGGCCAGAACGGCATCAAACAACCTGGGTTGCCACTAAAAACACTGGCATGCATCACAGACACTGAAGAACAAGATTCCAGAAAAGAAAAACTGGAACTCAAACATCTTTATGAGCCCATTCCAGGCCAAAATGCTTCCAGAACATCCCAGAATGGGCCAGAACAGGCATGTTCTAGAGGCATTTCAGCTCAGAAGAAGATAATAAAGACATGTGAGTTCTGCTTTTTCTTTACTTTTTGTGTTTTTTGTGACAGTCTACATTGTTTTATGCCCGTTCCAAGCTGTTCCAGCTCGCTCCGGCTTTTACCCTGTCCTGTCAAAGGATGCTTAAGACTAGCATGATGCTGCCTTTGGATCTGATGTGATTCAGAAGGAAATGCAACCAACCATTTTACAGCTTTCCCATACAGGCAATAGAGATGCACTGCACTAAATGATTCACAAAGTTACCTAGAAGAAATTATCAGGAACTGCAGTCTATAAATGCAGAATATTTTCTCTTGCTTAGTGGACTGGTCTTCCCTCCCTCCACTAGAAAATTCACATGCAAACATTGACTCCCCACTCCCCAAGAGAAAGTATTGGGAAAGACCTGCTGCTGCCAGAGGTATTGGAGAGCTGCTTTTAGTCAGAGTGGACAATACTGACTATGGTCTGCCTTGATATGAGGCAGCTTTATATTACAGTTCATATAGAGCAGACAGGGGGCGGGGTGTGTGTGTGTGGGCTCCCTCTGGGTATCCTACCCCCCCAGGGAAAGTGTATGCGCAATACATAGCCTCTCCTCTCCCGGTGTAGTGAACGCCGCGTGGTCACTGTCTGGCTATGCCTGGCAGATGGTCACTGCAATGGCCTCTCCTGCATTACTGCATCCGTAGCAACACCTTCTCACTGGTCCCCCCCGTTTTTCACAGAGTTTGCTACGTCATGGTGCGACCGAATTGTCCGGCGGTATAACCGGATGGGCAGGCTGGGCCCACCAGCCTCGCCAGCCTAAGAGAAGGAAAACTCTAACATCAAACCCAGGCAGACAGAGCTCGTTAATGTAACACCTACCACCTGGAGGACTCGCTGCCGGCGTCCCGGCTTACTGGGCCATGGCAGATGACCCCCAGGTGAAAGGGTGGAGCCAGTACCGCGCACAGTACGCTTCACCTAAAAAATTCCTCTGCGCAGGCCTGAAGGGCATATCCACATACACAACCCACAACACATCAAGTCCTGCAGCGATGGGCTAGGGGCGAAACGGCAGGTGGAAGGTGCCACTGGAAGCCGCAGTCCCGATCCTGCATGTAGGCGGTTCAGGGTATTGATCGCCTGATGCTAACCCGGAGACGAAAGCATTTTTCGGCAGCACCCTGAACGACCAAGCAGCCTTATCTAGGGACAGCACTGCTTGCTCCACACGGAGAGAGGCCTAGAAAAGGTGGCCTAAACAAAGCTCGTCTCCTCCCCCCCAGTTGGCTAGCCGCGGTCAACGGGCATCCTTACTTGCGGTCAAAAAATAACAACAAAGAAAAGGCATGCACCTGCCTCACAAAGTGTGCAAAGACTAAAGCTTGCGTGTTGGAACATCAGAACCATGCTTGACACAGTAGACAGTGGTCGCCCTGAACGACGCTCTGCTCTAGTTGCCCACGAACTTCTCAGGTTGAATATCGACATAGCAGCTCTCAGTGAGGTCCGTTTCCCTGAGGAAGGTAGTCTTCAAGAACACGGTGCTGGCTATACCCTCTACTGGTCAGGTAAGTCAAAGGCTGAGAGCCGCCTTTCTGGCGTTGGCTTCATGGTCAGGAACTTCATTGCCTCCAAACTCGAAAACCTGCCAACAGGTCACTCAGATCGCATCATGTCCATGCGCCTCCCACTTCAAAACAAGCAACATGCAACACTCTTCAGTGTGTATGCCCCAACCCTTCAAGCAGATCCTGCAGAAAAGAACAAGTTCTATGCTGATCTACGCAACCTCGTACGGAAGACCCCTACAGAGGACAAGGTGATCATCCTTGGCGACTTCAATGCCAGAGTAGGTAAAGACTCGGAAGCCTGGAAAGGAGTACTTGGCAAACACGGCATTGGCAACTGCAATGACAACGGGCGCCTCCTGCTAGAATTCGGCACGGAGCACCAGCTCACCATCACTAACACTATTTTCAGCAGAGGAACAGTCTGAAGACAACCTGGATGCACCCACGGTCCAAGCACTGGCACCTTATCGACTACATTCTGGTGCGCCAGAGAGACCTTTGAGATGTCTTACACACCCGAGTAATGCCCAGTGCAGAATGTCATACGGATCATCGTCTTGTATGCTGCACTCTCCGTCTTCACTTTAAACCCACGCCCAGGAGAGGAGGTATCCCTCGGAGGAAGTTTCAGGTTGGCAGTATCCAGTCAGCCGAAGTTAGAGCTGCCTTCCAGGCAAAACTCCAGTCAAGAATTGAGGACCCCAGTTGCCCCACAGACCCTTCTCCAGAAGCACTCTGGGAACACCTAAAAACTACCGTCCTGCAGATCTCTGAAGAAGTCCTCGGGTTCCCCACAAGGAAGAACAAGGACTGGTTTGATGAGAACAATCAAGAGATCCAAGGTTTACTGGCGAAAAAGAGATCTGCCTACCAAGCACATCTTGCTCAGCCCTCCTGTCCTGGGAAAAAAGCAACCTTTCGCGCTGCATGTAGCAACCTCCAGCGCAAGCTTCGAGACATTCAGAACGATTGGTGGACCAAGCTTGCAGAGAGAACCCAGCTGTGTGCAGACACTGGTGATTTAAGAGGGTTCTACGAAGCCGTGAAAGCAGTATATGGTCCAATATATCAGGTTCAGAGTCCCTTGCGTAGTGCAGATGGCCAAGTGCTCCTCACAGACAAGGCATCCATATTGAACAAACCGTGCATTTGGTCGACTGCACAAAAGAGTGTGGAGCAACAAGCATCTGAAAAAAGGCACAAAGATCAATGTTTACAAAGCGGTTGTGATGACAACCCTCATCTACGGCTCCGAATCGTGGGTTTTATACCGCCATCACCTGCGACTCCTCGAGCGCTTTCATCAGCGCTGCCTTCGCACCATCCTCAACATCCACTGGAGTGACTTTGTGACCAACACTGAAGTCCTCAAGCGGGCGGAGGTTACCAGCATCGAGGCACTGCTGCTGAAGACGCAGCTGCGCTGGGCAGGGCATATTTCTAGGATGGAAAACCACCGCCTTCCCAAGATTGCCCTGTATGGTGAACTCTCCACCGGCCATCGAAATAGAGGGGCACCAAAGAAGAGGTACAAGGACTCCTTGAAGAAATCCCTTGGCACCTGTCGCATCAACCATCACCAGTGGTCTGACCTAGCCTCAGATCGCAAAGCATGGAGGCACACCATCCACCAGGCTGTCTCTTCCTTTGAGAACGCACGCATAGCTGGTCTTGAGGACAAAAGGAGATTGAGGAAGAATCGCACTGCTACAGCACCAACCCCAAATCAGACTTTTCCCTGCAGCCACTGTGGCCAGACCTGCCTGTCCCGCATTGGTCTTGTCAGCCACCAGCGAGCCTGCAGCAGACGTGGACTATTGCACCCTTCTTAAATCTTCGTTCACGAAGCCAAGCCAAGAGAGAGATAGAGCAGACATAGTGTCAGAACTTGTAACTACTGCTGAGGCTTAACTGTAATGTAACCAGTACCTGCTTTGTACTTTCAGTATTGCTCATGCTCAGATTGTAACTGAACCAAACTGACTCCATGTTGTAACCTCTTAACAACCCTGAATGCCTTTGTAGTAATTAACCTTGCCCTACTGGTATCCAAAATATTTGGGGCTGTAGACTGAATTATGGTGTGTCTCTGCACATTCTCACACTGGTGCCCTTTGAAGCCAAACCGTGTGGCCTTCAGAACAAGGAGGCAACCTCCTTACTGATAGTGGATGGTGGGAAGACAGATGTGCTTGCTCCGGTGTGAATTGTGGCTTTGTGGGGTGTTTTCTTTAGTGTATAAAACTGTACCAGTGCTGGCCCTCGCCATCACTGTTATCTCGTCTCTTCCAGTACTTAGTTCTCTCTAATAAAATCCTAGCTTTGAAATCAAGTATGGGATCCGTTTGAAGTTCTTAAGTTCTGACATTATAACAGTGATCCCATTGTTTCGTGGCTTATCTGAACTGGAAACCTGGTCCGATGGCGGCAAAAGTTCCAGACAGCGGAGAGCCCACCACCCCTACAGACGATCCGCCGCTCGACCCGAAGGTGACGGGGGTCCGGCGAAAAATTAAGGTCCCGGCACCTTTCTCGGTCGACGCGTTCCCTGCCCCACGACCCTGGAGCCCGCGGAAGTCCACGGCCGCGATCGACGCCGCGGAGCAGCGCTACCGGAGCATGTTGGGCGAAGGAGGAACCGGAGACGAAGACGAGGACCTGGGAGAAGGTCCCGGGGTGCGAGGTGGGGACGACCCGATCCGAACCCTCCGCAACGACTTATTCGACTGGGTGCGGGAAATTCACGACGACGTGCACAGGTCCCGCGTATCGATGGCGGAGGACATGCAGCAGAACCTGGGCGCGATCTACGACCAGCTCCGCACCCTGCAAACTGCGGTCCTGGGGGTCCCGCCGTTGGGAGGAGGGTTGCCGCTGGGGCTACCGCCCGCGGCTCCGCCGGCCCCGCCAGCCCCAGCACCACCGGTGGTACCCGCCCCGGCTCCGCCGGCCCCGCCACCGCCCGCACCGCCTGCCCCGGCGCCACCGGCACCACCCGTCCCGGTGCAACCGGCGCCACCCGCCCCGGCGCTGCCTGCCCCGCCAGGCCCGGTGCCGCCGCCGGCAGTACCCCAAGCCCCGCTTCCAGCGGGACCCCCGGCGGTCCCCGGCCCTGCGGCTCCTGGTGGGGGCGATGGCAGGGGCAGAGAGTTGAAGATTACATTCAACGGGAATCCAGAGGACGTGGAGTATTTCACGATACAATGCGACACGTTCTTCACCCATTGGGGTGCCGACTACCCGACGGAGGCCAGCCGAGTAAACCACATTTCGTCCCGCCTGAGGGGCCCGGCCCGCAAATGGTATGTGGGGCTCTACACGGGAAGGAAGCCCGAGCTGGCAACAGTCGCGGGTTTCCTGCACGCGATGCTCCGCCAGTACGGCGACCCCCTTCGAGAGGAGAAAGCCATCGCTGCCCTCCAGCGCATCGAGCAAGGCAACCGCACTACTCGCGAGTATGCTACTGAGTTCCTGGGATATTGTGCAGCGGCCCGAGGGTGGAACGAAGTCATGAAGTACACCGCGTTCCGCAACGGGTTGAACCCGAACATCCTCGACCGCTGCTACAGCCAAGGGAGACCCGACACCCTGGTCGGATGGATCCAACTGGCCGGGGAGGTGGAAACCAACCTCCAACATGTGGGGATGCGTCGGCAGCAGTTGGGGAAAAAGGGAGCCAAACACACTCCGACTAAAGCGGAAGGGAGGAAGACCCCGGCGACCTCAACCCCCGCCGCCGCGCGCAGGTGCTTTAGATGTGGAGACCCGGATCACCTCGCCGCCAACTGCCCCGTTAAAGCAGGAGCAACACCACCCTCGGCGAAACCTGCCGCCTCGGGGCCGAAGAAGAAAAAGAGTAGCCGCTCGAAGGAGCCCAGTCGGGGCTCCGTCGCCACTTCCCTGGCGACTGACGAGGATTTTACCACCGACCTGACGGCCGTGGAGGAATCAACCGAGGAGTCGGACGAGACCGAGTCGGCGGGAAACGACAGCGACCTGCTTTAATGGGTGCCGCAAAGCAGGTCCAACAACAGCCGGCACTCCTCACGGTGAGAGCCACTGGGGGCTTATTGTTTATGGCAGTCACCCTCCTTAATCCAAACTTAAAGCGGTTCATGCACGCCCGAGCGTTAATCGACTCAGGGTGTAACAGAGACCTAATTACCCCCCGCTTAGTAGAGGCACTGGGACTAGCCACCTCGCCTCTACTGCAGCCGATGCAATTTCAACAGATGGACGGGGGACCAATGAGGGGGGAACCATGTACTCTTGAGACCCAAGCGGTCCCGGTAGGAACCAAAGAGCACTGGGGAATTGAAACTTTCGTAATCGCCCCCTCCTGCTCTTTCGATGTGGTGGTGGGCTCGGCTTGGCTCGCCCGCCACCAACCCGACATAAGGTGGGCGGAACAGATCGTCCGATTCCCCGATTGGAGGTGCGAACACCACCACTGGCGCCCCGAATGGGGGCCGCACGCTCCCCCCCAAAACGAACGAGCTTGCCTCACACTCGAGGAAGTCGCTTCGATTCCCAAGGAGTATCGGGACTTAAGACTAGCTTTTAGCGAGAAGGAAGCAGATGAGCTACCACCCCATCGCCCCACGGATTGCGCCATTGAATTGATCCCGGGGCAACAGCTCCCCAAGGCGAAACTATACTCCATGGGTTGGGCGGAGAAAGCAGAGCAAAGAGGGGCCAGTTGTATTATTTGATCAGATGGAAACACTTCCCTCCGAGCTGTGATGAGTGGGTCAAGTCACAAGATGTATCTGCGCCGCAACTGCTGAAAAAGTTTCACCTACTGTACCCACACAAGCCCAAGTTGGTTCCCCGGGGGGGGCGCTTAGGGGGGGCAGTATGTCAGAACTTGTAACTACTGCTGAGGCTTAACTGTAATGTAACCAGTACCTGCTTTGTACTTTCAGTATTGCTCATGCTCAGATTGTAACTGAACCAAACTGACTCCATGTTGTAACCTCTTAACAACCCTGAATGCCTTTGTAGTAATTAACCTTGCCCTACTGGTATCCAAAATATTTGGGGCTGTAGACTGAATTATGGTGTGTCTCTGCACATTCTCACACTGGTGCCCTTTGAAGCCAAACCGTGTGGCCTTCAGAACAAGGAGGCAACCTCCTTACTGATAGTGGATGGTGGGAAGACAGATGTGCTTGCTCCGGTGTGAATTGTGGCTTTGTGGGGTGTTTTCTTTAGTGTATAAAACTGTACCAGTGCTGGCCCTCGCCATCACTGTTATCTCGTCTCTTCCAGTACTTAGTTCTCTCTAATAAAATCCTAGCTTTGAAATCAAGTATGGGATCCATTTGAAGTTCTTAAGTTCTGACACATAGCCATCTATTAAAAACATTCATTTAATTCTGTTTCTCATGTAAGCATAATCTTGATCTTCCATACTATGTTTTGAGGGTCACAATCAACAGGAATTGTTTTGTTTTCTTTTGATTCTGGTGACCAATGGGTTTAGAGGGTTTTGTTTTGAAGTTGTCTTGTGAATGCTGCCCAGCCAGTGTCCAAGGTGCTAGGAGTATTCTGTGCAGGGCCAGCCCTAGACAGTCTGGCTCCTTCCTTCCTTCCTTCCTTCCTTCCTTCCTTCCTTCCTTCCTTCCTTCCTTCCTTCCTTCCTTCCTTCCTTCCTTCCTTCCTTCCTTCCTTCCTTCCTTCCTTCCTTCCTGTTTTGTGGCTCTCAAACACCTGACATTTATTCGATGTGAGTCTTATGTTAAGCAAGTTTGGCCATCCCTGATCTAGTTTCTCCAGGAAGACTAATATGATCTGGACTGGTTGGCTACTGTGTATGACAGGAGGCTGTACTAGATGGGCTCTCACTGGTCTGATCCAGCAGGCTCTTGGGATGTTCTTATCAAGGGAAGGCTTCATGCCCTGTTGCTGGCCCTCCAGAAGAACTGGTTGGCCACTGTGTGAGACAGGAGGCTGGACTGGATGGACTACTGGTCTGATCCAACAGGGCTCTTCTGACATAGGTCTCGGACTCTGCCATGTTGTTGGCTGTCCAGAGGGACCCGTTGGCCACTGTGTGAGTGAGACAGGATGTTGGACTCATTAGACAGATATACCACTGCCACTGCTCAGATCCAGCAGGGCTCTTCTTGTGTTCTTTGTAGTCTGGAGATGAGCTATAATTCTGGGGGGATCCCCAGCTCCCACCTGGAGGCTGGCAGCAGCCCTGTTTTGAATGCAGGTCTTAAATTTAAATTTTTTAAAAAACAGAGAACTCTGAGCATGTGCAGAGTGCCTTTCCTTTCCTTTCAAACCTGTGCCACCAGTGGCCGGGCAATCAAGTAGTCCTGCTGTTTTAGGTCAAGGGTGTCGAACTCATTCGTTATGAGGGCTGAATCTAACATAAATGAGACCTTGTTGGGCTGGGCCATGTTAGGCAGGGCCATATGTGCACCTATTTAAGATTAGGTTAAAAAAACCCTAAAACATTAGCACATGTTGGTCTTAAAGGTGCTTTTTTTGTATCTCTCCCATGGGGTTCAGGGAACTGGGCAAAGAAAGCTCTGGCTCTTTCCTTCCTTCCCCAGGGAACCAGGAGGGGGAGGATCCTCAGCCAATAAAAGGAAGAGAGGTTTGGTTCAGTAACTCTGCTGTGTAATTGAGAGAGCCTGGCAAAGCAAGCTCTCCCTCCCCCCTTTCCTCCCAAGGGAGGAGCCTCAGCTAATGGAGAAAACAGAAGCTTTGCTTTGTAGCTCCTACTTTGATATTGAGCAAGCCTTGCAAACAGGGCCATAGCCAGGATTTTACAAGTCCGGGGGCTTTTTAAAAAGTCAGTAGGCACCGTTTTCCATCCACTGCGGGGCTTGCTGTGGTGCTGTGTGGCTGACGATTGCTACGGGTGGAGTTTTTCCCCTCTGGCTGTTCAGGTGGAGTGGTGGGTTTTCCTCTCTCCCGGGGCGTTCCATCCCTGCGGACACCTTCCCTGCACGCCGCCGGCACTTGCTGGGGCGCAGATGTTCAGTCGAATCGACGGCCGGGAGCCCCATGACTGCGAGGCCCTGTTCGGGGCCCGAGTGGCGTGTGGAGGCCTGGTGTGCTGGACTGCAGGGCAGCTGGGCTGCGACCCCGAGACGGCTGTGGAACCTGTGACAATTCTTCAGCTGGGAATTGGAAGGGCTCAATCCGGACAGCTGGGGAGGACACGAGGGAGGTCTCACCCCCCCCCCGGGTCGCCTGAGCTGTCTGGGGTCCACTGGGTCTTTAGACAACACTACCTGTAATGAAGATTTCTTTTAAAGGGTATTGTGGATTTTAAAAAATCTAATTATATACATATATCTGGTGGTTTTGTTTCTGGGCTGCTTACCAATTTTTATTCTTCCAGCAGTGTTTTGGTTATGTGTGACCTTGGAAAGAGTTGTTCTAATCTCCTTCTAATTAATGGTTACTCTCAGCTGCACTAAGAGAGTCAGCTTGGGTTGATTGGTTCTTCCGGGATGTCTATTTTTGGTTGTCATTATACTGTTTCCCAAAACTGCTTTTTAAATTATTGTTTTCCTTGGCAAAAAGCCGTCCTGCTTACCGGCTGGTGATTATGGGTGCTACGTAAGTAAGTAGTATTAGTTAGTTATATTTTATAAAGTTATTTTGTTTTTATCAGTCTATTCTGAAACTGCCTGCCAGTTCAATAAAGAAATATTTTTGCTTATCTTTGAGTTGTGTTGCCTTGTCTGTCACTGTAAAGAAAACATCTTGCTCTGCCTCGGTGTGAGGGGAGTATAGGTTTACACTACCGCACTTTAACAATTGCATCTAAGACCACACTGGAAGATCGTGCTTCAAGAACATTTTATGAACAGCTGCACTTTAAAAGCAATCTGTACTATAATAAAAAGGAAAACACCTTGCGCTTTAATAACACAGCGCTCTTATCTAATGACTTTTAACCTTCCCTACTCACCAAGATGAACATAGAATTATATTGCTGGCTACTAAATTGATTGGGAAAAATTGTTTTAGTTAATTAATTAGATTATTGTTAATTGTTTGGCTTTTGATGAACTTTATATATTTTTTTAGCAAATTATTTGATGGAGGATATTAACTGGGAGGGTTTTATCTATTAAGGAGCTATTGATTAAAGGGGAGATTATAGGGGAGGGATTTTTAAATTAATTAACTATTAGATTAAATTATTAGTGAGCTAGCCAAATTTGATTGGTGAGGGAAAGGTGGGGTTGGAAGTTTAACATCAAATATAGGATGGTGAGGGAGGCTATATCCACATTGGCGAAGGCCATACCAGTGAGGATGCCTGGCCTGGGGATTCCAGTACTCCTGGGGAGGGGAAGGTATGATGGTGGGAGCAGACAAGATTATAAGGGAAGGAGGCTGAGACAAAATAGTGCTCAGCCCCCTTCCAGTCTGCATCCCATCGCAATGGTGACAGGTAGTGGGGTCAAGCAGAATGGCTCAACTCTGTCATTGGTGTTATGTAATGCTAGGTCCATAAATAACAAGACCTCGACCCTTAGGGAGTTCCTGCTTAAGCAGGATGTGAACCTGGCTTGCGTGACCAAGACCTGGGTGCGAGATGGGGAGACTGCAGCTCTCTCCCAGATAGCCCCCCGACCAGGATACTCAGTCTTTCACCAATCATGGACTAGCGAGCGGGGGGAGGGGTGGCACTATTAATACGAGAGGATTACTTTTTCCGGGCTCTCCCAGCCCCAACGATCAATGGTATAGAATGTGCCAGTCTGGCATGGAATGTGGAGGAGGGGTTGGCAAACTGGCCAGTGCCTTTCTATCCCTGATGGAGGCCGTAACAGACTGGGCATTGGAATACCCAAGGCTTGTGATCCTGGGTGATTTCAATGTCCATGCCGATGATGCGACCTCCAGTCAGGCGATGGACCTAGAGTAATCCATGGCGACACTGGGACTCTCCCAATTTGTTACAACACCCACTCACCAGGCGGGGCACATGTAAGATTTGGTCTTTGCGGCCAGGGTTTTGGTGGATGGTATTACTGCCGAGGCGGTGCCATGGTTGGACCACTTTGCCCTCAAGGCTCGTGTGGATGCTCCATCCCAACCCTGTATGGGTGGAGAGCCTATTTTGGCTCACCCATGGAGTCTGATGGACCTTGAGCGATTCCAAACGGCTCTGCGGGATTCCTGGCTCCCTGACAATTCCCTTGATGATCTGGTTGAGTCCTGGCATGGCCGACTATCCAGGGCCATCAATGAGATCACACCTCAATGCCCTCTGCGCCCTCGTGTTAAGCTGGCTCTGTGGTATACCCAGGAGCTGCGACAGCTGAAACAAGGGCTCAGACGGTTAGAGAGGCAATGGCGGTGTACTCGAGATGAAGTGACGAGAACATATTATAGAGAGTTTATGAGGTACTATGAGATGGCAGTCAAAGCCACTAAGAAGAATTACTTTGCGGCTAAGATTGCATCTGCAAATTTGCACCCGGCACAATTGTTTAGGATAATTGGGAATCTTACAACACCGCCTCAAGGCAGACCAAATGCTAGGGAATTAGAGATTGGCTGTGAGGCTTTTGCAAAAAATTTTGCAGATAAAATCATGTCGCTCTGCCACAACCTTCCTGCCACATTGGATACAGTACAAGAGCTCGAGGCTCCGTGCCTATCTTCTGGTTCAGTTCTGGATCACTTTGACATACTTAGCTTGGGGGAAGTTGACGGAATCCTCTCTACTGTACGCCCAACAACTTGCGATTTGGACCCATGTCCCTCTTGGCTAATTAAATCTTGCCAGAGGGAATTTAGATGTCCTATACAGGACATCGTAAATAGATCCCTCTCAGTGGGGCGTTTTCCAACACCTCTTAAAGAAGCTGTGGTCCGCCCTCTCTTGAAAAAGATTACATCAGATCCAGCCAAATTGGTCTCAAATGTACCGTTTTTGGGTAAAATCATTGAGAGGGTAGTAGCGTTACAGTTGCAGAGTTTTCGGGATGATGCTTTCGTCTTAGATCCTCACCAGTCCAGCTTCCGCCCGGGTCATGGGACAGAGACAGTGCTGGTCACCTTGGTGGATGACCTCCAGAGGCATCTGCATCAAGGCAGCGTGGCAGTGCTGATGTTATTGGATCTATTGGGTGTGTTCGATACAATCAACCATCGGTTACTGACTCGCCGCCTCACCGACGCAGAGATTCGGGGGCTGGCCTTACAATGGCTTTCCTCCTTCCTTGATGGATGTGGACAAAGGGTGGCAATTGGGGGAGAGTTGTCCCAGAGGCACTCACTGGATTGTGGGGTGCCACAAGGGGCAGTGATCTCTCCGATGTTATTTAAACATCTACATGCACCCCCTTGCCCAGATTGCCCGGAGATATGGGCTTGGGTGTCATCAATATGCGGATGACACCCAGCTCTATCTACTAATGGACAGTCGGCCTGACTGCGTCCCAAAAAATCTGGACCTAGCATTGCAAGCCGTGGCAGGTTGGCTCAGGCTGAGTAGGTTGAAGCTGAATCCAATGAAGACAGAGGTCCTTTGCCTAGGTCGTGGCAGTCTGGGAAGGGAAATTCCAGTTTTTGATGGTGTGCCATTGAAAGTGGCGCACAAGGTCAAGAGCTTGGGGGTTCTACTGAAGCCTTCCTTGTCAATGGAGGCCCAGATAGCAGCTACTGCCAAATCCGCTTTTTTCCATCTTAGGCGGGTGAGGCAGTTGGCCCCCTTCCTAGAGCGTCACAACTTGGCAACAGTGATACATGCAACAGTCACCTCGAGATTGGATTACTGTAATGCCCTCTACATGGGGCTGTCCTTGTGCTGAACCCGGAAGTTGCAGCTGGTGCAGAATGCGGCGGCAAGGCTATTACTAGGGCTCCTGAAGTGGGAGCACATACAACCGGGGCTGTGCGAGCTGCACTGGCTGCACTGGCTGCCAGTTGTATATCGGATTCGTTACAAAGTGCTGGTCATTACCTTTAAAGCCCTATATGGCTGAGGACCTGCCTACCTTAGGGACCATCTCTCCCCATATGTGCCCCAAAGAGTACTGAGATCAGGTGCACAAAATCTGTTGACCATCACCGGGCCGAAGGAGGCCAAACTGAAGAGTACACGAGAAAGGGCCTTTTTGATCGCAGTTCCACACTGGTGAAACGAACTACCGGATGAAGTGTGGGCCCTGCGGAGTCTTGATCAATTCCGTAGGGCCTGCAAGACTACCCTTTTCCAACTGGCCTTCGCTTAATGTGGATTTTAGGCTACTATATATGGCCATCATAAACTACCGAGGAGAACACTTAGAACATAGCACTGTAAATGTTAGTTTTAATTTTGATGGTTTTAATTATAATGATTTTAATTAGCAAATTATATATATTGTGCTGAGATAATGTTTTATATTGTAATTTTGTATTTGTTATATGTTGTTAGCCACCCTGAGCCTGCTTCGGCGGGAAGGGCGGGCCCCCTGCTACCTCTGCACTACCTCTGCACATCATATTCCGATACCTTTACACTGCACAGTCACTTTATAGAGATCAGGACTAGTGTATGTTAAATAACTGGCCAGTACTCAATGATTTACAGCACATTGCACCTTCTTTCCGCACTGACATTTTAAAGAGCGCCTTAAGAACTGCAATATACTATCCAGCACTTTAAGAATTGCAGCGTATTAGCACTTTAAATCTGCCTTCCTGCACCTTGAAGAGACCGAGGACACCTAAGGTCAAAACTATCTAGCACTTTAAGAACTGCAATATTCCAGCACTTTAAAACCTGCCACCCTACGCCTTAAAGAGATTGAGAACTCTCCTTGTAAAGAGACCAAGAACACTCAGTGTCAAAATTATTCAGCATTGGATGAACTGCAGCATACCAGCACTTTAACCTCCCAGTAAACAAACTACCAGCTGCAACCAGCAGCCCACCCTACCTATTAATTAGGGTTATTTTGGGGTCTTAAATTGATTTAAAATTTGATTGAATAGTTTTATCTGACCTTAAGGGATTATTATCCACTAAATCGGGGTAGGATAGTGGCCAATTAATTAGAAGAGGGTAGGGGGAGGGGTGATCAATTAATTAGTAGATGGTAGGGGGAGGGGTGAAAAAGAAAAAAAATTAATTATTATTAAAATTATCATTAATTAATTGGTTGAGACGACTAGTAGTGGTTAGAAATTTTGAGGTAGAGTGGGCAAATGAACAGAACACGTTGTGTGGTTGCTGACTTAAGACAGAGACCCAGCTTTCGGAAAATCGTGATAAGTGATGTCGGGCCAGGGGATTCCAGTGCTCCTGGGGAGGGGAAAGTACAGCGGTGGGAACAGGCAGAATGTGAATGGAAGGAGTACGAGACACAAGAGGGCTCGCCCCCCTTCCAGCCTGTGTCCCATCCCAAGGATGGCAAGTGGGACGGCCAAGTGGAGACACTCGCCTCCGTCCCTGGTGATGTGCAACGCCAGGTCCATAAATAATAAAACCTCAGTCCTGCAAGAATTTTTCATCAGGCAGGACATGGACCTGGCTTGCGTGACGGAGACCTGGGTGCGGGAGGGGGAGACAGTTGCTCTCTCCCAAGTAGCCCCGCCTGGGTTCTCCGTCCTTCACCAGGCCCGGACTAGCGGGCGGGGGGGAGGGGTGGCCTTTTTCATGCGGGAGGATTGCTCCTTCAGGAGGCTTCTGCCGCCAGAGATCAAGGGCGTGGAGTGTGTGGGCCTGGAGTGGGATGTTGGGGAGAGTCTGGCGATCTGGCTGGTGTACCGTCCGCCTAACGCACCAGCCAGTGCCCTGCCGTCCTTGATGGAGGCTGTAACAGGCTGGGCATTGGAGCATCCTCGACTTATAGTCCTGGGTGACTTCAATGTCCACGCCGAGGACGCAGCTTCCACTCATGCGACGGACCTAGTGCTTTCCATGGCAGCACTGGGACTTTCCCAATATGTAACAGCGCCCACACACCAGGCTGGGCACACACTAGACCTGATCTTCGCGGCGGGAGTAACAATGGGTCAGATATCTGCTGAGGCAGTGCCATGGTCTGACCACCAGGTCCTGAAGGCCCGTGTGGACATACCACCTCTGTCCCGTTTAGGCGGTGAGCAGATCTGGGCTCGCCCGCGTAGTCAGATGGACTCATTGCGGCTTCAGATGGCTATGCGGGACCCTTGGCCTACCGGCGACTCGTTGGATGGACTGGTGGAGACCTGGAACAACCGGCTCTCCGAGGCCATCGACGAAATCGCCCCCAGACGTCCTCTTCATCCTCGATCACGATCCGCCCCGTGGTATACCCCGGAGCTGCGATCGATGAAACGACGATTAAGACGACTAGAGAGACAATGGCGTCGCGCCCGTGACGAAGCTACGAGAACATCATATAGGTCATTTATGAGGGTCTATGAGATGGCTATTCGGACTGCAAAGAAGGAACACTTTGCATCCAGAATCGCATCTGCGACCTCGCGCCCAGCACAATTGTTTAGTATAATTCGGTCATTAACAGAGTTGCCGCAGGGCAAACAAAATAGTAGAGAATTGGAAATAGGCTGTGAGGCTTTTGAGAGCTATTTCGCAGATAAGGTCTCGTCACTCCGACACGACCTACCCGCCATAATTAATACAGTAGATGAACTTGGGGCACCGAGCACGTCTTCTGGTTCAATTCTGGATTCCTTCAGTCCACTCAGTCTGGAGGAAGTCGACAGGACCCTTGCAGCTGTACGCCCTACGACCTGTAGGTTAGATCCGTGCCCGTCTTGCCTTATAAAGGCTAGCCAAACGTGGCTACGTGAACCACTACAGGACATCATCAATAGGTCCCTGATTGAAGGGATCTTTCCCACACCTCTTAAAGAGGCAGTGGTCCGTCCCCTCTTAAAAAAACCATCAGCAGACCCGGCCACATTGGCGAACTATCGGCCGGTGTCAAACCTTCCCTTCCTGGGTAAGGTCATAGAGCGGGCGGTGGCGACTCAGCTGCAGGGATTCCTGGAGGACACTTCCGCACTGGATCCATTCCAGTCCGTCTTTCAGCCAGGTCACGGGACGGAGACAGTTCTGGTCGCCCTCATGGATGATCTTATGCGACATCTGGATCAGGGCGGCTCTGCAGTGCTGCTGTTATTAGATCTGTCAGCCGCTTTTGACACGGTTGACCACCAGCTACTGACTGACCGCCTCACCGATGTGGGGATACAGGGATCTGCCTTGCAGTGGCTGACTTCCTTTCTCCAAGATCGGGGACAAAGGGTGGTGATAGGGGAGGAAGCATCCCAGAGGCACTCCCTTAGTTGCGGGGTGCTGCAGGGAGCGGTCCTATCCCCGATGTTATTTAATATCTATATGCGCCCCCTTGCCCAGATTGTCAGGAGGTATGGACTGGGTTGCCATCAATATGCGGATGACACCCAGCTCTACCTAATGATGGGTGGCCAGTCTGACTGTACCCTGGAAAATCTAGACCTGGCATTACAAGCCGTGGCCTCCTGGCTCAGACTGAGTCGGCTGAAATTGAATCCGACGAAGACGGAGGTTCTCTACCTGGGTCGGGGCGGTCCGGGGAGAGAGATCCAGCTGCCGGCCCTTGACGGGGTGCCACTGATACCGGTCCCCAAGGTCAAGAGCTTAGGCGTGCTCCTTGAGTCCTCCCTTACAATGGAGGCTCAGGTGGCAGCCACTGTTAGATCTGCCTTTTTCCATCTTCGGCAAGCACGGCAGCTGGCCCCTTACCTGGACCGCAGCGACCTAGCGACGGTAATCCATGCTACGGTCACCTCAAGAATAGATCACTGTAATGCTCTCTACATGGGGCTACCCTCGACGCTAACCCAGAGACTACAACTAGTGCAGAATACTGCGGCACGGCTGTTAATGGGGCTACCACGACGGGAGCACATTCGACCAGTGCTGAGAGAGCTGCACTGGTTGCCTGTTGTGTTCCGAGTTCGCTTCAAGGTGTTGGTATTAACCTTTAAAGCCCTTTATGGTCAGGGACCTGCCTTTCTCCATATATCCCCCAGAGAGCACTGCGATCAGGGACAAAAAATCTGCTGTCTGCCCCTGGCCCAAAAGAAGCCAGGCTATGCGCAACAAGATCTAGGGCCTTCTCGGTGGCAGCACCAGAACTCTGGAACACCCTCCCAGAAGCTATAAGGGCCCTGCGGGATTTGTCGGCGTTCCGCAGGGCCTGTAAGACCGAACTGTTTAGACAGGCTTTTCTGGTTGACTGAAAATGGGCTGCCACCGGACATCCTACAGAAGCTGGTGATCATAGTCAGAACCCAATACCGCCAGACTGGATTGAGATAGCGTAATAGTTTTAAACTGATAAATGTTTTATGGTTTTATATGTTTTATGGAATTGATTGTTTTTATGATACTGTAAGCCGCCCTGAGTCCGCTTGCGGAGAGGGCGGGATATAAATGCAAAGTAATAAATAAACAAACAAATAAATAAATAAACATTATTATTTTTGAGTCTTTGCACTCATTTTGGAAAACTCTGTGACTGTGTGGGGTCCTCCTTGGAGTATTGTTTTGAGACTGTTGTTTTCTATTTATACTGTATGAATGTATGCCCACTGTTGGGGGCTGTTCATTTCATTATAATAGAACTTTATATACACCAGTTAAGAGTGTTTGTGCACAATATTTTGTATTTTTGTATTCCATCTATACCTTGTGGCTAATAGCCACTCATAGACCTCTGCTCCATATGTTTATCTAATCCCCTCTGCATAGCCTCTGTATAGCAACTCTGGACTTCCTTGGTGGTCTCCCATCCAAGTACTAATCAATGCCAACCCTGCTTAGCTTCCAAGATCCAATCAGATCAGGATAACCCAGGGCGTCCAAGTCAGGGCTCAAATAACCCAGTTTGGTCCAAGCTCATCAGGGCTTGAGAGCTAAGTGGATCAGCCATAGCCAAGATGGGAGACCACAAAGAAAGACAGGGGTTGCTATTGCAGAGGAAGGCAATGATAAACCACCTCTTCTCATCTATTTCCTTGAACACCTCATAGCTGCGGTTGCCACGAGTTGGTAGCAACTCAACTGCCCATTCTTCTTTTTTGGGAAATCATATATTAATTCACTTCAATAGTACTATGGATGCATTTTGCATTGTGTGTGTGTGTGTTGTTTGTGGGTAAAACAACACTATTTGTAATCATGTTGTTACCACCCCATATGCCCTGTTCATACCTGTGCTTTGTGGAGGGCATAGCTAGGCTGCACCTCAGCTCAAGCAACCATCAATCACACTGGGAATGTGACATTGGAACACTCTGGAAACCCTGTGCTAGGCTTGGCACACAAAATGGAGTTTGACAGCACTTTGGTCAAGCTGGTCCAGCTCTCAGACACACTGTGACCCCAAGGCTCAGCACATACATAACAACATAAGAGAAGCCCTGTTGGATCAGGCCAATGGCCCATCCAGTCCAACACTCTGTGTCACACAGTGGCCAAAAAAACCCACGTGCCATCAGGAGGTCAATCAGTGGGGCCTTTAGCAATGCAGATAAATACACTTCTCCTTCATCTCTGACTAAAGTGTGGTCCCTGGGCTTGGAAAAAAGCAAGCACCTAGCTAAACTAATCATCCTCTCAGCCTCCAGAAAATGCATAGACTAAGGAATGTCTTTTCACTTGACTCTGTCCTCTTATCAAACCTTTTGTCTTCTATCAATAACACCACTGGATGTATTTATATAAATATTTCCTGCCAACACCCTGTCTCCAACTCCCAATTATCCTGTCCCACCTCAAATATTAATTACTCTCCTGCTCCCCTTTGAATAATCTAATCACTTTACCTAGTTTCAATTCTTCACCCACCAGCTTTCTGGAAACAGGCTATTAGCACCTAGTAGTTACACCCAAACCAATCACCCTGGCTTCCTGAGACCCTTTGTCTGTCTCAGCAGCACCCATCTGCTCATCTTTGCATACATTGTCTCACAACCCCATAATCTAATCATACATTGTTCCAAGGAACCTATGCCTCAGGAGATGTTTTTGCCACTTAAGAAGACACTGGATATGCTCAGTGTGTTTAGTTTTGGCACCTTTAGACTTGCACCCACAAACTCTATTTGTGTACCTTCCATAATAGAGTGTTGGCTTTTCTGCTGCTCTTCTCCATGAACTTCAACTCTCCAGGAAAAGTAAATGTGATCTCCCCCATCCCCCCACAAATCTTACTCCCTATACACTCAAAAACCTCTTTTTCTGGTGTTCTTTTATGTGTGCAGGTTTAACTGTGTGTGTTTATTATATTAATTTAATTTTAATAAAATTCTTTTCCTAATTCAAATTGGTTTGGTCATTTCAAAACATCTCTGAACTAGCACTGGTATACACTTTGTGGAATCTCACTCCTAAAAAGCTCTACCTGGGTCTGCCTCTGCTAATTCCCCCATAAAAAGAGGAGACGCCCAGCATTTCTGTTAACAGTGTGATCCCTTTAGCCATGTGTTTTTTATAGAATGCTAAGCCTAGAATTCTGGCTCATTGGAAGAAAACAAACACCAGATGACATGCATGCCTGTGTCCACAATCTAGTGTGCACCGCTGGGACAGCTCACCCCCAATTGCCACCCTTTGTCCCCGTCCCTTGAGGAAGGAGGAAAGACACTGTAGGGCCAACCCCCTAACCCCTATGTTGGTGAGGCGGCAGGTCAGTAAATGATGGTCAACTGTGTCGAACGCAGCCGACAGATCTACCAACATCAGCACTGCTACGCCACCTCGATTCAGATGCCGTTGGAGGTCATCTACCAAGGCGACCTGCACTGTCTCCGTCCCATGGCCCGGGCGAAAGCGGGACTGGCAGGGGTCTAGGATGGAAGTGTCATCCAGGAAACCCTGCAACTTCAACGCCACTGCCCTCTCTATAATTTTACCTAAAAATGGTAAATTTGAGACCGGCCGGTAATTTGCCAATTTGGCTGGGTCTTCTGTACTCTTTTTCAGGAGGGGACGAACCATAGCCTCTTTCAAGGGTGTTGGAAAATGCCCCTCCGAGAGGGATCTGTTTATGATGTCCTGTAAAGGACATCTAAGCTCCCTCTGGCAAGATTTAATCAGCCAAGAGGGGCAAGGGTCCAAATCACAAGTTGTTGGGTGTGCAGTCGAGAGAATTCCGTCAACTTCCTCCAGGCTGAGTGTGTCGAAGTGATCCAGAACTAACTCAGAAGACAGGCACGGGCCTCAAGTTCATGTACTGTATCCAATGTGGTAGGCAAGTCCTGGCGGAGCGACGTGATCTTATCTGCAAAAAAATTCGCAAAAGCCTCACAGCCTATCTCTAATTCTCTCACATTTGGTCTGCCTTGAGTGTAGTCAGATTTCCAATTATTCTAAATAATTGTGCCATGCACAAATTTGCAGACGCAATCCTAGCCGCAAAGTAATCTTTCTTTGCGGCCTTAACTGCCATCTCATAAGACTTCATAAACGTTCTATAGGATGTTCTCATCACTTCGTCATGAGTATGTCACCACTGCCTCTCTAGCCGTCTGAGCCCTTGTTTCAGCTGTCGCAGCTCTGAGGCCATTTATTAGTCATTAAATTAGGTCATTAAATTAGTCATTTATCTGCTTCTGGTAGTCATTATAATCTGATTTACAGATCTGGAGCCAGTTTTCTGCACCACAGTTTCCTATGGGACCACATATCAGACTTCTTCAGAAACGTGTAGCTGCTTAATTGAAGGTCACCTACTAGTTATTTTTCAGCCCAGAAATCAAATTCCAGATGTATTTGTACCTGATGGTGACTTTGAGAGAGATCTAGTTTGAATCAAGGCTCTGTCAGAGAAAAAACCCTCTTTTTTAATGTCTTCGAATAGGTGAGAGAGCAATGGAAAAAGAGACTTGAAGCATAAGCAGAATTCACTACCACAGTGGATGGTGATAGCTGTAAACTTTGTTTTTTTGTTTTTTTTCATGGAGAAGTTTATTGACAGCTTTTACCCTGAAGCGATACCTCCAACATGCTAAGCAGAAACATGAGGCTGGGGATATGGCTTGGAAGGATGTTGCCTTTGTGCCTCACTTGTGGTCTTTCCAAACAGTTTTGTCTCAAACTTTGAATGAAAACAGGAGGCCTTGTGGTTTGTTTCCCTGATGTTGAGTAACCATGGCTAGTATTGCACATATTTGGGGCTGCTAAAAGGCCTTCATAAAAGGCCTGCTTTGAAGGCTTGAACATGGATATATCTTATTTAAAAATTAAGCACCGCGAGAGGTTAAACTGAGGAGGACATCCTGGTAATTCACCTTTTTCCTTTGCTTCTTTTCTCCATTGCCAGTGGACCTTTTTTCTGTTCTAACATTTTCTTTCAATTCTCAGCAAAACTGGAGGTCTCAAATTCAAATTTAACCTAAGTTTGCTTAATATTTGTATTACTGAAAACTTCATTTGTTTAACAATCTGACATGAACATGAAAAGAACACATTGTTCAGCCTGCTGACTGATACGTGCAGTAAACATATAATACAAGTGGGAACACGCAATACTCATGGGGGGGAATCCCTGCCTCCACTGCTGCCAATAGCCTCTGAAGGATGCTGGCTGCTGCTCCAGACCTAGCAGCAGCAGAAGAGCATGCTGGCAGCTGCTCAAGTCCAGCCATGGTGGGCCCAGCAGCCAGCATCCTCCACCGCTGCCACTGGGCCCAGCATGGGCAAGCTGGAGCAACTGCTTTCATGCTCTGCTGCTGCTGCTGGGCCTGGGGCAGCAGCCAGTGTGCTCCACAGTTGGGTTGAAGCAGCAGCTGGTGTCCTCCACTGCTGGAACTAGTGTCCTCCACTGCAGCCAGACTGGAGCAGCTGCTTGTATGCTCCTTTGCTTCTGCCAAGCCCAGAGTAGCAGCTGGCATCCTCTGCTCCAGCAGCACTGCTGCCAGGAGACTCAACAGACTGCTGCCATCCCCCCCCCTCCATTTTCAGATTTTTCTGCATATCTGGGGAGTCTCTCAAGTGTGCAGAAAGATCTGTTTAGCCTCCATGAAACCACAATCCATGGATTTAGATATCTGCAGATCACAGCCATAGATAGCTAATAGTATATAGACAAGTGGGGACCCGGAAGAAAATGTTGCATAATACATTGCAGTTTGTTTTGTGCTGTTCTCTTTCTTTCTTTCTTTCTTTCTTTCTTTCTTTCTTTCTTTCTTTCTTTCTTTCTTTCTTTCTTTCTTTCTTTCTTTCTTTCTTTCTTTCTTTCTTTCTTTCTGCTGTAGTGTAGGCAGGCTGCCTGGGGGACAGAAGGAAATAAGCAGTGGCTAAGTTGGTGGAGGGAGAGAAGCACTTAAAAGCCAGAGAGAATGTTTTTAAAGGACAATAGAGCCCACAACTACAGAGACTGGCGTGAGAACAATCCTTTTCTTCCTCTTGACAGGCTTTGTAGTCGCAACCTCAGATGTCCTTTTAAAACTTCCCTCTGATTTGTAGCCATTCATACTGCAGGAAAAACAGATGCGAGAGTGGCAGCAAGGAATCCTCCCCAATCCCAACCTGAGTTCTGCTTTTGCTTCCTCCCGTCTTCCCCTACTCATTTTCTCTCTGTGTGTGTCTCTCTGTGAGTGACTTTCTCTCAGTCTCAGCCAGCCAGTCTTTCTCGAATTGGTGAAGGAGGAGAAGCAGTTAGGAGCCTCCCTCTACCTGAGAAAGTTTTAAGAGGACAGTGGAGTTCACAGCAGAAGAGGTAGGGGTGAGAAGTTCAGATGTCTTTTATTTTTTTTTAAAAAAGATGTCATTTATTTATTTTAGTATATTTCTATTCTGCCCATTCCCTGTAGGGCACAGGGCGGAGTACAACATATGATAAAACAATAAAATACAATGAAAACATTTTAAAAACAGGCAACTCAACAGCACTCAGAGAAGTTTATGGTATCATCACATATTGCCCAGCCTGGCCATTACACATCATGATATCTCAGAGATGGCAGATGATAATCCATTTTGTAGCACAGGTGACAGTACCGATAGGGGAGGCCAACCAGATCAAGAATAGACGCCCACAGCCTCAACTAAAAGACTGGAGGAACAGCTCTGTTTCACAGGCCCTATGGAAGGCTAATAATCCAGGTAGGGCCCGGATGTCTATAGGAAGCTGATTCCACCAGGTTGGGGCCAGGACTGAAACAGCCCTAGTTGAGGCAAGGCGGGCGTCCCTTGGGCTGGGGATGGCCAACAGATGTTGGGAGGTCAAATGTAACAACCTCCTGGGCATATATGGAAGGAGACAGTCCCGCAGGTATGTTGGTCCCAGACATCCCCCTGCTATTTAGCCATTGATATTACAGAAGGAATCCTCCCAAATCCAGTTCTGTTTTTGCTTTCTCTCCCTCCCCCCTCTGTCTATATCTTTATTTGTCTCTCTATGGCTATTACCAGCCAGCATCTTCCACTGTTAATGTGGTGTGGCCTGGAGTAGATTCCTATGGTGGCTATCTCAAAAGTTACTGGGATGGATTCAACCCTCCCCAAGATTTTAAAAAGTTTGTTTGGATTTTTCTGTAGACCCACAGAGTTCCTTGAGTCTGTAGAAAAAACCTGCTCAGGGAAAATGTGCCCTCTGTTTGCAGAAATAAATATCCACAGGCAGAGGGGATTGTCAAGAATTAAATATATAGCTATAGCTAAAGCTGCCAGCCTCTAGGTGGGGCAACCATGTCAGACATTGGAGAGTATTACTATGATATCATGATAAGTATGAAGCTATACTGTAACTTGTAACCTGGCTCTTGACCTAACTAACTCCATTTTGAGCACTAGCTACTAACTATGGGACAAAGACCTTGCATATCAAACGGCTTTAGAGATGTTACTAACTCCAGCTGTGAATTCCTTTGCATAGTACTAACAAAAGCAATAGCTCTTTGAAGATAGCAGGCCTCAAGGAGAGCCAGCAGGGCTCCTCTGTGAGAAGAGGAACCACAAGAGATAAGAAGGGAAAGTGTTACTTGTAGCCTAGAAGTGTGAGAATGTAGTATTGTTTAGAAACTCTTTGATGTTAGGGCTTAAAACTGTGTGTCTTTCACTAAACGCTATCAGTTCCAATAACTGCTCGTTCAGCACCTTGAGATATCAAATAAACGTCTTAACTTTTGCAACAAATGGAAGTCCGTTTACTTTGAAACTCCAACGTCTGACATTTTGGAACTGATCCAATACGGGTCTATTCGAACCGCCAACTTGTTAGCTGGATGGCCACCAAAGTTCCAGATAACGGAGAACCCACCGAACTCGCAGAGGGGCAGGGGATCCCACCGGGTGTCACAGTCGTCCGAAGGAAGGGGGGATCTCTGCTGCATTTCTCAACGCTACTCTTCACCCCGAGGAAGTGGCAGCCCCGCACCTCGACCGCACTCATGGACGAGGCAGCCGGGCGCTTCGGCAACCTTTTCATTGGAACGGGGGCGGAAGGAGAGGACATGCTGGCCGGAGAAGACCGAGGCGGCGGCCCGGGAGAGGATGAAGGCCGGGGCCCGAGAGGGAGTGAGGACGTCCAACTGTTGAGGAACAAGATGCGGATCTGGGTGCGAGAGATCCGAAATGAACTCCAAATGACCACCGTGCATATCGCACACAAGGTGCAAAGGCACCTGGACCAGATGCGGGAGCAGATACGGGCCCCGCCGGGCGAACCTTCTCCACGTCCAGAACCGGAGGGGCCACCACCAGATCCGCCAGTCGGCCTTCCGGCAGAGCCAGCTGAACCCCCACTGGCCCCACAGCCAGATCAATCGAGGGGCCCGCCAGGAGAGCCAGCGGCACCACCAGCCCCGGTGGGCCCACCACCGATCCCGGGTCCGGCGGCGCCCCCAGTCCTGGTCCTCCCTCCGGGGTGGCCAATGGGGCCTGCTGGCCCACAACCCAGGGTGCCCTGGGCGGGGGGCAGAGGCCGGGAGTTAGAGACCACCTTTGATGGCGATCCAGAGGAAGTTGAGTACTTCACTATCCAGTGCAACAGTTTCATGACCCACTGGGGGAACACCTTCGTGACCAAACTTAGCCGAGTGGACTATTTGGGATCGAAACTGAAGGGGGCGGTGAGACGATGGTTCGTTAGCCTGTACGAGACCCGGGGGCCCGAGCTGACCACCGTAGCGGGGTTCCTGCAAGCCATGCTGCAGCAGTATGGTGACCCACTGCAGGAGGTCAGGGCCCTCACCACCCTACGAGAGCTACAGCAGGAGGCAAGAACCGTGAGAGAATATGCTGCCAACTTCCGAGCTCACTGCTCCAAGGTCCGAGGGTGGAACGAGAGAATGAAATATGAAGCCTTCCACCGTGGCCTCAACGCAAGCATCCTCGACCGATGCTTCCAGCAGGCTCGACCCACCACCCTAGTGAGCTGGAGGTTGAGACCAACCTGAAGCATGTGGCCTTGCAGCGGCAGCAGCAACAAGGGATGAGAGGGGGGCGAGAGTCCAAGGCGGGGGACAAATCTGAGCCTAAGAAGGCAGCGCCTCAGGGAAGCACTCCCAAAGCAACCCCTGGGTGCCGGTGCTTCCGATGCGGTGACCCCGGGCACTTGGCAGCCAACTGTCCAGAGAAGCCTCGTGCGCCCCCTCTAACCCCAAAACCAATGGCGGTTGGCCAGAAGAAAGCCGGGGGCAAGCCCAAGGAGCACAGTCGGGGCAGCGTCGCCACATCCATGGCACTTGACGAGGATTCTATAATAACCGAAGACTCGGGAGAAGAGTCGTGGGAGCCGGCGGAAAACGGGAGCGACCTGTACTGAGAGGTGCCGGACGGCAGGTCGTGGATTTGATGGCACCACTATGGGTGAGAATAACGGGGGCCCTACTCTTTGTGCCAGTGACTTTATTAACCCCGAAGCTGAAGCGGTTCATGCATGCCCGAGCCTTAGTAGACTCAGGCTGCACCCGCGAAATCATCACCCCGAGACTAGTGGACGCCCTAGGACTGGCTAAGTTTACACTCCCCAACCCGATCCAATTCGAACAGATGGACGGGACAGCCATGAGGGGGGAGCCGTGCACGGAAGAGACCCAGGGGCTACCGGTGGGGATCCAGGAGCACTGGGAGGTGGAGGTTTTCGTCATTGCCCCCTCCTTGTCTTTTGATGTGGGGGTGGGGGTGGGATGGCTGGCTCGCCACCAGCCGGATATACAGTGGGAAGCGCAGACCATAGACTTTACCGATTGGCGGTGCACCCACCACCACTGGAGGGGGAAATGGGGGCCAACACCACCCCTGGTGAATGAAAAGATGTGCATGTCAGTGGAGGAGGTCCGCTCCATCCCAAAGGAGTACCGTGACCTCTGTAAAGTGTTTAGCGAGGAGGAGGCCAACGAACTGCCACCCCACTGAGACACAGACTGTGCAATTGAACTAATACCCGGGCAAGAGCTACCCAAAGCCAAACTGTATTCGATGGGGTGGGCCGAGAAAGACTAACTGAGGAAATTCATTGATAAAAATTTGAAACAGGGGTTCATTAGGCCAGCCACTGCGCCCCATGCCGCCCCGGTCCTCTTCCGGAAGAAGAAGGACGGGAGTCTGAGACTTTGCACAGACTTTCGCGGAATAAACGGGATTTCCATGTCTAATGCCTACCCCATCCCCCTGATCAAAGACTTGCTCAGCACAGTGTCGGAGGGGACTGTATTTACCAAACTAGACCTGAGGGACGCTTATTTTCACGTCAGGATCAAAGAGGGGGACAAGTGGAAAACGGCGTTCAATACCCCCATGGAACAGTTCGAATACTTGGTGGTGCCCTTCGGCTTGCAGGGAGCACCCGGGGTGTTTATGAACTTTATAAATGAAGTGTTGCGGGAATACCTGTACAAGGGGGTGGTGGTGTACCTGGATGATGCTGCCCCTAACAGATCTCCTGAAGACAAAAGGGAAAGGGCCGGAAGCCAAAAAACCAGGGGCAAAACTGCCATGGACCCCTAGTTGCCAAGCCGCGTTTAATGAACTCAAAAGACTGTTCACTAGTGAACCCATGTTAGCCCATCCGAACAAACTAAAACCCTTCGTGGTTCAATGCGACGCCTCCGACGTGGCCATAGGAGCCATATTGATGCAAAAAGATGAGGAGGGGAGGCTCCAACTGTGCGCCTACATCTCGCGCAAGTTCTCCCATGAGCAGCACCATCACTGAGCCTGCCCTGGCTCCTGGGCTTCACCATGTGGAGGTAAAAAGGAAATAGCTCTACTTTACTTTTGGGGAGATTTAAACTCCCTTGTGTGTTTTTTAAACATTTCAGCTTCTTCTTCAAACTTGGGGGACAGGTCACCCAAGTTTGCTGAAAAATCCATTTTGGCTAAGCTTAGCCCCAATCCACAGATTTAGGTATCTGCTGATAGGGGCCATGCTTGTGAAATAGATAAAGAATCAGCAGAAAACTTGAAGGAAGACAAGGTGCTGTAGCTTTCTGACAATTACTTTGACAATTATCCTGTAGTATGGTATAAGTAAGTGAATAAATTTGTCGCTGGAGAGACCTCTGATTCAAATTTCACCTCTGCTAGAAATTCATGAAGTAGCATTAGAAAAGCCTCTCAGTTCTCTACCTGCAGTGACCTCACTGGTGTATGCCACAGGGTTGTTGTAAGGAGTTCATGACTAGAATGCATGAGAGGCACTTAGGGTCCTGAAAGCACTGTATAAATGTGAGGTACTGTTAATTTTGGACATGTGTGATTTGTATTTCCTGCTATTTCCCACTGGCAGTGCTGATAATTAGAGCCCACTACGCAACTGATGGTGTATAGAAAAAACAATATTGCAAAAACAGAAAGGAGAACTTCACGGAAATCTCTCTTAGGATCTCCTTAGGACTTTGGAATACATCAGAAGAGGCTGATAAATCAGAATGTTCTGCTACCTTAGCTGTCCATTGTATTTTGGGAATATTTCTCTTTCTCTGTCTAATGTCTAAAGAACTTACATTATATGCTGTATTACCACCCTGCATTTGTGAAAACTTGCTAACTATGCATGAAAAGACTCAAGATTTTTTTTTGTCACAACATTCAGATTGTTCCTGGATGGTTACATTCTCTGTGTCAGACGGAGCTCGAAGTAAACGGACCATCATTTGTTGCAAAAGTAGTGGTGTTTATTTGATATCTCAGAGTTCTGAATAGGCAGTTATTGGAACTGATAGCAAGTATTGAAACATACATGGGTTTTAGGGCCTTACATCAAAGCATTCATAAACAATCCTACATTCTCACACTCTAATGTTACAAGTAACACTCTCCCTACTTCTTATCGCTTGCGGCTCCCTTTCTCACGGAGGAGCCCTGCTGGCTCTCCTTGAGGCTTGCTATCTTCAAAGAGCTATTGCTTTGTTAGTGTTATGCAGAGGAATTCACAGCATGGGTTAGTAACATTTCTAAGACCGTTTGATATGCAAGGTCTTCTGCTTCATAGTTAGTAACAGGAGTTCAAAAATGGAGTTAGTCATGTCAAGGTACAAGTTACAGAATACATTCAGCATAATAACACAGTAATGCTCTCCAATGTCTGACACTCTGGGCCCTCGAAGTCACTTGTGTTTTTTGGTTGGTTGGTTGATTTTTTGAAAGTAGTTTGCTTAGATTTTTCTGCTCACATCACAGCTTTTAAAAATGACTGCACCTTGCCAAAATCCCCATTGTCTTTTGGTAATCTTCTAGGTGAAACACTGTTAGTGAAACACTCTCTGCAATTTAGGCAGGTGACTATGGACAGGGCTGGTCCAACGCCCTTGGGCACCCTAGGCAGATTTGCTGCCTGGCACTCCCCCCAAAGCGCCCCCATGGCTCCCCCCGCAGCTCCATGCCCCCTTCCCGCCCCGCCAAGAAGTGTCCCGCCCTCCCCGGCGCTTCGCTCTCCTGCCCACTGCCGCTAAAAGCGGTGCTCTGCTTGCTCCCTTCCCCCTGGGGCTTGCTTGCTAAAAGTAAGCTTTGCCGGCTGCACAGGCATGAGCTGTGAAGCCAGTTAAGCTTACTTTTAGCCGGCAAGCAGGGGGAAGCGGAGGTCGCTGCTTTTAGCGGTGGCGGGCAGGCAAGAAAAGTGCCTGGGGCGGGTGGGTGGGATGCCATACCGGGGGGGGGGGGGGTGGCGGCCCGGAGGTGGCTAGTGGTGACTATGAAAGGCAGATGCATTCTTTCAGACTGTTTTACTTCACAGATCTGTGGGAGGAGAGGAATCATATCTACTACCCTGAGCTCACTGCAAGAACAGTGGGATGCAAATGTAAAAATCAGGGAATGTAAACATCAACCAGACACTATTTACCATAATCATACAAATAACTCAGTGTGTAAGGGGACAGCTAGCAAACTCTGGTGGTAGAAAGGACCTTCAAATCACAGCCAACATTTGACCCCATAAGGTTTTCAAGACAAGAGAAGTTCAGAGGTGGTTTGCCATTGCTTACCTCTGCATAGCAACCCTGGAATTTTTTAGTGGTCTCCCATCCAAACTAGCTCTTATAAAATTCAATATATTAAAGTAATTTACAAGATTGGACTCTGGTAAAGCAGGGCGATGTAGCTTTACAATAACTGCATGAGAAGCAGAATTTCAACACTTGCAGCCTTCCCAGCATAGAGATACAAATCCATCAATCAGCAGTGTAGAGAAGATAGGCAAGATTGGATCTCAGAGGCTTAAGTTACAACAAGAGAGATTTTGGTTGAATATCAAGAGAAGCTTCCTCCCCGTAAATGTGGTTCAGAAATGGGACCAGTTACCTGGAACTGATGGGCTCTCCCTTGCTGGAGACATTTCAGCAGAGGTGGGACAGACAAAGGCTGGGGGTGTGCTCTGTCTTTGGATTTCCGACACTGAGCAAGAGATGGTCTACAAGACACCCCCCTCCCCCTTCCAGGAACTTTTCATTGAACTTTGGTTTGTGCATGAGAATGATGATGGATGGATCTTACTGGCAACATAGCTCAAAACAAGGCCAGCTTCCTTAATGTCTGTCGTACAGGAGCAGGTCCGTCAGTAATGGTGCCACCTGAGTATGCTTCTGTTTCATAGTGCACTGATTTAATTACTTTCATATATAGTCCACTTTTCTTGCTAGAACTCAAGACAGGACACACAATTACAGACAAAGCAATCAGAACAACATGCAGCAGACATGTGCCTATGTGATTACAATTTAATCAACCACCCAGTGTTTTTTCCAACATCTACAACAACTCACCCATACTTTTTAAAAGCAACCATTGCTGGGATTCCCAAATTCTAGCTAGTTGGCACATGTATAGTTTAAGGTTGTAGTGATGATATTAGGGAGGAAAGTATTATGTGTGTGGAAACTCATTTTGACAGGGCCATGGCCTCTTTTGTTGACAATCAAAGGGTTGACTACATTTTGTGGCTGCCCTGTAGCTGAGAATGGATGTAGTTTTGGGATGCAGCCAACAATCCTTTACTTGGAATTTTAAATTGCACTTCTGTTGGGCATCTGGAGCTCAAAGATGTCAAACACAGCTCTAGTTTCATTTACTTTCCTATTTGGGTGGATTTGGTTTTGCAGCACAATCCACCACAAACCTTTCAGGAAAGTTTTTTTTTATATAAGGTCTAAACAAATAATTAAATATGAAGGATTCAAGGCTTCCTTTTCTCTTGCAATTCATTTACTTATTGGGGAGAGAATGGGATGGAAGACGGAAGCAGGGAGTAATCTGAAACTGCTATCAATGTTATTGTGAGGGTTTGCCAATTCTAGTACTACAGAAAATGCTACATTTCAATTGAACTTTCTTTTCTCTTGGATTTGTATGTGGGGGTGAGGGTGTATCTATGCCGGGTTGGCTTCATGCATGTGTGTGGGGAAGACAGTGATATGAAAGTGACTGATAGACTCTACAGAGCATGGATGAGCAAGAATCAAGGGTGAAGTGATATGTCATGGTGAGTATGTTGCCCCAATCAAGGTGCATCCATTGGCTCCTGGGCTGGCAATATCACAGACCCAGGGAGAGGATGCTTGTCCCTTCTATGTCACTGATGGCTGGGAGCACAGAAAGACCCTTCAGCAGGTTGAAATACTTTTCACTGTGCTACCCCAGACACAGGTGCTGGCAGCCAGAAGTGTGGAAATTTGGGCAGTGCAGGTTGACTGCAGGTGAGAGACTCCACTTGGGGAAGCAAACTAGATCAGAAGCCAAGTCTGTCTTAATGATAGCTGTGGTGAATGCCCCAATCAGAAACATGAGATTTCTTTGGTATAATTAGATTGCATTTTCTTACTCAAGGTAAAGAAGGGAGTACAGTGCTGGGAAAACTGTAGCACTGGCTGTAAAAAAGGGATTAGGCTGTAAAATTGATAGTTCATTTTTTAAAGGTAACGAGTAGTACACTGCATGCACTCAGAAGCGCTCTTATCTCTCATGTACCATTGGTGGTGGTTTGACCAATCTGAAAGTATTCAGGATTTGCTGGGTAGGGATCATCTTCCTTCCCAAAGGGCCAGGTTTACCATTTGTACTACTTGACCCAACAGTTAGCCTGAATGCCCAATCACATTAAAGTTTTAAAAAGAGTCCTCTCTTCCCTCCCAACATAGGACAACAATGACTGATGACTGCAGATTTATACCCTGCCCTTCTCCAGGGCCAGATCTGGGGAGGGGGGGCAGAGGGGGGGTATTTGCCCTGGGCACTGACGGAGGGGGCGCACCAAATTGGGTATGGAGTCCATTGTATTTTATGGGACCATAAGATAGAATGGCCCATAAGGGGGCGTCATTTTTAAATCCCCCCCCCCTCAAAAAACATGTAGATCTGGTCTCAGCCTTCTCTCTGAATCAGAGGGCTTTTTCACACTGTCTATGTATTCCGGTATGGAAGCTGGTCAGTTACTGAACAGTAACGGGTTTCTGCTGGCATTTCAGACAGACCCGATTCAGTAACTGGCTGCTACCGGAATACTCTCACCTTTTCACACACTCCCGCGGCTGTCCCGGTAGTGAGGCGTGCCTGAGTCGTTACAAACAAAGAGCAGCTTCTTCCACTTTTCAACCCCTCCTTCCGGGTTGAAATCGCTATGGGGTGCTGTGTGAAATGTCCAGTATCTAACCCGGGAGCAGTTTTCGCGCCCTTTTTCGCCCGCCAGCGCGCGATCTCCGGCTTTTTTTGGGGGGGAACGTCGGGCTAAGATCGCTATAGCGCTATAGCTATATATCACAACAGCATCACCATAGGGATGCCTGGGCTCCATTAAGATGCCAGATATCGCCACCGCTGAAACCTGGTAACTTATCTCAATAGAGCCTAGCCATCTCTATGGTGCTGCTGTTGTGATACGTCGCTATAGCGCTATAGCGATCTTAGCCCGACGTTCCAAAAAAAAAAAAAAAGCTGGAGATCGCGAGCCGGCAGGCAAAAACGGCTGGCGCTGGTGGAAGCAAGATAAGAGCGGAACAGTGTGAAATGGCTCGCTTCAATCACGGAACCCTACCGGAAAAAAAACCATGTGTCTGAAAACTCCCATCCCTGTCTCGGATTACTGCAAGCGGCACAATACCGACTCCCTTCCGGTTTCCACTGGTAAGTGTGAAAAGGGCCAGAGTCTCAGAGTGGCTTACAGTTCTCCCACAACAGACACCCTATGAGGTGGTTGGGGCTGAGAGAGCTCTCACAGAAGCTGCCCTTTTAAGGACAACTCTTGAGAAAGCTATGGCTGACCCAAGGCCATTCCAGCAGCTGAAAATGGAGGAGTGGGGAATCAGACCAGGTTCTCCCAGATAAAGAGTCCACACACTTAACCACTACACCAATACAAACATTGAGAAAGGTAAGATAAGATAGAAATACCGCAGAGATTCATTTATATACAAACTGTCATATTTTGGTTGACTAAAGCATAAAAAACAGAGAAGCCATCATTTACGATCATCAATATTGTCTATTGAATTGTAACTAATAACATTTTTATCTATAAAGTTGTTGAACAGATCATACTTTGTACAAGTTACTTATTAACTTTTGTTTTTAGCTGGTCTACATACAATTACATTTTCATTCCTAACAATTCTAACATTTTTGACCTTGAGTCACTGTAAGCATAAATGTTTTAAACATATATCGCTCAATTCTGCCTCTTAATCCTTCTGGATGTTATTATTTTATATTTATTTTAATCTTTACAGCTTTCCAACCTAATTTTGATTGATACCTGCAAAAATATAATCAATTTAAAGATTTTTATTCAGATTTTATAGGGTACGAAAAGAAAAAAGGAAAGATGGGAAATCAGAAAAATAAAAGAAAACAGACTTTAAAAATTCAGTTTATTCATAATCTCATTATAAAACAGCTCATTACTTAATACATTTCATTTCAACAGCAGTCTTCTAAAGTTACATATTTAATTTTTAAAAACCAAATTATTCCCATTGTAATTATCAATTTTTTCTTCTGCCATATCATCTTATCCTCAATCAATAGTTATTAACCACCTGCATCTTATATTAAAACATTTAAAAAGACTTCAATAAAGTATATATACATAAAATAGTTATAGAGAAACATAAAATTATTAACATTGTATTATATTTAGGTAGAGTATTATAATTTTACATTTTCCCCATTTTACTCAAAATAATTTGCCTCCCTTTTTCACTTTTTAATTGACCTTTTATTTATATAATTAGTTAATCTGGCCACAGTCACATATTCTGTCATTCTATTTTTCCATGCTTCTTTATTTGGACATTACTCAACTTTCCACTTAGCTGCCCATACTATTCTGGCAGCAGTCAGCATATATCTGAACAGTTCTTGGAGTGATGTTCCATCATATCTGGTGGAATTCCCAATAACATAATCTCTGGCCACATTTCAAAATTAACTGTTAAAATTTTCTACATCTCTTCATGGATTTCTTTCCAAAACTTTCTTGCATTTATGCAAGTCCACCACAGGTGATAGAAAGAACTTTTCACCTCTTTACATTTGCAGAAAACCCCTATAGGCATATTTCAGCTTTCCATTTAGATGCAAATACCAATGTTGCTGCTGTTACCATATATTTAAACAGTTCATTATTAACTTCCTGGAAACTGAGCAAAGCTTCAGCATCAACTCAAGATACACAAGGCAAAATAATCCACCAAGAGACATATTGGTCTCTTTCATTCACAACCCCCCCCCCCCAAACACAATTTTATCACAATGCAGGAATGAGCCTCTCAAAATTGAAGGTAAAGAAATCCAAATTTTTCAAGATCTTCGACCAGATACAATCAAGAAAAGAAAAGAATTTGGAAATCTGACATGAGTGCTTCAACAGAAAAGTACACATTGGGGTGAGGCAACACCATGAAAAATGGCAGACATGAATACTCTCCTCAGACCCCGCAAATTGCTCCACTTACCCATCAACCCACTCAAAAATTGCTCTTCCAAATGAAAGAAAAGGCAAGTAGGAAGAAAGATTAACCCCCCCCAAAAAATTGATGATCCGGGCGCTTTTAAATTCTGCGTCAACACGATAGCAAGGAGACATGGCCCATGAAACCTCTACAAACATGGCGGCTGGGTCAAGAAGTGAAATGTGGAATTCAGCAGAAGAAGACTCACTGGAGCAAATAAGAAGACTCACTGGAACGGTACAAACCGCTATGAAATCTATGGAGGCTTCGATGCTGCAAAAAATGACCGATCAAATTTCCTTTATAATGAAACCTATAGCAGATCTGCTAAGTGAGATTGCTGCGGCTCTCAATGAAACCATGCAACGGCATTAAATCTGGGACTAACACTGCAGGATGAGAACCAGCAGCTACAAAAATGGATATTGGTGCTTGAAACAGCCCAAAGGCAAGCTAACTTGAAATTTTGAGGACTGGATGAAAATTCAGGTGATACCTTTAATTTTATGGGCAAATGGTTGGCCTCAATTCTTAAGCTTGACAAAAATACTGTGGTGCCCTTACAAAAAAGCTTACCAGATGGGAGCCGCTAGAAACCCTGACAGAACTGCACCATGAGATGTAATGGTGATTTTTCAAGACATTAATACCAGAAATGAGATTCTAAAAAATGCAAGAGAAAATCGTTTTCTATCATACTGGGAAAATAAAATGGCTGTGTATCCAGATTTACCATCTGAAGCTTTAGTGATCAGAAGAGTACTCAAGCCAGTCACAATCAAACTGACAGAGGCTAATGTAAAATACAAATGGGCTTGGCAAGGGCACTTAACTGTAACTTTCCAAGGCAAACAACTGGAAGCATATAATGAAGAGACTGGAATGCATCTCCTACGCGCCTTAAAATTAGATGTCCCTGCAGATCTACAGAAGAAGACAGCCAAAAGAAAACTACCATGGACTCCTGAGAAGCTAAAGCTGAGTAAAATTCCAGTACTTAAATCACCATGAACATTTATCCAGTTAACTTAATAGCAACTACTATACTTTGTTGAGAGAAAGTGAAATTGCTATGCTGGTTAGAGAAATTTAATTTTTATACTTTGCAAATCATTGTTTATATAAATCCATGATATTTGGCTGGAGGATGGAGTATAAATATAGGAGCTAAGCTCTCCTTTGGATTGTGTTGGAAATATTATTAGAAGGAATTGATAGCTAGCTTTAGGAATTTATTATAAGCATAATAAGGTAGTGAAGTTACTGATAGTTACTTTAGTGATTATAGTAGATTACTTAGAATTGATAGGAGTAGGATTTTAATAGAGATTTTAGATAGCTTTAGGTTAAGTTTTCAGATAGTTTGGGACTTCCGGGGGAGGAAAATGTCAAGCTGAGCTGCTTCTCATAACGGGAGCAGGCTGGAGCTTCTGTTCAGGATAGTGTCAGCTTGTATGCATTGAAGTTTGCTTTATTGCCTGAAATGTTTATTTACAGCCAAACTAACCCTACAACCCCTTGCTTTACTAACCATAGTATTGCAGAAGAATGTGAAGGATGACCGGGAGGGGGAACTAAGGTGCCAAAGGTCTTTGAAGTGCAAAACATCTAGCTAGTTCCCAGGCGCCTATCAGAGACGAGCAAGGCCACAGCAGGGGAGGAGAGACAGGCTATGTATGTGGGAGATAACAGATATGTGAACTGGTTACTTTCAACTAGGAAGAGCCCTAGTTTTATTATGGAAAATGATTTAAAACTCCCAGGCTTTGATGTGTATCCATAAATGCTCATGCTTGCACCCCTCTCATTATTAGTATCAATGAACCTGCGTAGAGAATAGCATTGCTGTAATCAATAAATGGAAACTTTGTTTTGAACAAAGACAAGTCTATTCATTCTTGAAACTTCAGTGCCCCTTCGCTGACAGATAGTGGAAGGCAATTTAATGCCTACTGCCTACTTTTCTCAGTTAGAGATGAGTCCAAGATATGCACAGGAAACTTTGAGGAGATTTACCTTGGCTAAAAGAGAGTCCGGGGGGGGGGCTTCTTTGAGGGGTCTCCGGGAAGAGTTGCATTTTCATCATCTGCAGAAGCTTTCAGAGTCATTTATTTGACATAAGCTCGACAGGATCCTAACCTTCTTGGACTATGCTAAACATTTAAAGCTTTGAAAGACCGGTGAGAACTTGGATAATTGGAAGAGAAGATACACATTACTATCTTTCATTCTGGAACTTTTTATAGCTTAATGGAATAAATTTAAAAGGTAGGAAAGGAAAATCTAGAAAGTCTGGAAGAAGAGGGGAGGAAGAGATGAAATTTGGACTTTATAAATATAAAGGACAGTGTTAAAAAGAGCTAAAAAGTGGAAAGGAATTTATTGTTTAGTCTACTTGCGGTTTTGAAAAAAGAGCAACAATAGTCACATCGTCACAGACCTGCAGCACATCCAGGCAAGACAGGAAGTACGTCAAGTATCGTGGGATCTCCTTACCAGTGTGAATCTTCATGGCAACAAAAGCAGGAAGTAATGGAAGGAAAACCTACTCTAGGAATTTACTACCATTGAGAAACATCAGCGGCCATTGCTGGGAGGTCAAAATAAAAACAATGTTTTTAAAGAATTCGGGACATTAAAAATTGTTGGAGTTAAATGAGAAGAGGGTAAGAAGATAAATACTATTGGTCATATTATTTGTGTGGGCCTTGGATGTTTTTAAAAGGGGAAAAAAATTGTAGGGAGCAGTAAAAAGTTGCGGCCGCCATTTTGGAAGATTTAAAAACTTTAAAAATAAATATCTTGACTTTGGGAGCTCTGAGGACGGCGAAATTGGGCTTGTTGTAAAGGGCAAGTCCTACTCTTTTGAATCTGATAATCCAATTGTAAATTGGTGAGGTCCAAATTTTTGCTGCTTTTTAAATGTCTGAACACAAGCAGCCCCGTAAAAGGGCTACTTCATTGGAAAAAATGCAGGACCAATTGGAAGCAATGGAGGCCAGAATGATGAAAGGGGTGAGAGAGATGATAAATGATTCAGAAAAAAAAATATTGCAGAGATTAAGAAAGATATGGAAGATCTCAGAAAGGAAACTGTGGAAACATCTAAGAAAGTGCAGGAGGTAGAAGGCAGAATGAATGTATATGATTCCACCTTGTTGAAAATGCAAGAAAAAAATGACAGTCCATGACTGCAAATTGATGGAGACTCAGATATGTCTGAGAGGAGTACCTGAAAAGGAGGATGGTGATTTAAAAGAATTTATAATAAAAATAATTGCAAATTTTTTAGAGGAAAACCCTGAAGAGACTAAACACATGTATGATTATATTTATAGAGTGAACTCACTTTATAACTTACCAAGAGATGTTGTCATAAGATTTATGACAAAGGAAATGGTGAGAGGAATCATGAATAAAAATTTTGAAAAGACATTGATAGTGGGAGGCAGTAGAGTGAGAATCATGAAGGAGCTGCCAAAGCAAGTGATAGATGATAGAAGAACATATAAAAAGTTAACAGAAAAATTGAGAGACAAGGGAATGAGGTTTACATGGATAATACCTGAAGGTTTGAGCTTTGAACTCCAGGGGAAAAGAATCACAATTACAAATGCACAGGATATGCGTACATTTTTTGAAGAAAATAAAGAATTTGCACCATGATGGATTACAAATTATTGTCTTGGAATGTTAATGGACTAAATTCACCACAAAAAAGAAAGGCAACATTTCATTGGATTAAGAAAAAAAATTGTAATATAATTTGTTTGCAAGAAGTGCATATTAAACAGAAGGATTATAAATTTTTATGGAACAAACAACTGGGAGTGGAATTTTTTTCATTGGCTGAACAGAAGAAAAGGGGAGTGGTTTTTTATATTAAACAAGAATTGGAGCCAAAATTAGTGTTTAAAGATAAAGATGGAAGATTTGTAGCAGTAGAGACAATATTAAATGGAAAAAAAACTTTGTTATTGGGATTATATGCGCCTAGTGGTTATACATTATACAACAGCTTGATGAACTGACTTATGACCAAGTTTTGATAATGGGAGATTTTAATGGAATAGTTAAGAATTCATTGGACAGGTCTGGAGGGAAAAAAAATAACAGTAAAGAAGGAAAATTGCCAAAGTCTTTTTTTGAATTGGTCAAACAAGAAAATTTGGAAGATATATGGAGGAAATTTAACCCTGAAGTTCGGGGCTATACCTTTTTTTCAGCAAGACACAAAACTTTTTCTAGAATTGACATGTTGTGGGGCACTAAAGATTTAGGTCTTACACCAAGGAAAATAGAGATTTTACCCAAAATTGTCTAAGAAGCTGAGAAGATGGAGATTGAATGAAGATTTGCTACAGAATAAAGAAATAGTGACATATCTAGAAAATGAAACTAAAACTGTCTTTCAAATGAATGACAAAGAGGATATAGAATTTCAGACTGTCTGGGATGCCTATAAAGCTGTAATGAGAGGAATATTGATTACTCTGAATAATAAAGATAAGAGAGCAAAAGAAAAACAGTTGTTGGACAGTCAAAATGAAATAAAGAAAAAAGAAGGAGTTGAGAAAAAGGCCAGGGAAAAAGAAACTTATAAGGGAAATTACAATATTACAAATGCAAATGAGACATTTGTTAAATAAAGAATTGGAATGGAATTTGAAAAGACTGCAGCAGCAATCTTTTGAGGGAGCAAATAAACCTGGAAAGTATTTGGCTTGGCAACTGAAGAAAAAGAGAGAAAATAAAATTATTAATAAAATTGTGGTAGATGGAAGAGAGGTGGTTACCCAAGAGGGAATAAAAAGAGAATTTAAAGTACTATGGCGAATTGTTTAAAGGTGTTAAAATACAGAAAGAAAAGATGGATGAGTATTTACAAAAGATAAAAATAGAACCCTTAACTGAAAATATGAGAAAAGTTTTGAATGATCCAATTGAAAAAATAGAAGTTGAAGCAGCAATTAATGAAAAATGCAATGAAAAATGGAAAAGCACCTGGGCCAGATGGATATACAGCTAAATATTTTAAAACCTTTAAAGGTGAGTTAACACCGAAATTGCAGAAGTTGATGATGTCAGACGATGGGATCTCAAATCAACCAGACCTTGAATTGTTGCAAAGTTAGGCTTTATTCAATAATCCATAAGTATCTGAACAAAGGAAGATTGAGACTGATACATTGTAGCATTAGGAGGCTGGCTATATTGGGCTACATCAAAAGGAACTATAGAAAGCCACAATTCTAAACATTGCCAAAGTGAGGTGCAAAGATTCACACGGTCTCTCCCTCTTATCTTATTGTTACTGCTAGTCTTCCGGGGATAGCCAAGCGGTTGTCGCTGGAGGCGCCTTACCTTCAAAGAGGCTTCAGGTTCGGGGGGGGGGGGGCTCGAGGTTTCTCCGGGCAGTTGGCCGCCAGGTGCCCAGGGTTGCCGCATCTGAAGCACCTCCGATCCGTGGTGACTTTGGGGGTCCCACCCTGGGCAGGGGCCTTTTTTACTTTGGTCTTTGTGCCCGACTGAGCCTCGCGTCCCCCCTTCCCCCCTTGCTGTTGTTGCCGTTGCTGTTGTCTCCCGCCAGTTGCATCCACCCCAGTAGTGTGGTGGGGTGGGCCTGGTGGAAAGCCCTATCCAGGAGGCTGGCGTTGAGGCCCCACTGGTAAGCCTCAATCTTCATCATCTCGCTCCAGCCCCTTACTTTCATGCAGTGGGCCCTAAAATCCGCTGTGTACTCCCTCACCGATTTCGACCCCTGTTGCATGTCACGCAGGGCGGTGAGGGCCCGAGTCTCCTGTAGAGGGTCCCCGTACTGGAGCAGCATGGCTTGTAGGAAACCCTCGACGTTGTTCAATTCTGGGCTTCGGCTGTCAGGCTTTGTTCATTTACAACATTGATAAAAGCTGTTACTAACCATATTGATCAATGCCTAGAAACGCTCACTAACATAGAGGCCGGGGTAGCAAGGAGGGAGGGGGGGAGTAGAGAGTAGCTTCCCAGGAATATCAAAGGTTGACAAGGTCTCTTTGAAGTAGATAGTATGTGCCAGACTCTCACCTCCTCTCCAGAGGCACCAAGGACATTGCCTCCAGGAAATGTAACCACCAACTGAAGAGATAAGAGGGGGAGCGTTGGAAAAAGTCTCACATGCAAAAAGCAACATTTTGTTTTGGGAAATGAGGGGTAGGAAAGATTGCTTTAATGTGGAATGTTAAATGCCAATGATTCGAGCTGATCTACATCAGTTCCAATGCCTTTCTAGCTGGAGTAACTCTGAAGTATCCAATAAATGCAACTTTCTTTCAAATACTAAGTCTGCTTACTTGTGAGCTTCAATGAACCCACGCCTGACATCGGCTCTCGTACAGGCTCACGTACCATCTTCTGGCCACTCCCTTCAGCTTTGACCCCAGGTAGTCCACTCGGCTAGGTTGGTCAGGTAAGGTGTTTCCCCAGTAGTGCATGTAGCGGTTGGCTTGTATGGTGAAGTACTCCACTTCTTTGGGGTCACCATTGAAGGTGATATCTAGCCCCCGTCCCCGTCCAATGTCCCATGGCCCAGGGCCCGGCGGTCCCAGCAGCCTCAAAGCTGCAGGTCCTGCCGGTGGTGCGGGCACCACGGGCAACGCTGGCAGGTCTCGGGGTGCTGCTGGGGCGTTCGGGCCGACAGCACCCGCCGGTGAGGGATCTGTCAGCGCTGGTCCCACTGGCTGGCCTCGGCCGAAGTCACGGAGCAGCAGCCGATCAATCTGCCTCTGCACCTCCTGGGTCATGAGAGCAGTGTTCACATGGAACTCATCCCTGCGGTCCCTTTGCATCGCCCTCATCTCCTTCCTCATTTTTTCCATAATTTCCTCACCCTTCAGGGGGCTTCCATTTCCCCCCTCTGAATCAGTTTCTTTACCCCGCTCTTCGTCCGACCCAACAGGGTCTCCTTTACCCCGCTCTTCGTCCGACCTTTCCCCCCATCGTCGCAGTCCAGGTTGCCCCTGCTCCCCGCTCTGGCCAGGTCTGGTCAGTAGGTTCTCGTGGTGCCCCAGAGCCTCGTCCATCAGGGTGTTCGATGTTCTCGGCTGCCACTTCTGCGGGGTGATGAACAGCATCTGGATGTGGAGGGGTGACCCTCCGGTTCTCCAAGCCCTGGTGATGTGCCAGGGGGGAGTTTTAATTTTCCCTAACGGTTTAGCAGGCTCTGTTATCCAGAACTTTTTCAGCCATCCGACTTAAAAGTGGCTGGTTCAGATAAGCCTTCAAAGGGATCAGTCTCAAAATGTCAGACGATGGGATCTCAAATCAACCAGACCTTGAATTGTTGTAAAGTTAGGCTTTATTCGATAATCCATAAGTATCTGAACAAAGGAAAATTGAGACTGATACATTGTAGCATTAGGAGGCTGGCTATATTGGGCTACATCAAAGGGAACTATACAAAGCCATAATTCTAAACATTGCCGAGGTGAGGTGCAAAGATTCACATGGTCTCTCCCTCTTATCTTATTGTTACTGCTAGTCTTCTGGGGATAGCCAAGCGACTGTCCCTGGAGACGCCTTATCTTCAAAGAGGGGAATTTCTGCCTTTGTTAGTATCAAGGGAAAGAAAGGTTCACACTGAGCATTGGTAACATCTGCATTCTCTACTTTGATATACAAGGCCTTTTCTCATGGTTAGTAACAGAGTTTAAAGATGGCTACAGTTCAGCTAAGCATTTTATTCAGTGAAGTTACATCGGCTGACAGATGAACATGATAAGAACAAAAGGGAAAATACCAAACACATGGAAGGAAGCTGTTATTTTGTTGATACCTAAGGAAGATAGAGATGTCACGAATGTAAAAAATTACAGACCAATTTATTAAATAATGACTATAAAATATATACAAGAATCTTGGCAGAACGATTTAAACAACATTTGATAAATTTTATAAAGGAAGATCAAGCGGGGTTTCTTCCCAAAAGGCAAATAAGAGACAATATCAGAACTGTTGTAAATATTGTAGAATATTATGAAAGACATCCAGAAAAGGATGCGGATGCAGAGAAAGCATTTGCGGATGCAGAGAAAGCATTTGACAATTTAAACTGGGACTTTATATTTGCAGTAATGGAGAAAATGGAGCTGGGAGAAAGCTTTATAAGAATGATAAAAGCAATATACACTGAACAATGTGCAAGACTATGTATAAATGCAGATCTTACAGAAGATATGATAATCAGCAAAGGTAGAAGGCAAGGTTGTCCGCTTTCCCCATTGTTGTTTATAATGACTCTTGAAATATTATTGATGCAGATTCAAGAAGAAAAAGAAATAGAAGAATTAAAAATAAAAGGATTTACTTATAAATATAGAGCATTTGCAGATGATATAACGTTCATAAATGAAAACCTCATACAAATTACACCTTTGTTGTCAGCCAAAATACAAGAATATGGGGAGTTGGCGGGACTTTGTATTAATAAAGAAAAATCAAAACTTTTATGCAAAAATATGCAAATAAATAAGCAACAAGAATTGCAGAGACTAACAGGCTGTGAAGTCACCTCCAAGGTAAAATATTTAGGTGTGGAGATAACAATGAAGAATATTGATCTGTTTAAAAACAATTATGAGAAGTCATGGTGTAAAATGGATGAAGATATGTTAAAATGGAATAAACTTAATTTGTCACTGTTGGGTAGAATAGCTGCAATTAAAATGAATATTCTACCAAGAATAATGTATTTGTTTCAAACTATTCGCATTGTGAAAAGATAGTAAACAATTTGATAAACGGCGAAGGAAAATTTCAGAATTTGTGTGGGCTGGGAAGAAACCAAGGATCAAAATGAAAATTTTGACAGATGCAAAAGAGAGAGGTGGATTTCAACTACCGAATTTAAAATTATATCAGAAAGCAGTTTGTTTAGTGTGGATAAAAGAATGGATAATGCTGTTAAACAAAAAAACTCTTAGTGTTAGAAGGTCAGGGAAATAAATTTGGCTGGCACGAGTATTTGTAACATGGAAAAAAGAAGATGGACGGTTTTTTCTCTCACCATTACATAAGAAATAATTTGCTAAATACATGGATGAAATATAAGAAATATGGAGATGAGAGAAGACCATTATGGATTAGTGACAGCTGAGGTAATAAAAATAATGGCTGAGATAGGTGAAGAAAAGTGGTTGTCATATGATCAATTATTAAAAATACAAAGTGGCAAAATAGAATTGAAAACTGCTGAAGAGTTGAATAATAAATATGATTGGTTCCAAATGCAACAAATAAAGAGCTTGGTGGATAATGATATCAAAACTGAAGGAAGAAGAAAAAAACAAACAGAAATGGAAAAAGTTCTGCTTGGGATAATGAAAAATTAATTTCAAAAATATATAAATTACTTTTAAAATGGTCTATAGAAGATGAAGTAGTGAAATCTCAAATGATTAAATGGGCAATTAATGTAAATAAAGAAATACAGATGGAAACTTGGGAATACTTATGGAAAAATTCTATGAAGCTTTTGACGTGTCATAGTATTAAAAAGAACTGTTTTAAAATGATGTATAGATGGTATATGACTCCTAAAAAATTGGCAAAGGTGAACAATAAGATGTTAGAAATGTAAAAAACATGAAGGTTCTTTCTACCATATGTGGTGGACTTGTGAAAGAGCAAAAAAGTATTGGCAGATGATCCAGCAAGAAATTTCTAAGATCTTGGGATATGAATTCAAGAAAGTTGCAGAGACATTTCTGTTGGGATTACAAATGGAAAAATTTCCAAAAGAAGATAGAACTGTAATTTGGTACTTGCTTTCAGCTGCTAGGACATTATATGCGCAGTTGTGGAACAAGAAAAAATAGCAGAGAAATGGGATTGGATTATAAATGTTATGACATGGAGTGAAATGGACAAATTAACAAGAATATTAAGAGACTATGATTTAGAAGCTTTTAAGATGGAGTGGAAAAAGTTTAGAAGATATGTAGAAAAAGAGTGGAAAATAAAAGAACATCGGACAATTTTTAATAATAATTAAGTTTAAAAAAATAAAAGAAGAATATAAATTTTTGTTTTAATAGTTAAGGGTACCTTTAAATATTTGCCTTTTAAGTAAATAACACCGGCGGGGGTTAAGTAAATAACACCGGCGGGGGTCATTGAGTTCTGACACGGGGTGGGTAGAAAGTAATATATGGGGTAGATAAAAGAAATTTTTAAAAGATGTAAGAAATAGATTTATTACCATATGTTACCAATAAATTGTTTTAATTGAAGTTTCCAGATAGTTTGAATAGTTTGGTAGCAATACATAGTTATATAGTTAGAGGTAGTTACTAAATAGTATATACAGCTTATAATTTAATAATATTTAGGGTTTTTTTTAAAAAAAATCTGATAGTTCAGTGGTTAGTTATTATAAAGTGATAGGATAGGTATATAGTATTTTTAAACTAAGAATTATAGGTATAATACATTAGGTAGCTAGAAATAAGTATTTTATAGTGATTGCAACTAGTCATGCAATATTGTTTAAAACTTTAATAGCTTTATAATAATAATTGGTCATTCTGGGAACATCTTAAATACTAGTATAGATTAACGTAAGTAATAAACATTATGTTATCTGTTTTGGAAGATATATAAGTGGTTATAAATAATAAATAAATAAATAAATAAATAAATTTTATTTTTATATCCCGCCCTCCCCCACCAAAAGGCGTGTTAATGGTTTGTTAAAACAATTTTGCATAGCAGCATTACTTAGTAAAGTGTTAATGTTATAAATGGCTCAAAAATTGGAAATTCTATTTTATAATGTGTGTGGCCTAAATAACGTAGTTAAGAGAAGACGTATTTTAACCCAAATTCTGAAAACAAAACCAGATGTCATATTACTGCAGGAAACACATAAACACTCAGAAGATATTCCTGTTTTAAAATCCCATTGGTATCTAGTGCAAAATTGGTCCCTATTTTTTCATTTCTTGCATCAGGATAAAGTTGCTGGGTGTGTGTGAAGGAAGGGACTAGTTACTTGGTAGTTATACTTCGAAAGGATGCCATTTTCTCCATTCCTCAGTGGAGAGAGGGACCGCGGAGGTAACAATGCTCACACTCCACATAGAAACTTTAATAATATATGGACTTTAATAATATATGATTTTTCTGGACAGTAGGCGTGTTGTGCAATAGATGGTTTATTGTCTGTAATACTTGAGAATTTTTGGAAGAAACAAATTGTGGATAATATTGAACGTTTTTTCTATGTGGAGTATGAGTGTTGTTATTTCACAGTTTCCTCCATTCCTTGCTGGGAATGCTGTCCTCATACAATTCGTGCCCACTAGGTTCCTGTTTGGAAAGCCCAGGGGCTCCTCTGCCTGAAGAAGAGGCCCTTGAGCCTTGGTCCAGACTACATTCACCAGAAGCCAACAGAGCACAAGCTTTCCCCCAGTCTCAAGCCATTTCAGGTGGCAGCTGGTGAAGTGTTGCATGTACCCATGCTCTCTGCTAAGACTGTTTAGATAGCGGAAATTTGCATTTGTGGGAGTGGGGAAGTAAGGTGAGCCCATAGGCGTAAACTATGCAGGGGCTCCGGGGCTCAAGCCTCCCTGGATTTTTCCGGCAGGGGCTAAGTCCCCTCCAGGCAACCAACACAGGACTTCGGGGCTTCCAATTTATCTTCAAAGGCATGAATGGGGTGGTAGAGTCTATGTGTAATTTTCCCTCTGGGCTGCAAAGTGATGTAATGACTTTACAACCTCAGTTCCTTAGAATGCTAATTGAACATCTCCTGCCAGAGGCTAGGTGTCAATATGCATATTAACCAGTGTTGGTAAACTCTAATTGCATAAATCAATACATGGGTGGGGAGATCTGGTAACTTTCTTTCCTGGCAATAGCTTTTGCAGCACACAGGATCTCTCTGAAATCTAGGAAAGGTGGCTATTTTTTTATTCATCCAGTCAATCTAGAGTGTTGAAGCACCCTTGATATTGTAAAGTAATTGAGATCTGCAAAAGTTTTCAGTTGTATCTTTGGATTCTCTAAATTAATGACTAAAGTATTGATATCCAGCACATATCAATCCTTATAAGTTTGGTGTATGTTGGAAAATAAAGCCTGGCTGGCCACACCCACTTTCAATGTATCAACAGTCAGACTGCAGGCTCTCTGGTGGATTCAACATACTTGCTTGGTTCCAATTTACATTTGGAGGTAAGTGAGATTGAGTGTGGGTGGACATGAAGATCAGAGGCCTTTAAAAATTTCCTAATAGATTCAGGTGGAGTAGCTATGTTGGTCTGAAACAGCAGAACAAAATTTGAGGTCAGTGGCACCTTTAAGAACCAACCAAGTTTTATTCTGGGCATCAGCTTTTGTGTGCATGTACACTGTTTCATTTATTTATTTTATTTATTTTTATTTAAGTAAATTTCTATTCTGCCCATTCCCCGTAGGGCTCAGGGCGGAGTACAACATGTAATAAAACAATAAAATACAATAAAAACATTTAAAAACAGACAACTCAACAGCACCCAGATTGCACACACATTTATTTTATCTGACATGAGCCTTTTTTTTTTGCTATTAATCATTGATCTTCTTTATTGTTTTGCTGCTGTTGGTTTTATGGTGTGAGCCATCCTGAGCCCATTTTGTGGGTAGGACAGGATACGTTGAATACATGAAATGAAATTAAAGTTTGATTTCTGAGTATAAGTGAAAACTGAATGATTTAGGTATCAACGGCAGCTGTAAACTGTAGCATATGCTGAACCTAACATGTAGTTGGTGACAGCCAGTTTGGTGCAGTAGTTAAGTGCACGGACTCTTATCTGGGACAACTGGGTTTGATTCCCCACTCCTCCACTTGGAATGCTGGAATGGCCTTGGGTCAATCTTCACTTTCGTAGGAGTTGTCCTTGAAAGGGCAGCTGGTGTAAGAGCTCTCTTAGCCCAACCTACCTCACAGGGTGTCTGTTGGAGGAGGTAAAGGAGATTGTGAGCCACTCTGATTCAGAGTATAGGGCGGGATATAAATCCAATAATAATATCCTTCTCCTCCTTCTTCCTCCTCATCTCAATTTATACCCCATCCTACCCCCTAGCAAAAAAACCCACCCATGCCTCATGTCAGATAAATATTTGTGTGTGTGTAACCCCAGAAACTCTAGTGTCTGAAAAAAATATCAAAAAGTAAGGAGGCACTGTGAAGGGGGCTAAAGACACCACGTTGTTGGTGTTAAAAGGTGCCACTGGGCTCCAACTCAGTTCTCACATGCGTTGACTGCTTTATTATCTGTAAGAGCCCCGTGGTGCAGAGTGGTAAAGCTGCAGTACTGCAGTCTGAGCTCCCTGCTCACGACCTGAGTTCGATCCCGGCAGCAGCTGGGTTCACCTAGCCGGCTCCAGGCTGACTCAGTCTTCCATCCTTCCGAGGTCAGTAAAATGAGTCCCCAGCTTGTTGGGGGCAAAGTGTAGATGACTGGGGAAGGCAATGGCAAACCACCCCGTAAAAACATTGTGAAAGCAACGTCACCCCAGAGTTGGAAACGACTGGTGCTTGCACAGGAGACTACCTTTACCTACCTTTACCTTATTATCTGTATACCAATTTACTGTAATTTACAATCTTACCCAATGTGTTATTCCAATATTAGCTGGATTTATTGTTCAGTTACTTACCCCTCCTTTCTTACCTATATGTAATACTTGAGGAAATCTGTTTCAGTGAATCTTAAGGAGTGGACATACTAAGCTTCTCAGTTGTACCCTTAATGGAATATTGTTTGACTTGTAGGTAAAAACTGAAACCTCAAACCTTATTCTGTTGTGTTCCGAGTTCGCTTCAAGGTGTTTAAAGCCCTTTATGGTCAGGGACCTGCCTATCTACGGGACCGCCTTTCCCCATATATCCCCCAGAGAGCACTGCGATCAGGGACAAAAAATCTGCTGTCTGCCCCTGGCCCAAAAGAAGCCAGGCTATGCGCAACAAGATCTAGGGCTTTTTCAGTGGCAGCACCAGAACTTTGGAACACCCTCCCAGAAGCTATAAGGGCCCTGCGGGATTTGTCGGCGTTCCGCAGGGCCTGTAAGACCGAACTGTTTAGACAGGCTTTTCTGGTTGATTGAAAATGGGCTGCCACCGGACACCCTACAGAAGCTGGCGATCATAGTCAGAACCCAATACCGCCAGACTGGATTGAGACAGCGCAAATAGTTTTAAACTGATAAGTGTATTATGGTTTTATATGTTTTATGGAATTGATTGTTTTTATGATATTGTAAGCCACCCTGAGTCCGCTTGCGGAGAGGGCGGGATATAAATGTAAAGTAATAAATAAATAAATAAATAATTCCCATATTTGTTTGTTAACTCTTGTGTTTGCATGCTAAATTTATGCAATTCAGAGATCTTTCTCACATCCAGTCTCAGCTGTAATCAGCTATAATCACCCAGTATTTTATGCATCTTGACTTTTCTGACAACCACCTAATCCCTGTAAGTAAGGGTTCAGGAAACTGTTTTCAATATATCTGACGAAGTGTGCTAGCACAGGATAGCTTACACCCAGAATAAAACTTATTAAGTCTTAAAGGTGTTACTGGACTCAAACTTTGTTCAACTAGTTAATGATTGGAGAAGAAATCGGGGGAAAGAATAACACTGTATTGCTATGTTGCATACATATTGCTGTAGTATTTGGGGGTTCTTTTGGCAGATAGATATTTTGTGTCTTCTTCAAGCCTGTGATTGTTTACATTCATTTAAGTGAATGAACCAAACCTTTTGAAATTTAATGGCCCCAGCAAGCCTATTTTTCCCCCCAAAATGACTACACTCTTAAAGACTTGGTCAAGTAGGTGTTCACACAAGGACAATTGTTCACCACCTAGGCATAGGGTTGCCAATCCCCAGTGGAGAGCAGGGGATCCCCCAGTTTGGAGGCCCTCCCCCTGTTTCAGGGCCATCATAAAACAGCAGGGGGAAGGGAAACATCTGTTGTAAGTGAATGTCCAGGGAAACTTATAAAATGTTCCCCTAAAGCTTTTCTGTATTGCCTTTTACTGTCAAATTTGTGACCATTAGTTTATCCTATGCACATGATTTCAAAAACAAGACACAGCAAGGGACCTCTGAATTACCACTACCACTACCACTACCACTACCACTGAATTACCAGTGGCCAACTCCTACCTTTTCCTGGATTTGGCCTGGTCCATGGACATTGTTGGGGGAGGGGTGCTCCCTATATTCTCCATAGGTAGTGATAATGCAGGCCCCTCCCTGTGATGTCACTGGCTCCTCCCTATGATGTTACTGGATCAATCTCTCCGAAAATGAAAACTGAAAAGTCTAGGCCTTTGGGTGAGCCCTTCCCCCTGACAAGGAGCGTGCTTCCCGGGGCAAAGAGGCCAAGGGCCCATGTCCCTCCTGCGACAAGGTCCAGGAGCACCGTATGTGCGTGCGCTTCTCTCCCTGAGGCGCTTGTTTTCTACATGCAAGGGACGTTGCTCGGGAAGACTAGTCCAAAAGACCCCCACCCCAGCCTAAAGCGGCTGCACCTTATTGCCTTGCTGCTGCTGCTGCTGCAGGCTCTTCGGACGCGCCAGGCCAAGCGCTGCCGGGATGTCTGCGGCGGTCCCTGCGCCCTCCGCCTCGCCTCGCCTCTCCTCGCTGGGTTGGCTCAGGCGACAGGCGGGGAGGAGGCAGCGCCGGGGGCGGCGAGGTTGTTGAAGCGCTTTCTTGCCGTCAGGGGGAGTCGGGAGGGACCCGCGCTTGCCAGCGGCTCACTCCAGCAGCCCGGCTCGGCGCACTCCGCGGCAGCTCGGCTCCCTCGCTTGACCGCTGGGCATCCCCTCCCGGGCCAGGCTTGCAGAAGTGGCCCGAAGTCCGCCGCCATGCGGAGCGGCGCGCTCTTGCCCCTGGGGCTCCTCCTGCAAGCCCTCCTGGCCGCCCCTTCGGCAGGTGAGTGGCGCGGGACTTTGTGGAAGACCCCCGGGCTCCCGGAGGCGGGAGGGGGGGCCGGCGGCCAAACCGTCGAGGGGACTTCGCGAGCCTCCTCCGCAGGCACGCTGCAAACTCCCTTGGCAGGCTGCCGCTGAATCGCGAAGCTGGCAAGGTGCTCGGGGCAACTGCAGGCAGATTCAGGCGTCCAGCCTCAGATCCTTGGGGCAGGAAAGGGAAGGGAAGCGCCTTATTCCTCTGCGGGGAGGCAAGCTGAGGGCACGGCAGAGTGCATTTGACCTCGCTGAACTGTTTCTAGGTCCCCTTGAGGGCTTTAAAAGGCTTCTCCGCGCTTGTGCTTGCGGCTTCGATTGTATTGGGTTGCTTGTGTCAATCGAACTTGCATTGTTCAGACATCTTGCGAAGAAGAGGGGAGATTGGAGACCCTCCTCTCTTGGGAGTCGCCTAGAGGGACGAGGTAGATTAGCACTTTGGAAGGGAGGGGCTTCGTTGCTTGTTCCTCGGGGCTGTCCTCGGTGATCAGGGCAAGAGGAAACATCTGTCCTCTCTCGCGTGACAACTTCTGACAGGCTCAACAGTGCGCAGGACACAGCACGGTAGGCACCCATAGGCTCGTGAGACTGAGCCCAAGAGCGGATGCTGGGACGCGAGGCATGCCCTTGCGGGTGCCGATACTGTCCGCTGTCTATTTCTGGAACCAGTTAATTAACGTTCCATCTCTGAACCAGTCACATTCTGGGGGCTGCAGCAAGCAGGAAGAACAGAAAATAAGCAATCAACAATTGGAAAATGCTGAGCTGATGTTTTATTTTCGGAGGTTCTTCATGGAAATGTGTGGGGGTGGGGAGGATTCTGCAAGCAGTCTTTGTTTTTGTTCTTTCTTTGGGCAGATGGTCCCCAGAAAGTTTCAGCTTCTTTTTGCTCTACCTCTTCTCTGGAGTTAACGAAAGCCCGCCATTGGTGTATTATAATTTTTGGTCTTAATTGTCAGAGCTGTATGGCAGGATTGACAGATTATACACAAGTCAGTTTATGAGCAGATAGGCCTTTATTTGTTTGTTTATTAAAACATTTACATCCTCTTAGTTCAAGGTAGCTTACAATAATAGTTAAAACATCCCCAGCTTTAAAAACAAGATACAAATACAAAAAGACAAAAGAATGGATTTTGGTTGTAACTACATTTGAGTTGAGGTTGTGATGGAGTTAGTGCTAGCCGCCCCACAAGAGATAATTTCTCTAGCTGTGTAGTTCTGATACAATATAACTTTCCTAAATGTTCTTCCACTAATGACTGTCCAGAGCAGGGCTCCTCGACCAAAAATGGTTTCCACAGGAGGCAGAGCCAAAAGGAAAAGCTGCCTCTTCACACTGCATGGGAAGGAGAATCTGAAAGGGTGACTGGAACCACACACTAAGGAAAGCTCTGCTTTCTTGTAAATAACAAGCCCTGCCTTACAATGCCCCCATCCACTTTCTGAAAAGAAGAAGAAGAAGAAGAAGAAGAATTACAGATTTATACCCCGCCCTTCTCTCTGAATCAGAGACTCAGAGCGGCTTACAATCTCCTTATCTTCTCCCCCCACAACAGACACCCTGTGAGGTGGGTGGGGCTGGAGAGACCTCTCACAGCAGCTGCCCTTTCAGGGACAACCTCTGCCAGAGCTATGGCTGACCCAAGGCCATGCTAGCAGGTGCAAGTGGAGGAGTGGGGAATCAAACCCGGCTCTCCCAGATAAGAGTCCACACACTTAACCACTACACCAAACTGGCTTACACACTTAACCACTACACCAAACTGAAAAGCTTGGGGGGGGGGGGCAAGGGAAGTAATGGTGGGTGCCATGGGAACCATGTTGGGGAATCTTGATCCAGACCAGTTTGAGTTTTTATTAAAATAGTCCTCTGAGGACAGTGATTAGGAAGCTGGGTTCAGGTAGCCACTCAAGGTTGACTTGGCCTTCCATCCTTCCGAGGTTGAGGTTGGTAAAATGAGTACCCAGCTTGCTAGGGGGAAAGTGTAGATGACTGGGGAAGGCAATGGCAAGCCACTCCCATAAAAAGTCTGCCATGAAAACATTGTGATGTGACCCCAGAATCAGAAATGACTGGGGCTTGCACAAGGGACTACCTTTACCTTTTTGAGGACAGTGATATTGTTTGATTCTCAGCATTCTTCTTTCCTTGTCTATTTCTATTCTTGTACACAAGGCTAATATTTGATCCATCTAGTGATTACCCCAGCTAAGAAAGGTAATGTCTCTCCCCACCTCATGCTGTCCCCAGACAACTCAGATTTGCTTTAAGTCAAACATGTTCAGGGGGTAGATCTTTCAAACTGCAAAATAAATAAGAATAATACTAGGCATTATTTAAAATATATATTGATGTGTAGTGTTCCCTCTGAGTTAGCATGAGCTAGCTCACCATTTTTTAGCCTCTGGCTCACACATTTTTGTCTCCGCTCAGGAAAAATGGCCCTACAGCAAACCAAATTTTGCAGTAGCTCACAACTTTAATGCCTGCGGCTCGCAAAGTAGAATTTTTGCTCACAAGACTCCACAGCTTAGAGGGAGTATTGTTGATGTGATTTTTGATCTTAATTGTCAGGTGTTGCTTAAACGTTTTCGTGACCATTCAAAGAGACATTGGTAACATTCGTTCTTAAATGTACCAAGGGAAACTACTCTAGGCGATTACAGTAATAGATCTAGACATGAATGGATCTCCTTACATAATGCGGTCATTATTCTGCTTGTGAATGGTTCCCCCCCCCCCAATCAATTCACAGCCAACTTATGGTGGCCTCTTAAGATTTTCAAGGCAAGAGACATTCACAGGTGGTTTGCCATTGCCTGACCCTAGACTTCCTTGATGGTCTCCCATGCAAATATCAACCAGGGCTCACCCTGCTTAGTTGCTGAGATCTGAGGAAATCTGGCTAGCCTAGGTTATTCAGGTCTATGTTTACTAGTATCTAACCCGCCCAGTTTTAATTCAGACAACAATTGCCCAGTAAGATTCTTGGTCCCCTTACTTGCTACTCGTATCTTCAACATTCCCAGTGAAGAACAGCAATAATTAACTAGATGTTTTGTGGCAGTCCTTTGGGTTTTTTATAGCCTGATGAGTTGGTAGTACTCAAGAGGGGAGTAAAAATGTTTCTGTTTTAAAAGGATTTTTTTTTCTCTGGGTTGGAGGGATGGCACTTGCTGTGTATTGTTACATTACCCCATAGAGGGTTTTTAAAATAGGTTTAACTATTATTAATTTTTATTGTACAATGTCGTGATCATTTTTTTAGCTGGAAAAGTGGACAAGAAAGTGGCCTAAATAAGGACATAAAAGTAGAATTGTAGCAATAATGGCAGGGCCAGACCAAGGGCTTTTTGGTGCTCCAGGAGACTGTGGCTTTGCCCCACCCACCTTCAACAGAGAGAAGAATTAGAAATTTAGAATAAACATTTTACTTGGCATTGAAATGAATGACATAAAAATAAAATGAATGACATAAAAATTTAGAATAAACATTTACTTGGCATTGAAATGAATTACATAAAAATAAAAGTATGCATTTTATTGATTTTTAAAAATCTTTTCGTTAATTCTAGCTATTTTAAAGTTGGAACCGTTTTTGCACTAGACCCACTTTATGTAAATATGTTAAATGTTGCTTTGTGAACTTTGTGCAAATTGGGTAATAAGTTGAAACAAGTTTTGAGGCTGTTTTGTGCGCCATTGAAATGGTGACCTGTCTGACAAGTCACTCTTGCAGAATGACACAAAATGGTATGTCATCCTAGAACTGTTCATTGGGCTTTGGTCATAAATTTCAGCTGGATGAAGAGTTCTGAAGAATTTCAAAGCTTGCATGCTATTCTGTGTCATTTTAGTTGGTACAACTAGAAGGTATTACATAGATTTTATTTCTGTCTTTGGATATTAACTGTGTGTTGTCAAGTCACAACCAATTCATGGCCATGTGACCTCAAGACCTTGGGGTTTTCAAAACAAGAGAGGAACAGAGGGGGTTTCCCATTGCCTTCCTCTTCATTGTAACCTCCATCTTCTTTGGTGGTCACCCATCTAAGTACTAATCAGGGCCCACCCTGCTTAAGCTTCCAAACTGACATGATCAGGCTAATGAGGGCTATTTGGCATGCTTTGGATATTACTCTTTAGAAAATTGTCCTTGCAGCTGTTCAGAAGTAATACTGAAATACATTTTCAGTGCCTTTGATACAGTTTTTCCATTTTCAGAAGTGCCATATGCCTTATATTTTGCTTGCCCTCAGCAGAAAGTGAACTGGCTGCAGAAAGTTAAAAATGGAAAGCTATCAGGAAAACCAACAAATAGAAATATGTACATGGAACATTTAAACAGTGGACTTTAAATCAATATATCTAATTTTCAACATGGCCAGATCTGTGGATACTTAAATTTAGAGACTGGAGCCATGAACAGGAAAGATCAATCTTTCTACAAACCTGAAACGGCGCCAGGTTTGTAGAACAATGTGAAATTAAAATTCCAAAAAACCAAAACCATTGGGGGATTACCCCTCCCCCAAGTAATAGAAGCAGCACATGTAGTTTTAAGAAACAAATGCCTTCAGTAGCCATTGCTAGGCAGTCACACAGTATTGATAGTCTTCAAGCCTTGGTTTCTGTCAGTAAAAGGCAGGGGGCAGAACCCTTTCCAGGGTTGTTTTGGCCTTTGAGGGAGCTCATCAGGACTAGGCACAGCAGCAACTACAGCCACTTACATGTATTCAACCGCAGCCACCATACAAAGCCAGTGTGGTATAGTAGTTAGTTTCAGATTAGGTTTTAGCAGATCCAAGTTAAAATCTCCATTCCATTGCAGAAGTTCACTGGGTGGACTTGGGCCAGTCACACATTCCCAGCCTACTGTACTTCACATGGTAGTTGTTAGGATAAACAGAGGAGAGGAGAACGATAGAAGCTGCTTTGGGTCACCATTGTGGAGAAAGGATTCACTTGGGCCTCGTGTTGCTAGGTCCGCTAGTTGCTCTGGTAGTGGTGGGATTTGGGGAGGGGGTGTTCTGAGAGTGGGCAGAGACATCACATAGAGCACTGATGTCCCCTAGAAGTGATGTAATCATGTTGACAACACTAGGGCAACAGTAAATTCGTCCTCAAACCATCAAGTTTTGCCCAAAAACCAGAACAATCCCACTTGACATCCCCGATGTGATGACACCACTTCCAGGTGATGTCATCACATTGACATCACATGAAGACATTCCTGTTTAGGGGTGTGGCTTTCTTTGCTAGCCAGCTGGTCCATAGCAGTGAGAAGCCCCCAAAACTGGGGGATCCCCCACTTAGACCTGGGGAATGGCAACCCTACTTGGGCCAGGCCTGACAGCAACTACTGGGGAACCTGATATCATGCAACTTGCATGACACCACCCAAACTGGCTGCTTGCTACTGTTCATCAGAAACTACCTCATGCAAGTAGTATGATGTAGGGGTCAGAACTTCAAACTAGGATCTGGAACTTACCCATTCTCAGCATAACCTACCTTCAGGGCCATCCCTGCCTCTAGGCAAACTAGGTGACTGCCTAGGGTGTTGGTCTTCTAGGGTTGCCAAATTGGGCACCCCTCAATGACTTTTCAGTTTTTTTTCTTACAATTAATCTGTTTTTGAAAATTGGTTATCGGTGGTGGGGGGGGAGCACCAGAAGTTAGCCTTGCTTATGGTGCCAGATATTCTACAATTGGTCAGAAGTCCCTGCCTACCCTACAGAGCTGTTGTGAGACTAAAATGCAGGGAAAGAGAATGATGTAAGCTACTTTTGGTCCTATTGGGACCCGAACTATGAACTAAATAAATAATATAGCTGAATATGGAGGGCAGATAAAAGGTAGATTGGTTGGTTGGTGAAAGGAAAGAAAAAAGCAGGGAAAAATAGAGATTTTTTTTTGAAAAGGAACTCCTTTGCACATTAGGCCATACACCCGTGATGTAGCCAATCCTCCAAGAGCTTACAGTAGGCCCTGTAAACTACATCAGGGGTGTGTGGCCTAATATGTAAAGGAGTTCCTGCTATAAAAAAAGCCCTGGATATGGGGGTAACCCAGGAGAAGGGGAAAAGGAAACAGAGTACGGAAGGTGGATACAAGAGGAAGTGAGGTGCCTCTCTCAAGTCCTTGTGTCTTCTCTACTGCACAGCTAGGCCTGGTCTGGCGAGCTAGTCCTGCCAACTGGGTCCTAGTTTTTCAGGGTAGAAACTGCCAACCTGGAAAAGAGGGAAAGCTGAAGACAGAGGTAGGTAAAGATAGGTTGACTAAGGGGAGTGTAAGGATAGAAGGAAGCAGGAAAAGGGGAGAGCCTATGGAGGCTATCAGGGGAGGAAAACAGGAAATAATAGAGGAGGGGGAAATGAGATGCCCTGTGCAGATCATTGCAGATTACCTACTTATATAAATTAAATTTCCCATCAATTTTACAGCAAGATGTCTGAGGAAAGGCTAGCAAACCAATGGCCTTGTGCAAAATTTCATCGAGTATGAATATCCTTTTGAATTGTCAAGGTTTTTTTCCACTTTGCCAGTCATTTACATGAAATACTGCTTTAGAACTATGTAACTGGTCAGAAGTTTCCTGTTTCTGACCCTTATAACATCTTCCTACTCTACTTTAGGGATGCTAGCTCTGGGTTGGGAAATTCCTGAAGATTTCAGGGGTGGAGCCTGGGGAGAGCAGGGTTTGGGGATGAGAGGGAGCTCAACAGGGTAGAATGTCCTGTAGTCCACACTCCCAAGTGGCCATTTTTTTTCAGGGGAAATGATCTTTGTGGTCTGTAGATCAGTTGTAATTCCCAGAAATCTCCAGGCCCCACCTGGAGGTGTAGTCAGGATTTTTTAGGTCAGGGGGCTTTTAAAAAATGGGGGGGCACTTGAACTTTTAAAAAGCCCCCCCCCCCCGACCTAAAAAATCCTGGCCACATCACTGAGAGGTAGCTTCCCCGAGCCAGGTCTTCCTGCTTCCACAGATGACTTTGAAGACACATCACCTCTCACTCTCCCACCCTAGTACGGGAGAAAGAGATGGGGCCAGCAGGCTGGGTCTTCCTGGTTTTGCAGACAGCTGGCTGTGAGAAGCATAAAGACCCACCACCTTTCAGTCTCCTCTTCTGCTTGTCCGAACAGGAGGGGAGAGAGAGGTGGGACTGGCAAGCTGAGTCTTCCTGCTTTTGCAGCCAGCCAGCTGTGAGAAGTATGAAGACCTGCTATCCCTTGCTCTCCTGTTCTGCTTGGATGAGCAAGAAGGGAGAGAGAGGTGGGCTGGCAGGCCGGGTCTTCTCTTCCTGCTTTGCAACCAGCCAGCTGTGAGAAGTGCAAAGACCAGCTGCTTTTCACTCTTCCCATCCTGCTTCTCTGGGTCAGGGGCCCTGAGTTGGAGGGCTGTAAGAAAGCCAGGGTCAGTGGGCTAAGGGGACCACTTTGAATCCTATCGCACCTTTACCTAGTACTTCAGGAGAACCAAAATTAACCTTGTCATAAATAAATGATGGCACTGGTAGCAATTTTAAGTTAAAAACAAGAATAAGTTTTGTTATATATAGATAGGCTGGGAAGGGAGGAAATAATATCAGAGGCTCGTAATGTTAAAATTGTTGGCAGGTAGAAAATCAAATTAGAACACTTAAGAACACTTTATACTGGCAGGCTGTTACTACATATAAATAAATGAACACTCAGAACATATAGATCTTGTATAAAGATGGTGTTGTCTTTTTAATATACCTCCACAACTAACTCACTCCTTGAGAGAAGACTGACTGTGTAAGAACTTCCCACCACAGACCTTTTCCCCTAGCAGACTAGGTATCCTCTTGTCTGAAGAGCTATACCCTGGACTCTAACACCCTCGAGGGCTCTTCCCACTGACACCTTATACATTTGTGCCAAGTCCCCTTCCACAGTTAGGATCTCTATCAGACTTATGGAATATCACACAGACTCAAGAACCCTCTCACAGTGTGTGTGGTTGTGATCTTTTTTATAACCAGGAGTCTGCAAACAGTTTTGCACTAGACCTTTAATCCTAGTTTAGCCCTGTCCCCAAACTGACATTCTACACAAGAACAATAGAATTAGAGGAACCAACTCTGTGACTCTATTATTTTAGTGTAGAGTGTAAGCTTGAGGACAGGGCTAAACCAGAATTAAAGGTCTAGTGCAAATTGGTTGCAGACTCTGCCTTTTGACTCTGATAGTACTCAGCAAAGTCTTTAACCTCACTCTGCCTTGTGACACTCTGTGCCACAGCTCTGAGAATCTTCTCAGAAAGAACCACTGTTAACCCCTTCTCACACAAACAGAAACTCTCATACAGGCAAGAGCTTTAATCCAACAACCAGCTCTGTCTCAGACTGCTCAGTCTGCAGTCTCACTCAGTCTTCTCAGTCTGATCTTCACTGGAATTAAACTGAAACTCAACAGAGGAGATTTTTCTCTCCCTGCCTCCTTTAACTTGTTACATTGGTTATCATGGAGGTGGTTAGCCAATCACAATGAGTGTCTCAACTGTCACTCACACAGACTGTTTTCCAGTCCATTACAGGGCCTTGATAAGAAGTTGGGGACAGGGCCCCCAGAGGCCCCCCCCGGTACTGCAGTCCTGAATATAAAATAATAAAACCAATTAAAACATCAACTTGACAAGCCAATCTTATTTATTCTCTCAGCTGTAGAGAATCATTTGATGGTCTGCTGACAGCCAGTTTGAAGGCTGTATTAGTTCTGACTAATGGAATCCATGTAGCATACATTGTCAGTAGCTGCTTGTTTTGATGGTTCCCTCCCATTGTTCTGATTTAACTCACTAATAAGCAAACATACGGGGCCCTGGGGATAATCAATAACAAGATAAGGAAACCCCCAGTAAATAAAACATTAAAGTTTTCACAGATTCTTCATCATGTAATAGTAAGTAGTCCAATATCAAACAGACACCTCACATACAATATCAAAATACACAGTAAGCAATGAAATCATTCAATAGTACAAGTAGAAATTACATACAACAAGGTTCATACTAAGCATACTCTCAAATCCATACTTCCATGAGTCAAAACTGCTCTCCAAAATTCTGTAACAAATTCTCCAGGTAGCTACTGTCAAGCATTGTATATTCATCTTCTGTTATACTATTTAGACTATAGAATTGTTACTAACCCTGAATTAAGCTGAGGCACATCAAAGTAGCAACCCCCACCTTTCTTCTTTCGCTTTCACTAAAAAATGCAGGAATGTCCTCTTTGAAGATAAGACCTCCTGGGACTTGTTCTCAGGCTCAGCCAGGCCTGAACCCAGGATGTGCTAGTCGCAATATAGATAAGGAGCCCAGCGTGTGAATTTCACACGTGAATGTAGAATTGTTTATCGAACCCTTGATGTGCCATCTTAAAGCCTGTATTCTACTGTTACAAAGTATCAGTTCCAATTTCTTCCCAGCTTGGATGAGCCACATGGATTATCAATAAACCAAACTTTGTTTCAATATTCAAGGACTGGTTATTTTGAAATCTCATGCTTGACAGCCACACAGAAATGTCTCTGGTAGTGCTACTCATGGAGATAAAAATGTCCATTCAGCTGACTGGTAATCGATACAAAAGGTCTGGTTTTGGAATCTTGATCCACAGCTGAGCTTCTCACATGGAACAATATCCTCTTAAAGCAGGGGTGTCAAACTCATTTGTTTTGAGGGCCGGATCTGACATAAATGAGACCTTGTCAGGCCGTGCCGTGCGTGTACCTGTTTAAGATTAGGTAGCAGAGATATAAACTTTATAAAGGACACAGACAAACACAATTAAAGATTTTTTTTAACTTAAAATACAACATGCTTAAAAAAATAGCACTCATTGGTCTTAAAGGTGTTTTCTTTGTCACTCTGTCAAGCATGCAGTTTTCAATGACGAGTCAAGTAGATACAAAACTACGTTTATTGATAGACTGATATGTTCTCAATACAGGTTCTTAAGAGTAATGCCAAAAATACACTGCTACATTACTTTTAAGCTATACTTCAAAGGATTCCCAAGGGTGGGGGCAAGCGGGGTGCTCTAGCACATAAACTATCATAAATGTCTATATTCTCACAATGTTATCAGTATCTCATCCTTGCTTTCCCCAGATGTTTCACACTCCCAAGGAGGAATGTATGGGAAGGTGCCGATTGCTTCTTCTCAAGTCAGTTTCGTTTATCTCTAGTCTACTTTCACAAGCAATAAAGCGAGAGGGGGGAAGGGGAAGAATAACAGAGCTAACATACCTTGGTCCCCCTGATCTTTCACAGACCAGCTTTATGGGGGACCCTAAAACAATTAATTACCAGTGGAATTCTACCATGCTTGACATACTCTCCCATGGGATAGGGAACTGGGCAAAACAAGCTCTGGCTCTTTCCTTCCTTCCCCAGGGGGCCAGGAGGGGGAGGAGGCACAGCCAATAGAAGGAAGAGAGGCTTAACTCAGTAGCTCTGCTGTGCAATTGAGCGAGCCTGGTAAAGCAAGCTATCCTCCCCCCCTTCCTCCCCAAGGGAGGAGCCTTGGCCAATGGAGAAAGCAGAGTCTTTGCTCTGTAGCTCCTGTGCAATTGAGCAAGCCTTGTAAAGCAAACTGTGATGCAGAGGGAAGCAAGAGCGAGGGAGAAAGAAGCAGATGACAGCCAGTTGCTTGGGGGCCTGATAGGGCCTGATTCGGCCCCCAGCCAACATGTTTGACATCCCTGTCTTAAAGTATCAGTTTAAACATAGAGGAGGAAAAAAAAGTGGAGCGCCCAAGCCTCTAATTATTTTCCAATGACCATCTTATGTCTTTCTCAGTATCACTTGGATGTGTATTGAAGTTGCATGCATTCTTGCTATGCCCTATGTAAATTTTTGAAAGCTGGAGAAAGCAAAAGTGAAAAAAAGGATTAAAAGTACTGGCTCATTGCTGCGGTTGAGCTACTGAGTGATGCGGCCAAGCTGTGATAAGAATGTGGAGTACTGTATGATTGGAATTTCATATTAGAGTATTTTGGAACTGAGGAGATTGTCAGAACTTGTAACTACTGCTGAGGCTTAACTGTAATGTAACCAGTACCTGCTTTGTACTTTCAGTATTGCTCATGCTCAGATTGTAACTGAACCAAACTGACTCCATGTTGTAACCTCTTAACAACCCTGAATGCCTTTGTAGTAATTAACCTTGCCCTACTGGTATCCAAAATATTTGGGGCTGTAGACTGAATTATGGTGTGTCTCTGCACATTCTCACACTGGTGCCCTTTGAAGCCAAACCGTGTGGCCTTCAGAACAAGGAGGCAACCTCCTTACTGATAGTGGATGGTGGGAAGACAGATGTGCTTGCTCTGGTGTGAATTGTGGCTTTGTGGGGTGTTTTCTTTAGTGTATAAAACTGTACCAGTGCTGGCCCTCGCCATCACTGTTATCTCGTCTCTTCCAGTACTTAGTTCTCTCTAATAAAATCCTAGCTTTGAAATCAAGTATGGGATCCGTTTGAAGTTCTTAAGTTCTGACATTATAACAGTGATCCCATTGTTTCGTGGCTTATCTGAACTGGAAACCTGGTCCGATGGCGGCAAAAGTTCCAGACAGCGGAGAGCCCACCACCCCTACAGACGATCCGCCGCTCGACCCGAAGGTGACGGGGGTCCGGCGAAAAATTAAGGTCCCGGCACCTTTCTCGGTCGACGCGTTCCCTGCCCCACGACCCTGGAGCCCGCGGAAGTCCACGGCCGCGATCGACGCCGCGGAGCAGCGCTACCGGAGCATGTTGGGCGAAGGAGGAACCGGAGACGACGACGAGGACCTGGGAGAAGGTCCCGGGGTGCGAGGTGGGGACGACCCGATCCGAACCCTCCGCAACGACTTATTCGACTGGGTGCGGGAAATTCACGACGACGTGCACAGGTCCCGCGTATCGATGGCGGAGGACATGCAGCAGAACCTGGGCGCGATCTACGACCAGCTCCGCACCCTGCAAACGGCGGTCCTGGGGGTCCCGCCGTTGGGAGGAGGGTTGCCGCTGGGGCTACCGCCCGCGGCTCCGCCGGCCCCGCCAGCCCCAGCACCACCGGTGGTACCCGCCCCGGCTCCGCCGGCCCCGCCACCGCCCGCACCGCCTGCCCCGGCGCCACCGGCACCACCCGTCCCGGTGCAACCGGCGCCACCCGCCCCGGCGCTGCCTGCCCTGCCAGGCCCGGTGCCGCCGCCGGCAGTACCCCAAGCCCCGCTTCCAGCGGGACCCCCGGCGGTCCTTGGCCCTGCGGCTCCTGGTGGGGGCGACGGCAGGGGCAGAGAGTTGAAGATTACATTCGACGGGAATCCAGAGGACGTGGAGTATTTCACGATACAATGCGACATGTTCTTCACCCATTGGGGTGCCGACTACCCGACGGAGGCCAGCCGAGTAAACCACATTTCGTCCCGCCTGAGGGGCCCGGCCCGCAAATGGTACGTGGGGCTCTACACGGGAAGGAAGCCCGAGCTGGCAACAGTCGCGGGTTTCCTGCACGCGATGCTCCGCCAGTACGGCGACCCCCTTCGAGAGGAGAAAGCCATCGCTGCCCTCCAGCGCATCGAGCAAGGCAACCGCACTACTCGCGAGTATGCTACTGAGTTCCTGGGGTATTGTGCAGCGGCCCGAGGGTGGAACGAAGTCATGAAGTACACCGCGTTCCGCAACGGGTTGAACCCGAACATCCTCGACCGCTGCTACAGCCAAGGGCGACCCGACACCCTGGTCGGATGGATCCAACTGGCCGGAGAGGTGGAAACCAACCTCCAACATGTGGGGATGCGTCGGCAGCAGTTGGGGAAGAAGGGAGCCAAACACACTCCGACTAAAGCGGAAGGAAGGAAGACCCCGGCGACCTCAACCCCCGCCGCCGCGCGCAGGTGCTTTAGATGTGGAGACCCGGATCACCTCGCCGCCAACTGCCCCGTTAAAGCAGGAGCAACACCACCCTCGGCGAAACCTGCCGCCTCGGGGCCGAAGAAGAAAAAGAGTAGCCGCTCGAAGGAGCCCAGTCGGGGCTCCGTCGCCACTTCCCTGGCGACTGACGAGGATTTTACCACCGACCTGACGGCCGTGGAGGAATCAACCGAGGAGTCGGACGAGACCGAGTCGGCGGGAAACGACAGCGACCTGCTTTAATGGGTGCCGCAAAGCAGGTCCAACAACAGCCGGCACTCCTCACGGTGAGAGCCACTGGGGGTTTATTGTTTATGGCAGTCACCCTCCTTAATCCAAACTTAAAGCGGTTCATGCACGCCCGAGCGTTAATCGACTCAGGGTGTAACAGAGACCTAATTACCCCCCGCTTAGTAGAGGCACTGGGACTAGCCACCTCGCCTCTACCGCAGCCGATGCAATTTCAACAGATGGACGGGGGACCCATGAGAGGGGAACCATGTACTCTTGAGACCCAAGCGGTCCCGGTAGGAACCGAAGAGCACTGGGGAATTGAAACTTTCGTAATCGCCCCCTCCTGCTCTTTCGATGTGGTGGTGGGCTCGGCTTGGCTCGCCCGCCACCAACCCGACATAAGGTGGGCGGAACAGATCGTCCGATTCCCCGATTGGAGGTGCGAACACCACCACTGGCGCCCCGAATGGGGGCCGCACGCTCCCCCCCAAAACGAACGAGCTTGCCTCACACTCGAGGAAGTCGCTTCGATTCCCAAGGAGTATCGGGACTTAAGACTAGCTTTTAGCGAGAAGGAAGCAGATGAGCTACCACCCCATCGCCCCACGGATTGCGCCATTGAATCGATCCCGGGGCAACAGCTTCCCAAGGCGAAACTATACTCCATGGGTTGGGCGGAGAAAGCAGAACTCCGAAAATTTTTGGACAAAAACCTTAAGCGGGGGTTCATACGGCCGGCCACAGCCCCCCACGCCGCCCCCGTCCTCTTCCGAAAGAAGAAGGACGGGTCGCTTAGACTTTGCACAGATTTTCGTGTGATAAACGGGATTTCGATGTCCAACGCCTACCCGATCCCGTTGATAAAAGACTTGTTGAACACTGTAGCGAAAGGAAAGATATTCACCAAACTTGACCTTCGGGACGCGTACTTCCACGTCCGCATCAAGGAGGGGGATGAGTGGAAAACAGCGTTCAACACCCCTCTAGGACAATTCGAGTACCTAGTCATGCCCTTCGGACTACAGGGGGCCCCAGGGGTATTCATGAACTTTATCAATGAAGTGCTACGTGACTTCCTCTTTAAGGGGGTGGTGGTGTACCTTGATGACATCATTATCTATTCGCAAGATCTCAAATCTCATGTTCCGCTAGTCAGAAAAGTGTTGAGCACCCTGTGTAAACACAAACTGTACGCCAAGTTGGCAAAATGTGAATTTCACAAAACTGAGCTTGACTATCTGGGTTTCCGAGTGTCGGGGGAGGGACTGTCAATGGACCCCGCAAAGGTCCAAGCGGTGCTGGATTGGGAACCCCCCAAAACCCGCAAACAGCTCCAAAGTTTTATCGGGTTCGCAAATTTCTACCGCGAGTTCATCAAAGGGTTCGCCACAGTCATGCTTCCCCTAACCGAACTCCTAAAAACCAAGGGCAAAAGTGAAGAGGCGAAAAAGCCAGGCGCACGCTTAACGTGGACGCCAGACTGCCAAAAGGCTTTTACCGAATTAAAGCGCCTCTTCACTTCAGAACCCGTGTTAGCACATCCCGACGAGTTGAAACCCTTCGTGGTTCAATGCGACGCCTCCGACGCCGCAATCGGAGCCATATTGATGCAAAGGGGAGAGAACGGGGTGCTTCGTCCATGTGCCTACATTTCTAGAAAATTTTCTAACGAGCAAAGAAATTGGTCTGTCTGGGATAAGGAAGCGTTTGCAGTCATGTTTGCCCTTAAAACCTGGCGCTCCTGGCTTGAAGGAGCAAGGGTGCCGTTTGAAATATGGACTGATCACAAAAATCTCGAAGCCCTCACCGGGCGCCGCAAAATGACTGCAAAACAAATCCGGTGGGCGGGCTTCTTCGCAAAATTTGACTTTGTGTTGAAACACATTCCAGGCTCAAAAAATTTTTTGGCAGACGCCCTCTCTCGCATGCCCCAGCACGACAGTCTCCGATAGGAAATCGTAGATTCACTCATTCCCCCGTCAGCCATTTCGGGGGGAGTCACCACCCGCTCGGGGAAACAAACCTCCCCTCCAGACGGAGACCTTCTACCCCGGCTCCTTACTGAATCAAACCTGGAAACTGACCGTCCACCCAACCTAACTAAGGGTGAAAACGGTCTCTGGTTGCACAACGACAAAATCTATGTGCCCAGCCCCCTCAGAAAAGAAGTCCTCCAACGCTGCCATTCCAGTCGCCTGGCAGGCCATTTCGGCTATGTCAAAACGCTCAACCTACTCACCCGACAGTTTTGGTGGCCAAAAATCAAAAAAGACGTCTCCGAATTCGTTCTCGCCTGCCCCACTTGCCTCATGGCAAAACGAAGGGGGGGTAAACCCCCCGGCCACCTGGTTCCCCTCCCCACAGCCAACCGGCCCTGGTCAGTAGTCTCAATGGATTTCATTGTTGAGCTTCCTCCCTCCCAGGGAAAAACGGTCATTCTCGTTGTAGTCGACACTTTTTCTAAACAAGCCCACTTCATCCCCTGTAAGCAACTCCCCACAGCAAAAAAGCTCGCTCAGCTCTTTTTCACTCACATTGTACGACTACACTTGTTCCCCGACAAGGTCATTAGTGACCGCGGAACTCAGTTCGTTGCCAACTTCTAGCGGGAGTTCTGCAAACTTGCTGGCATTGAACAGGGTCTCAGCTCCGCCTATCACCCCCAGTCGGACGGACAGACTGAGAGGGTTAATGCCCTTCTGGAACAATATCTCCGATGTTTTATTAATTTCCAACAGTCCAACTGGGTAGACCTCCTCCCCTTCGCTGAATATGGCTATAACAACAGCCTCCACAGCTCTACCAAAACTTCTCCCTTCCAAATCATTAACGGCTACGAGGGCAAGCCATTCCCCACACTCGCCCTCCCCGCCAGCCCGTCCGAGCCCACTTCTTGCCAGCAATGGTGGGAGGGCCTTCGTGAAGGCTGGAAGGGTATTCAGGAAAATCTGGAGGAAGCGAAAAAAGCATACAAAAAGCAGTTCGACAAGAAACATTCCCCCGAGTGGGAATTGAGGGTGGGGGATACGGTCTTCCTATCTACAAAGAACCTCCCCCTCCCACAAACGTGCCGCAAGCTTGCTCTAAAGTTCCTGGGGCCCTTCAAAATCAAAAGGGTCATAAACAAAGTGACCGTAGAACTCGAACTGCCCAAGTCTCTAAGTAAGATCCATCCTGTTTTTCATTGCAGCCTTCTTCGGAAAGACCCTGGTGCTACGTCATTCCATCCCAGGGCCCCGCCGCCCCCTCCGACGACAGTGAGGGGTCAGAGTCACCATGAGGTCCAGGAAATTCTGGATTCCAGAGTAAAGAGGGGCCAGTTGTATTATTTGATCAGATGGAAACACTTCCCTCCGAGCTGTGACGAGTGGGTCAAGTCACAGGATGTATCTGCGCCGCAACTGCTGAAAAAGTTTCACCTACTGTACCCACACAAGCCCAATTTGGTTCCCCGGGGGGGGGGGCGCTTAGGGGGGGCAGTATGTCAGAACTTGTAACTACTGCTGAGGCTTAACTGTAATGTAACCAGTACCTGCTTTGTACTTTCAGTATTGCTCATGCTCAGATTGTAACTGAACCAAACTGACTCCATGTTGTAACCTCTTAACAACCCTGAATGCCTTTGTAGTAATTAACCTTGCCCTACTGGTATCCAAAATATTTGGGGCTGTAGACTGAATTATGGTGTGTCTCTGCACATTCTCACACTGGTGCCCTTTGAAGCCAAACCGTGTGGCCTTCAGAACAAGGAGGCAACCTCCTTACTGATAGTGGATGGTGGGAAGACAGATGTGCTTGCTCTGGTGTGAATTGTGGCTTTGTGGGGTGTTTTCTTTAGTGTATAAAACTGTACCAGTGCTGGCCCTCGCCATCACTGTTATCTCGTCTCTTCCAGTACTTAGTTCTCTCTAATAAAATCCTAGCTTTGAAATCAAGTATGGGATCCGTTTGAAGTTCTTAAGTTCTGACAGAGATTCATATGGGAATGAATGGACTTTCTGGACCTTTGTGCAATGATTTACATTGAATTGTTTTTGATTTTTTTTATGCTAAGGTCCTTTTGTATGAATAGTTCCATATTGCAAGAGTGGTGTTTTTCAGAGTGTATGATTATATTGCGAATTTTTGCAAATCTCTCTTGAAGGTGAGTAATTTGATTGAGGCTGGTAATCACAGAGATCTTTCAGTTTTTCTCCAGGCACTTAGTACCGTGATTCTCTGTTTTGGTTGCTCAACCTCCAGGTGGGGTCTTGAAATTTCCTAGATTTACAAGTGATTTCCAGATGGCAGGGACCTATTCCCCTGGAGAAAATGGCTGCTGGGAGGGGGGGGGGTGAGCTCTGTGACATTATATCCTGCTGATTTTCCTTTCATACCCAAATGCCCACCTTCCCCAGGGCCCATCCCTAAATCCCCAGGTAATTTCCTACCTGGGGTTGGCAAGTCTAGGCAGCTGCCCCAGTAAGCTATTGCCTAAAACTATCTCTGATCATTCTACCACTTGCTTCTCACACTGGGGTCAGCTGAAGGTTTTTTGGGGTCCTCAAAGCACATAGGGCTCATGGATTTCTTTAGTGCTGTCCCTAATCATGGTTCTCCTGCACTCCTCACACACACAACTGTGACTCTACTTTTATCCAACATTTGTGTTGGCCTTGTAACTCTCTTTGCTGGTCTGCCACCCACCCGGTTTATGCTGATTTTGGCATGCTTTACAATTTGTGTACCAGCTGCTTGTGGAGTCTTGGTTTATTGGCTGCTGGTTGTTTCTTACACTTTGGATTACTTTTCTTTGGTTGGTCCATTTACATCTGGACATTAATTATTTGAGTTACTTTGAGCAGGTGGCTGGCAAGGTATCATGGCCATTTTTTAAACAAATAATTTCTCACCCCCACCATGCAGCTGTGCTCCTGGGAGCAAAATAAACTTCCCCACAATCCTTTTTGGTTTATCAGCAGATCTAGAAGAGGACTTGTTGCAAGGTTGCTGGGGCCTCTGGGCTGATCAAATGAACGGCCTTATTTATTTGTTTAAATATTTTTGTCAAATCTTTCCACCCAGCTAAGAACCCCCCAAAGCAGTTAACAATCAGAAACATTAAAACAAGTCATATTATAAAAACCATTAAAAACAAAATAATTAGTTAAACAAAACACATGAAATGAAATGAAATGAAATGAAATGAAATGAAATGAAATGAAATGAAATGAAATACATGCACAATTAAGATGCAAAGGAAGGAGGGTCAGTAAGGGAATACCAGACAGATAAATCTTCACTGCCTGGTGCCCTGTTCAGAAATTACAGTGAACATTAGGATTTCCTGGTCTCCTGGTAGAGTGGGAGACCTCTCATACCCTGCTGCTGTCTCCTGCCATTATTCAGCTGAGTGGCAAGAAGAAATTCCTTGGCAAAATGGGGGAACCAATCAGCACCCCCCACATGATATTATTTCAGACATGAATCAGAAGGTGACACTTTAGCATTTCCTACAGATCCTTGCTAAATCATAGAGTTTTGGGTGGATGCTAAAGTATCATCCCCAGTATGATGTGATGGATGTGAATTGTGCCGGAGTTGCTGATCACCTCCCCCATCTCCTGCTGCTTGCAAACCCGTGCCTGGCAATCCTACAGTTAGTGAGCATTTGATTTTTTTTCTTTATGTTTGTGGTGAGTAATTCTCATGTTACATTTGGTGCAGGTACAGCTGAACCTGTGGTTTAAGCTATGTACTAATCCCTGGTTTAAATTCGAAAATGAACTCGCATTGGCTCTTTTTTTACAAACAGACGTATATATGTACATATAGGATGTTCAGTATTTAAGTTCACTGCAACATGTGAGCAGGACTAATGACAAAGGGAGGGGGAGAGATGAGTCTCCCTGACAGAGTTGCCAACCTCCAGGTGGCAGCTGGAAACATTCTGGGATTACAAGTGATCTCCAAGTGGAAGAGATCAGTTCACCTAGAGAAAATAGCCTCTTTGGAAGGTGGACTCTGTGGCATTATACCTCACTGAAATACCTCCCCTCCTCAAACCTTGCTCTCTTCAAGCTCCACCCCTCTAATGTCCAGGTACTTCACAACTTGGATCTGACAACCCTACTCCCTGAGGAGGGAATTTCATAGTTTTGCTGCCACAACTGGCAAGGCCTTTGAAGAAGGTGGCTGAGCCCAAATCTCTTGCTCTGGCTACTTATTCTGCTGCCTTGGGAAGTAGGAAACAGACCCAGTGTCTTCAGGCAGGGGAGTGTCCTCTGCCAAGCTGTGGCCCTTGACAGTTCCCCACCAGGCCAAATTTTAAGTCCAGCTCTGCTGCACAGAGGATTATTGGGGTGCTGCATTGCCACTATCTGGAAAGGACTTTGTTTTCCATGCAGTTTGACTGGGGAAGAGGGCAAGAAATAAGGTGGTGTAGGAGATAGCAAACTGGACTCAGATAGGAGAGATCCAAGTTAAAATCTTAGCTCAGCCATGAAGTTCTCTACCTAGGTCTCACTTGAACTTATTTCATAGGGCTGGTAGGTTGATAAAATCAGACTGCTTTGAATTTCTCAGGAAAGGGGCCAGGCAGGGTGCAGGTTGGGGCTGCCAGGTTCACTGCACACTCTCAAGATTTTATTGTAGCTTGTCAAAATCCTAACTCAACAATAGATCCAATTGTATTTTACAATAATTTTGTTCAAGAGCTGAGTAATATTTTATGTCATAATCCACCTTCTGGTAAAGAATCTAAACCATGGTTTGACAGTGAATGTCAGGGGGCAAAAAAAAAATCTCTCCTAAATATATATTATTCCCTTTAAAAAGCTTCCAATCAACAAAGAACAGAAATTCAACACAAATTCCTTTCCCCAAAAAAGATATATAAACAGTTAATTGTTATGAAAAAGAAGAACTGCACAAAATGCTTTTGTCAGATTTAATTCAGTCAGCCAAGCAGAACAACTCAGGTATTGGAAGTTAATAACTCCAAATATGCAAACAGCTCCACAGCATCTTGACCCTCCGATTTGGCCCCATATGTAGATCTCCTTTTTTTTCATTTTCTATACAATGATACCCCCTCCCAGGGCTTTTTTTTGAGCAGGAATGCACAGGAACGGTTTCAGCTGGCTTGGCGCCAGGGGTGTGGCTTAATATGCAAATGAGATCTTGCTGGGCTTTATCTACAAAAAATTGCTGTGTGAAACAATGGTGATGTCAGGGGGTGTTGCCTAATATGCAAATGAGTTCCTGCTGGACTTTTTCTACAAAAAAGCTCTGCCCCCTTCTTTCCGGTTTTGTCTACCGGAGGGTTTGGCAGAGTGGCCTCCTGTTACCCCTAATGAAATCAAATCCCATACTGATCAGCTAAAAAAAGGTAAGGAACCTGGCTCCGATGGCATTCCTCTAGAATATTTTAAAGAAAACATGGATTGGTGGGCACCCTTCCTTGCTTCCTGGTTTACTTTCATCGACTCTACATGGCGTATTCCAACGTCTTGTAAGACGGCTATTGTGGTGCCTCCCTTTAAGAAAGGCAGAGGAAACCAACCTTCCAACTACCGTCCTATTAGCCTAATAAACATCTGTAGTAAACTCTATGCCAAACATCTTTTAGATAAATTTTCTGCTTGGCTAACCCTCAAAAATGTGATTGCACCAGAGCAGACGGGCTTTAGAGAGCATAGTTCCACTCTTGACCATTGCCTCACCTTACATCATTTAATTGGGAAATATGCCACCAAGGTTCATGTCTCATTGTTTGCTGCTTTCATTGATCTTAAAGCAGCCTTTGATTCCATTTCTAGAGTGTGGTGGTTATGGACCAAATTTGAAGCATCTTCCATAGATAAAAGACTCCTCTTACTTATTTGAGAACTTCATGATCACTCTCAGCTAAAGGTTAGATACAATGGGAGGGATTGCCTTTCAGAGTCGATTAATACCTACAAAGGAGTCAGGCAAGCTTGTTTGTTAGCCCCTTTGCTGTTCAATTTTTATATTAATGACATCATGGGCCACCTCAGCTCAGTAGAGTTACACCCACCAAAATTACAACACCGTTATATTTCCATTTTTTTATATGTGGATGATGCTGTACTGCTTGCCAGGACCCCAGTAAGTCTGAGAAGAGTACTCTCCAAATTTGCATCATTTTGCCATGAAAACCAACTGGAGATAAATGACCAAAAAACAAAGATTATGGCTTTTGGAAATAGACAAAAAATGAGATTGTGGTCCATTAATGGGCAGCAAGTTGCCAGTTTTAAATATCTAGGTATGGTTCTTCAGGGCACAGGATCCATCTGTGCCCACATTAAGTCTGCAGCCGCTTAAGGGGGGAGAACTGCAAATGCCATGCTCAAGTTTGTTCCAGCAGCCCTAAAATTGTATCAGGCAAAAGTATTGCCTTAAATGATTTATGGCTCTTTTCTTGGTCCCTCCCTAGCTACTTTTGCCTGCTTGAAAGGGTTCAGTCCAAATTTCTAAAAGTTTTGTTGCAGGTCCCTAAGTGTGTGCCTGCTTCCTTCATTTGTCTGGAAACAGGCATGCTGACGATGGCGGCCAGTATCACCCTGAACTCACTCAGATACTGGCTTAGGGTCAACTTTCATCCACATGGTCTCGTGCATATGGTACTTACAGACAACTTTCAGTCTAATTGGCTGAAAGCTGTTCTTAGCAAATTACATCTTCTCGGTTCCCCCCCCCCCCGCCCCCAAATCATTCTGGCTCTGAACTGGAACCAAGGCAAGGAAAGTGTGAAAGAAAGAATTTAAAACTTTGAGAGGCAGCCGGATATTGCCAAATACCCAGCCTTTAGATCGTCAGAGCAGATTAGATGTCGGATTGTATATTTAAATTAGCTCCATCACTTAGATGTCTATACATTTAGAAAAGCTTTTACTCTGGCCAGATGCTCAGCACTTCCCTCAGTGGTTCTCAAGGGCAGGTACAAGGGGATCCCTTTTGTGCAAAAGCTTTGTTACTGTGGCTCAGAGGAAGTTGAATCCATTTCGCACATATTTCTTAGGTGTTCCTGGTATAATGAGGCTTGTATGAAATATATTGAACCTATACTAAAGGCAAATTCTGGGCTGTTGCAATCAGAAAGTCTCATGCTATCAGATGAAAACCAGCTCATTTCTGAAGCCGTTGCCAAGTTCTGTGCTGCCTGCTATAGTAGCCATAAGACTTGTTTTACTGCTTCTTAGCTTTAAGATGTTCCATTTTAACTTGTGTCTTGATTCCTATGTAATTTTTTATATTTAATATATTAAGACAATTGTCTATCTTAATCCTTATTATAGCACAGATTCTATCCTCATATTGAAGCTTTTAAATTCTTGTATTTTAATTGGTCTGTCTGGTGCAGCCAGGTGCTTTGGTGGTCCCTATTGGAGGCAGATGCTTCTAAAGGAGAAAGCCAGGCTCCAGATAAAATCTTTGCTTTGTTTCCAATTAGCTTCTATGACTAGGGTTTTAGAGAAAGGAACACTGCTAGTAAAGAGAAATAACATTACACAAACAGCAGCTTCAAAAATGTTCTAAGCAGTCAACAGTCCTTGGTAATCTTTTTCATGGTTCATTTCCATTAAAATCAGCTGATCTAGAACTCCATTTTATTAGTGCTGAGGTTGTTTTGGATTATATTATGTAAATTTAGCAGATTATCCAAGTCTCAAGAATTACTAGTTGCTCTCCACTGCACACTAGTCCTGTGCCCATTTCTGATTCAAAGTAGGGTTGCCATCCAAGATCTGGAAACCGTTGAGAGATGTGGGGGGTGGAGTCCAGATGTTCAGCATCATGTCAATCCTGCAACATCACTTCTGGCATGAACCTAGAAGTGAAATCACCACATCAGGGCAATGCTCTAGGATTCACCCAAAACTCCCCAGTAAAACCAGGGCTTTCCCACCCTCCCTGGGGAACATGGTAGAATGGAGTTCCAGAATCTCTTCAAGGAAACAAAATTCTCAAAAAAAATGTGTAAAAGTCCAAGGGGGCACCCATATGTTTCTTCTTCATTTCCCTCTTGAGTGTTCCAGCACCTCCTTTTCCGGAAAAAAGGTAATGGGTAAAACTGTATTAAGAATGGTTCATTGCAAGGCTGCTGAGTTTGTAAACTGATCAGGAATGGTGCCTGGAGGAGGTGACCATGTGCAATAGACTATGCACCATAGGGTTCTGAATCCTAGAGTATCACCCTGCCATCACTTCTGGGTTTACATGGGATGTGATGTCCTAGCATCGGTGTGGTGCTGATTTCCTCCCCCACCTTGCTTCTGCTGCTCCATGCAGAGCAGCAGGAACCTGGAGGTTCAGAGCAGGAGGTCTCCCTTCAAATCAGGAAACTTGATGCTACTAGTTGAGGAGAGTGAGTAAGATGTTTGATGTTCTGAAAGCAGATCCTTTGGTGACCCTGCTGAAGCCTCTCCAAACCCTGCCCTTCCCAGGTTTCATCCTTGAAAATTGTCAGAGCTGGCAGCCCCACTCACTCAGTGGGTGCTGATATTGAAACTGCCCTGCCCATAGGAGGAGGAGTGGATTTCACTTTTCTTCTTCTTCTAGGAAACCTGTTGTAATCTGATTGATTCTGACACCCTTTGGTTTATTACTGGGACAACAGCTTTAGAGGAAGGAAGGAAGGAAATCTTGCAACAGAAGCCAGAGTGTACATTTCATGTGCAGTAACATGATATCTTGCTGACACTGAACTCTCCAAGTTGTTTGTAGATTAACATGTTTGCATAGTTGTGCTGTGAAAGTGAACTCTGCTTCTGTTCTTGAAAGATCATAATGAAAAGCTGTTAACTAAAGTAACAAATCCCTGCGCTGCTGAGACCCACTGGGGGACCCTGGACAAAGATTCCACGTGGGCTCCCCATATAACCCTGACACAAACCAAATATAACAAAACAAATCACTTGGCTTGCTGTTACCATCACAGGAGGGCGGGGATTAGAGGGGCATTCTGGGGATGGGTGTGATGTCACATGCAACGTCCTCGATGCAGTGATGTCATATGGAAGTGACTTCATCATATTGGCAATATAGTGTGTGACACTGGTTTTGGGGCAAAACTCTATGGTTTTTTGCATCCAAACCATAGAGTTTGCCCAAAAACCAGAACATTGCCATGCAACATCCCCGGGTATGATGATGTCACCTGGAAGAGATATAATTGCACTGGGGGATGTTACACGGCAATACTCCTGTTTGGGACTGGGGTTTCCAGAACTATACTGCCAGGAGTAACCTGTGGAAAACTGAATGTTGTATGAAGCTGTGAGCAGTAGTTCCATATAGAAATTGTGACTAGAAGAAGACTGTCTGTTGAAACATGCTAATTTACCTAGGAAGCAAGTTGTCACTTCCCTATTGAACTTTGGTCTGGCTGAACTACTAGCAATTCTGTGAAGTCTTCTCATAGACAGCTGGACTTTAACCACTTGACTTGTGAACTTTATTATTTCAATTATTGTTTGTGAACTGAATTAAATTACTAGCCTTATTATTGTTAACCATTTAATAATATATAAATATAAATAATATTGCAAGATTTGTGAAGCAAGTAGTTTGTTTAGTTGTGAATTGTGACATGGTAATATTCCGGTGTCTGGCTATTGAGGTATTATTACCTGCTCTTGTGTAACACGAGGGTGGCAGCTGTGGCTCTACAAAACACTACCGTAGGAGCCAGTACTCCTTGTGCACATCTGGCCACGTAGCCAGAAAATTTTGGGTGGAGAAGCCTGGAGATTAAAAATTTGGTGGTGGGGGGGAGTGTGGGGCTTGGCTGCTTCTTCCCTCCAGCGGCCCGTCCTCCTGGCCACAGCTCCCTCACCCATAAAAAGGAGGGAAAGGAAAGGAAACATACACAAAAGGAGATGATCCAAGGTGCCTGCCCTAGGAATGAGGGGTAAAAATGAGAGGGGGGAGGGAGAGGGAGAGTTCCCTTCTCGTGTGCTTGATTCCTTAATAAATTTAAAATGAGATGAGGGGGTGGAGCGGGTAGTTATTTTACAGTATGTCTTCTCCTGTGGACTATGCAGCAATTCTGATCCCAGGCTCTCTCTTGTGCATGCTCTCTTGCTGTTGCTCTCTCACTCTCTCTCATGCTCTCTCTTGCTCCCCCCCCAACTGTTGCTTTCTCACTCTTGCTCTGCCCACATTGTTGCTGTCTCGCTCTACCTCTCACTGCCTCTCTCTCTCTCTCTCTCTCACTGTCACTCTGCTCTCTCTCTCTCTTGTTGCTCTGTCTTGCACTCTCTCTCTTGTGCTCTCCCTCCCTCCCTTTTCCTTGGGTCCAACGAAGGGACCCTAGGGGGGTTAAATAGAGCAGCCTTGCTCCTCATGCCCCCCCATAGCTATGGGCCTGCTGACCAGCAGCATCAGCAGTGTGTGAGAGGCTTACCTATTGCCTTCTCCTGCACTACTGATAGGCACTAGTGGTGCTGGAAGAGGCCACTGGTGAGTTGATGTAGATAATCATTGGCACTGAAAAGTCTAAGCTAAACAGCTCCAGCAGTGCAGGCAAAGCTATTGAGGCTTGGCTCTCTTTGCTTCTGCCCCTTGTAGTCCTCTAGGGCAGTGGCCCAGCAGGAACTGAGTGATCTCCAGCCCTCATCTGGAGATTAGAGAAGCCTAGAGTTCCACAGGACAAAGCGACTACTACAACAACACAAAAAACTGTGGAAAATAACAAATAAATCATGAAAATTACTTCAAAAATATAATTAATTAATTTTTAAACACTACAACATCACATATTATTGCATATTATCAAGAATTCATGAATACAAGGTATAAAGTGCAGAAAATAAACTTTCAAAAGTGCTTGCAGTTAATCATGTCCATTGCCCACTTAAGACGCTTGAAGACTATTCACCCGACTCCGCGGGACAAATAAAGTGCCAGTGTCATCTGTGTTGCAAATGCAGATAGTTCTTGTTTTTCAGAAAAAAGTTTTTGATTTTAAGACGTTACTTTAGACTTTCATCCTTTAAAGAAGTTTGATATATAGTGGATAGTCATCAGCCTCTAACAGTAAAGCCTGTAATACTGTTTCAAGTGTCTTCATCTGAGAGACGTTTTCCACTTATCTGTAACCAACACAATGCATCATTCTAACATGTATTTCTACGCTACATACAATTTATCTGAATCATCCAGGGCATCACAACTCACCAGCACCCAGCATACCATATTCCTGTGACACTAGCTCTGGAGAAAACCTCAAAGGATCTTCCCGCACAATCTGACCTTTATCTTTACAAACTGGAAACAGCTGGAAAAACTTTTTAAAGCAACATTCAAACCTAAGGACTGGAAACCCGAGCCTTATTATTATGTACTTTAGTGATCACTGAAAATTAAATACCAAAATAATTATAAATTATAAGAAGCAAGAATTTAAACCTATGGGTTCTAACTCATTCCTTTTAAAGATCAGGGCAGCTTCTTCCCTGAGTAATATCCTTTGGATTTCACTTTGAGTTTTGTTAGTCCCTTGATATTTATATAGAACACAAAACCTCATGTCCCTATCAGTATGGTTTTCAGATACATATTGTTCCATGAAAGGAGCCTCCATGTTTTTGAGACAAACCCGAGACTGGTGCTCCAGGATCCGGACTCTTATTTGTCTAATAGTATTGCCTATGTAAATTCTTGGACAGCCACACAGAATCGCGTACACCACGTTCCGTGACAAACAGGAACTGACATGTCTCAACTTTTGCACCTGCCACATGAAAAATGTACAACTGCAGGTTCACTATTGTTTTGATGATTTTTTCTGATGTCTGAGTGCACAATCAAATCTCTTATACATTGTGTTCTTCGAAGTCCTATGTATGGTCTATTGCTACACCCTGGCACATCACTCAACAGATGCCAATGTTTATTTATAATAGATCGAATTTTAGAAGAAAGGGGAATATAGTCAAAAGCACAAGTCGATTGTTCTTCCCGCCTATCCTCAGGGTTCTGAAAGAGACATGTTCTGGCTATGGAGTCAGCTTTATTAATAGCCTTAATTACCACTTGGGCTGGATAGATACGATCAAACCCCTGCAACATATTTCTTAATGGAACTGGTGGACATAATTTTTGAAAAAAAAATTAGGTTTGATGAGGATTTTTATCTACAAATCCATGGGGTAGCCATGGGGAGCAGTCTGGCTCCTTCTGTTGCCAACTTATTTATGACTGGTCTTGAGAAACATTACATTTGCAATTCCAGGAATTCTTTTTTTTTACAAAGTCCTAATATATTTTAGGTTTATTGATGATTTATTCTTAATTGTAAAAAATCAACAAGTGGTTGTTCCACTGTTGGAGTGGATGAATGGGATACACACCACAATTAAGTTTACAGGCAAAAGTGATAGGTTTGAACTGCCATTTCTAGATTAACGGTGTATAAGACATTCACAAATCAACTGGCAGTATGCCTTCAGACTGGAGTTCTTTTCTCCACTATCGCTCCTTTCACCCTTTACACTTACGGAGGAGTCTGCCTTATAGTCAGATGCTGAGAATTAAATGTAATTCAACAGAGGCAGTAGATTATAGGAGGGATAGAAGAGACTTAGCCCAGGATTTTAGGATTTTAATAAACTATCTGCATTTGCAACACGGTTGACACTAGCACTTTATTTGTCCCGTGGAGTCGGGTGAATAGTTTTCAAGCGTCTTAAGTCAGCAATGGACATGATTAACTGCAAACACTTTTGAAATTTTATTCTCTGCACTTTATACCTTGTAGTCATGAATCCTTGATAATATGCAATAATATGTGATGTTGTAGTGTTTAAAAATTAATTAATTATATTTTTGAAGTAATTTTCATGATTTATTCATTATTTTCCACAGTTTTTTGTGTTGTTGTATGACTTATCTGGAGATTGGAAACAGTCGTTCCTCAGGAGGAAAGGCCTCTCCCTAAGAGGCCTGTAGTGATACCTTAGGAATTTCCCACCAACCTGGAAAGGTACCACTAAAGGCCTCTGGGCAAGTGCCCCCTCCAGCCTTGCTGTCTTCACATCCACCCAAGTGAAGGGATTATTTCCCCTAGACACACCTCAATGGGAGGTAATGTCTGCCATCTGGTATTTCCTAACCCGGAGTTGGCAACCCTGCAGCCTCTAGATAGGAAAAGGACAGTCTTTCTTCACAGTTGGTGGGGGTGGGGAACCAAAGCAGCTGACATCATTCTCCTCATTTCTCTCCCCTCTTTGATTTGCACAACAACCCTGTGAGACATTCCTATTTCCTTCTCAGGCAACCATCTTGGAGTGAGGCTGAGGGGAGGAGGGAGAGAGGGAGTGAAAGACAGTCAAAGTGGGACAGCCATGCCCTCTGAGGTGGTGCCAGATGCTCTGCAGCCCTTTCTGAGGCTGGCTGACAGAAAACAGCTGGAGATGTGGCAGTCTCTGAGGTAGGACTGCTTTTGGCAGTGTGTTCATTCTTGGGCCTACAAGAGGCGGGGCAAGGGAGTCAGCCAATGGGAGGTCAGAGGTGGGTGACCAATGTGTGATGGGCCAATAGTGTATTCCCACAGTAACTGTTAGAACTTAGGTTGATTGCATTTTACTGACAGAATCAGCTTTGCTGGCTGGCAACAGCCACTTGGGTGGGGGAGGAGTAGACTCAACCAATGGCACGTAAGTACTCTTGATTGATAGTTTGACAAGCCAAAGGCTTGTGCCATACAGTCTCACTGAGCCCGAATGAATCAGGATGGTTAGAATTGCCACCACACCAGGAGAATTATTTATAACAAATTACATGCTCAATCCATTCCTGCCAAAATGCTTATTACAGCACCAGGTTGTTGGGTTGTTGTTGTTTTTTTTTTAAAGCAGGAACGCACAGAAACACAGTTCCAGCCGGCCTGGTGTCAGAATGCAACCTAATATGCAAATGAATTACTCTTGGACTTTTTCTACAAAAAAATCCCTGTGCAAAACAATGCTGATGACAGGGAGCATGGCCTAATATGCAAATGAGTTCCTGCTGGGCTTTTTCTGCAAAAAAAGCCCTGCACAGCACCACATTCCTTTCAGTTTAAATATCAGACCTGCGTGTTATGTCTAAGTCTTCTTTTGAAACTGGGCTTGTCCAGTGGCAAGCTCCATCTCTTGCTACTGTTTTGAGCAGTAGGGGAAAAGCAATGTTACTAACATCAATACATCACTTCTGAGTACAACCCAGAAATGTCACATGGTAGCTCCAAGAATTACCAGAAACTCTATGGTGAGCCCATGGAGCTTCCAGTGATTTCTAGAGCTGCCCTTTGCAGTGGCCAGCCCTGCCACTAGGCAAAATAGGTGGTTGCCTAGGGTGCCAATCCTCAGGGGTGCCAAATTGGGCACCCTCAACATGAGTCAGTGAAGTCAGTTAACAAAATGGGGAGAACTGAGTGTGGGGAGACAGAGCAGTGACAGAGGTGCTCGCTAGCATGTGCAGTGGTGGTGGCAGTAGGAGGAGAGAAGGAGGGGTGGCTCGGGCAGGGAAGCCAATCTGAGGTGCCTTCCTGCTTTGCGCCAAGGAGCCCTTCTTCCACTGGGAGTAGTGTGTGTGTGTGTGGTGGTGGTGGTGGTAAACATGGTGCCTGTCTGTTTTCTCACCTCCTTTCGCTTTTGGAGTCTTTTGGGGAGGGTGGCCAAGCATACAAGGTGGGACCCCTCTGGATGAAATCATTGGCCAATGGGAAGTTGGCTTGGGGTGCACACATGGCATGACCTGGCATGACATTTCAGAGAAACCTCCAACCCATTTTCCTCCCCATTAAACCTGGACAGAAATAGTTACCCCACCTTGAAGGAGGGTGGGATTGTCTTATCTCCTCCTGCATCTGCAGTTCTGCCCTCCCCCTTTCCTTCCATCGGCATCTTCCTTCTGTGCTGAGCCTTCGGGAGGATGGGAGCGAAGAACAGGCTTGTGGTGTCTGAGAACCTTAAACTGAGTCCAAGTTAACTCAAGAGTAAGTTTTGGTGGGATTGCTGGGACTTCCTTCCAGGTAAATATGGGGCAAGTGATAGCAACAGTGAGCCTAAAAATTCAAAGCACATCTTAAAAATGTGTGTTGCTCACTCAAGAGCCAGAATAGTCACATTGTCAAAAATGTTTTCAGCAACCATGACTGATGAAGTGAAGCTTAATGAAAGTTGAAGTGTTCATGATATTATCACTGCTTAGTTTATTGAATTGGTCTTTACAAAATGTGAAGATGCATGATTAAAATTGCAAGCTTTAGTCTTCTGCTCTTAGGGTTGCCAAGTACAATTCAAGAAATATCGAGGGACTTTGGGGGTGGAGCCAGGAACAAGGGTGTGACAAGCATAATTGAACTCCAAGGGAGTTCTGGCCATCACATTTAAAGGGATAGCACACCTTTTTAAATGTCTTCCTTCCATAGGAAATAATGAAGGATAGGGGCACCTTCTTTTGGGGCTCACAGAATTGGACCCCCTGGTCCAATCGTTTTGAAACTTGGGGGGTACTTTGGGGAGAGGCATTAAATACTATACTGGAAAGACTGAAAATAGTATACTGAAAATACTATACTGAAAATTTGCCTCTACCTCAATAAACAACTCCCCTAGGGCCCCCAAAACCTCCAGATCAATTCCCTATTATACCCTATGAGAATCGATCTCCACATAGGGAATAATAAAGTGCTCAGCAGACATTTCCTTCCCACCCCACCCCCACCCGCCGGTTTCTGGCGAATCTGAAGCGAGGGATTGGCCTTTCTACTCATGAGTTGCTGCCAACTTCTTCAAAGTAAGACAGACACACCATCCCAAGAGGAAGCCTTTCAGTCAGAGCCTGAAGCCTCCGGAGGTGGAAAGGCACATGGGCCTCTGGGGGCAGGGCTTCCCCCCGCCAGCCAGCTGACTGGGGGCGGGAAGGAGCCTGGGAAAGCGGAAGAACCCCCGCTGGGACCTAGGGATTGGCAAGCCTATCTGCTCTCTTAATTTCCTGTTTTCCTCCTCCTCCCTCTTTTTGGTTTGACTATAATGTGCCAAAAACATCTTTCTGCTGTAGCTTTTAGCATCAGTAGGGGTTTCTAGAAGAAAATAAGGTTGAGCTTGGCCTCTTGATTGCTGTGGCTCAATCTGTCCTATATTACAAGGGGAGTGATAATGTATCTTAAGGACATTGTGTATGTGTGACTTCATGTTTCGTTTATCTGGGAGTTCCTGCCAGGCTCATTGGAGCCTTTAAGACTGAGCTTTGGGGTCTTGGGAACTATGGGTAGCAGAATCCAAATCCCTGCTTCCCTGGTCCAGTCACTGGCCCCCTGCTGGTTCAAATGACCCAATGGTGTCCTAGCGCAGGAACTTTGGACTGTATATAGTTGGCCCCATTGGCCCATTCAGCAGTCTTTTTAGTTTAACCGTTGCCATGCTGTATTGCAATAAAGAGCTTTGATCACTGCAACTGCATCTCTCCATGCATCGAACTCACTATTTTACAGCGGTGACGAGGATGGGATCCTGTTGAGTGAGTCCCAGCCACTGTCACCGCACCGCGCATTGCTGCTCTCTGCTCCACATGCTCCGCACATTGCATTGCCATCACCGGCTGACATGGCTACAGCTCCAGGAACGCTGCCTGAGTTCGACTCCTCTCACCCTGTGCTCTGGGAGACATGGGTGAAACGACTCCAATACTACCTTGTGGTCCACAAGATCCCCGGACCTGTGCCAGCTGTGGTGAGTCCCACGAGCAACTTCCAAGACGCCATATGCCATCAGTGTGGAAAAACTGGCCACCTAGCCCGAGTCTGTCGTTCCAAATCATCCTGATCCTCAACGGGGGGGGGGGGGCGCCCCAACACCACCAGAGCTGATGACGGGAGCCCGCCAAAATAGAAGAGCTGCAGTCCTGTTGAACCTGGCAGAGTCTTCTTTTCTTCCAATCAAGAGACTCAGCAACAGAGGTGTAAAGAGATGAATCTGCAGGTCTTTTATTATTTTCACATTAATGTGGGAAGGAAAACAATGTTTCACCCTTCCTCTGTTTTCCTTCTGCCATCTTCTCCATAGTCATAGATATTTATACCTTTCTGTAAACAAAGGCCAACTTACCGATTGGCCACATCGATCTTCGCTTTTGACACTCTGATTACATTCATTGGCCAAATAAATATCCCATCTCCTGACTTAGAAGTGAGAGATGAATTGATACTACTCGGGGTTTTGTAATCAGGACCTCCAAGTCTCACTTGTTTGTATCCTCATATCTGCGGTTTCACCCCTTTCCTGTTGGTCTCCAGTGTGGACCCCTGGCTCAACTCCAAAATGTGCAACGTGGAGCAATTCTAAGGAGGTTTACTTGGAAGTAAGTCCCATTTTATTCATCATGGTTCATTCTCAGGAAAACATTATTAGGATTGTCACCTAAGAGGGTGATACTAAATAGGTCTACTCAGAATCTCATTCAGATCTTTTAAATGGAGTTTACTGTTCTTAAAATTGCCCTGTGAACCAAAGGACAGTTTGGTCATGTGGAAATATCTGTAAGCTTCTTTGGATATTGCTATAACTATATTGCTAAATCTTGGAATTTCTTTTTGAATAAGCTTTTCAAATTTTGCATTTTAACTTCATTTATTTATTTAGTTTTATTTATATGTACTCAAGAGAAAGTTGATCCTATATAAGATGACTGCCTTAAAATGTTATATATACACAAAAATATTATTGGCTATATCTGTGAAGAAACTAGTCTTGCATTTGAGTAACCATTGTGTCAGCTTTCTATATTCAATACTTTCCCAACATTAAAAAACAAAACAAAAACCACACCAACATTTGTTGAAAAAAAAATTCAAACTTCTGGTTTCCTAGCCAAATTAATTTCAGCTCTGAAATCAAGAATTACACATGAGTTTGTAAAACCAATGGCTTTATTGTCCTAATCAACAGATTTCCCAAGAGACCTGGAACTGTCCCTTTTTCCTTGTACTGCCTTGGCAAATGTATCCTGCCATGCTATTGACTGTTTGCTGCCCTATTTCTATATCATTGCCTGCAGGATGGGGCAATGCAAAACATGATGATGTCACTTTCACATGCTTAATTTACCTGTCTGTTCCAAAAATCAGGACACCAGACTCAAAAGAGTAGTAGCTCCACACTGTAGGTTAAAACTTCAGAGCTGAGATTTGAGTTTGCCCTTGGATTTCTCAACATATCCTATATACAGGATGAGACACCAAGGATCAAATCAAGCAGGTCTACTTGGAAGTAAGTCAGCTGTTATATAGTGGGATTCAGTCCTAGGCCAGTGTCCTTAGGATGGTAGCCTGAAAGCTTAAAGTCCCCTATAAAAATGGTCAAAAAACCACATCTTCCGTCATGATTTCTTCCTCATTCACTGCTCCTCTACCTGTCTTTTGTTTGTTGTTTCTTCTCCCGGTATCTCTAACTCATGCCTTCTGCTTGATCCTCAGCCTCTGTTTAATATTCATTCATTCGTTCGTTCGTTCGTTCGTTCGTTCGTTCATTCATTCATTTCATTAGATTTATATCCCACCCTCCATGTAATGGGCTCAGGACGAATAACAATCAATTAGTAGAGTTACTAATTCTAAACATATTGGGGTGATTCCTGTGGATGTGTCCCATTAATGGTGGTGTCTTTCATCAGAGGAAGCTGCCTACCCATTTACTGCAAGTAAGTTTTATGTGCTTTGCAGACCTTCCATGAAACAACAGTACGTACAGTATACTCTAGAATATACTTGCTTTGCTGCCACAGTACCTTTCCACCTCCTCATCTTACTTACTGAAAGTTTGCAAAGGGGAAGCAGCACTTTCACATTATCCATTATAACTTGCTTACAAGTCCAACCTCTGATGATATCAATTTCCTCTTATTTGGATAAATGAATCCATTCATTTCTTGTTGGTTCCTTCTACAGAAGGCAAGGGGAAAAGGAATGTTCTTCATGACTACAGAAAGACAGCAGACATGATGTTACTGAGGACAGACAAGACACTGAGAGTGAAGACGAAGCTGCTAAACACCACTGAACAGTGTGCCAAGCGATGTAGCAGAAGTAAAGGACTTTTGTTCACTTGCAAGTAAGCAGTGGTTTAATTTGCTTTTAGTATTGAAAAAGGATAGGCCTAACCCTAACCAACATGACCTAACAGAGAATGCAACTCTGGTTCATGTGCATGTTGTATGCTCATAAGTAGTGGTGTTTGAAAGCTTGGTTTAGTTTTAGCAGCTAAGAGGTCTGTCTTCCTGATCGTGAACTGACTGTATGGTGACTTGCTTGAACCACTAATTTTGGAAGGGGTGTTGAAAGACCTGAGTCAGATTGAGGTGACAAAAGAGGAGGTCCTACAACGGAAGGACGAATTAAAAACTAATAAGTCACCAGGTCCGGATGGCATACATCTGAGAGTTCTGAAAGAACTCAAAGTTGAACTTGTGGATCTTTTGACAAAAATCTGTAATCTTTCATTGAAATCTGCCTTTGTTCCTGAGGACTGGAAGGTAGCAAATGTCACCCCCATCTTTAAAAAGGGTTCCAGAGGAGATCCAGGAAATTACAGTCTGACTTCAATACCGGGAAAGTAATGATTGGGGAAAGTAATGTTTGGATGTCCTTTCCCCACTTCAGGGTCATCAGAAAGCAGGGGGGTTGGGAGGGTAGTGTCTGCTGGACCCTCCATTATTCCCTATGGAGACCGATTCCCATAGGGTATAATGGAAAATTCATCCATGGCTAACTGGGGCTCTGCGGGGGCTGTGTCTTGGGGCAGAGACATCCAATGCCTCTTCCCAAAATACCCACCAAGTTTCAAAAGGATTAGACTAGGGGGTCCAGTTCTATGAACCTCAAAAGAAGGTGCCCCAATCCTTGAATGGAATGAATGGAGGGCATTTGAAACATGTGCAGTCCCTTTAAATGGGATGGCCAGAACTCCCTTTGGAGTTCAATCATGCTTTTCACACCCTTGGTCCTGGCTCCACCCCCAATTTATTCTGGCTCCACCCCCAAAGTCCCCAGATATTTCTTGAATTCAATTTGGCAACCCTAATTAATCCTGTTATAAGATGACCAAGGAAAACCTGTATTCTAGCATCGCAAAAGAAAGGGTGAAAGAAGACCATGGAACACAAGATTGCTGCAGAGATTTTCAGCAGGATGGGAGCTGTGGGCTCCGTGTTGAGAAATCACCAAAGGGGCCAACTTTGGATTGGTAACATCATGAAAAGGGAGAATGAGCTTCATTCTTCTTCCTTACCCCTTTTTTGAGCCCAAAGAGCCACAGCCAGCAGAACTCACAGAACTGAGTGGGTTGAGCATTCACTGACATGCTACATGATGATCCATGTTTCTACTAGTTTCTTTATAAAGTTGGTGTCACAAAATGGTGTTTTTGTGCCACAGTTTGTGGACCCTGCTATGAAATGTGATTCGATGTTGCATTTCAGAGGGTCCAATCATAAGTATGAATCTATGAGAGATCTGTTCTTTAGATATACGATTTTGTAACATGGTGGTGTGGAGATGATTGAGTAAACTTCCGTGCCATAAACAGTACCCAGTGATGTGATAAGCGATTAGATGTTGAGTTTGTGGTGCTCACGCACAAAGTTTCGAAAATTCATTCTTTGACATTCTGAGGATCCATGAGAATCTATGGTCTGGAACTCTGTTCTTGCTCCATGGAGTTGCCACGAACCCATAACTTCTGTGGTGCAGACTCTACCCATGGACATGATACGTGATTTGATATTGACGTTCGGATGACCCCGAGCAAAAACCATGAGGATTCATGTGGTTCCATGGTGCAGGACCATTTTTTGCTCCACGGTGTCACCAAAAAACTGTGGATCCATGGTAATGGGATATAAGTTGTGGCCATCGTCATGATATATTACTTGAGAAGGAGCTAGGGATAATATGAAGCACAAACAGAAAAATCTATTAGGATCCATGGTACAGGACCAGATTTTGCCGCAAGGTATCACCAAAAAGCTGTGGATCCATGGTTTTAGGATATAAGTTGTGGCCACTGACATAATATATGACTCCAGCGGGACCTTGGGGTGATCCGAAGCAAGAACAGAAAGATCTATTAAGATCTGTGGTCTGAAACCAGGTTTTTGGTCTTTGGCACTGCCACGAAGCCGAGGATCCATGATTTCTGTGGTGCAAACTCTGCCCATGGACATGATATGTGATTATATGGTGAGCTTCAGGGGATCCGAAGCAGGAATCATAGGGATCCATGAGGATCTGTGGTCCAAAACCAAGTTTTTGGTCCCTGGCGCTGCCACGAACCTGTAGATCCAAGATTTCTGGGGTGCAAACTCTGCCCATGGACGTGATATGTGACTGGATGGTGATCTTGGGGGGATCCGAAGCAGAAATCATGTGGATCCATGAGGATCCGTGGTCCAAAACCAAGGTTTTGGTCCCTGGCGCTGCCACGAAGCCGTGGATCCATGATTTCTGTGGTGCAAACTCTGCCCATGGACATGATATCTGACTGGATGGTGATCTTGGCGGGATCCAAGGCAAAAATCATGTGGATCCATGAGGTAGAGAAAGAAGTACTTTTCTCCCTTTCTCACAATACAAGAACTCGTGGGCATTCGATGAAATTGCTGAGCAGTCATGTTAGAACGGATAAAAGAAAGTATTTCTTCACCCAAAGGGTGATTAACATGTGGAATTCACTGCCACAGGAGGTGATCCATTAGGTTCTGTGGTTCAAAACCAAATTTTTGGTCCCTGGCGCTACCACGAAGCCGTGGATCCACGATTTCTGGGGTGCCAACTCTGCCCATGATATGTGACTGGATGGTGAGCTTCGGAGGATCTGAAGCAGAAATCATGTGGATCCATAAGGATCCGTGGTCCAAAACCAGGTTTCTGGTCCCTGGTGCTGCCATGAAGGTGTGGATCCATGATTTCTGGGGTGCAACTCTGTCCATGGACATGATATGTGATTGGATGGAGGGCTTCGGGGGATCCAAAGTAGAAATCATGTGGATCCATGAGGATCCGTGGTTCAAAACCAAGTTTTTGGTCCTTGGCGCTGCCACGAAGCCGTGGATCCATGATTTCTGTGGTGCAAGCACTACCCATGGACATGATATGTGATTGAATAGTGAGGTTCGGGGGATCCAAAGCAGAAATCACGTGGATCCATGAGGATCCGTGGTTCAAAAAAGGTTTTTGGATGGAGGGCTTGTGGGGATCCAAAGCAGAAACCATGGGTATCCATGAGGATCTGTGGTTCATAACCAAGTTTTTGGTCCCTGGCAGAGCCACAAAGCCGTGGATCCATGATTTCTGTGGTTCAAAATCTGCCTATGGACATGATATGTGATTGGCTGGTGATCTTGGGGTGGCCTGATTTTTGTAGTCCTGTCTATAGTCTAAGACAGGATCTACAGAATAATACTGGTTTTATTTCATTTCAATGTAAAAATCATATGAATTCATGAAGATCCATGTAGATCCGACTTTTACCGAGACCCGTTGAGTGTCAGCCTACTATCTGGAAAGTCAAGATCCCCAATCAAAGGAAAATGTGAAAGAAAAATTAAGGAAAATTTGCTGGGTAAACCTGGAGTGGAACACACTCTCAGACTAATGCTGATATTTCTCTTCTAAATAGTTCACATGCTTTCCTATTGAGAAAGACTGGAGGACATGAATACAGTAAAAAAAAAAAAAAATGGAGGGGAACCCAGTTACACCCAAAATAAGCCCAACAAAACTCTCTCTCTCTGTAGCAAGGCAATAAGTTCATACCTTCACTAAAACGTTGCTAGTCTTAAAAGTGCTCTTTGTAGCTCTTCTGATGGTGGAGACAATGCAAAGGAAGCTCTGGCTCTTTCTTTCCTTCCCAGGTGCACAAGGAGGGGGAGGAGCCTCAGCCATTAATTTAGGATTGCCAAGTCCAATTCAAGAAATATCTGGGTACTTTGGTGACGGAGCCAGGAGACTTTGGGGGTGGAGCCAGGAGACATTGGAGGTGGAGCCAGGAACAAGGGTGTGACAAGCATAAATGAACTCCAAGGGAGTTCTGGCCATCACATTTAAAGGGACAGCACACCTTTTTAAATGCCTTCCTTCCATAGGAAATAATGAAGGATAGGGGCACCTTCTTTTGGGGCTCATAGAATTGGACCCCCTGGTCCAATCGTTTTGAAACTTGGGAGGTACTTTGGGGAGAGGCACTAAATGCTATACTGAAAATGTGGTGTCTCTATCTCAAAAACCAGCTTCCCCATAGCCCCCGAAACCTCAGATCAATTCCCCATTATACCCTATGAGAATTGATCTCCACATAGGGAATAATGAAGTGCTCAGCAGACGTTCCTTCCCTCTGCCCCCACCCCTTTTTCTGGTGACTCTGAAGTGAGTGCTTGGCCTCTTTACTCATGAGTTGCAGCCAACTTCTTGCAAGTAACACAGACACCCCATCCCAAGAGGAAGCCTTTCCAATCGGAGACTGGAGCCTCCAGAGGGGAAAAAATATCACATGGTGGCTTTGGGGGCAGGGCTTCCCCCCGCCGGCCAGCTGACTGGGGGTGTGAAGGAGACCGGGAAAGTGGAAGAACCCCTGCTGGGACGTGGGGATTGGCAAGCCTACATTAATTAGAAGGAAGAGAGGCTTGTCTCAGTAGCTCTGCAGGGTGATTAATTGAGCCTGGCAAACTTAATCACCCAGCAGAGCTATAGAGCCAAGCTCCCTCATTGACTGAGGCTGCTCCTTCCTCCTCCCTTTGGGAAAAAGGGAGGGGAGAGAGGGAAAGGCTGCTTTGCTGCCTGGCTTATCGGGGGAGAAACACAAAATGGCGACTGAAAAAAACATGATATGGAAAGTGAAGCAGACGACAGCCAGTTGCTGGAGGACCTGATTGGAGCCCTCTGTGGGCCTGATCCGGCCCGCAGGCCGTGTGTTTGACACCCCTGAACTAGGAAATAAAGACTGTATTCAGGGGAACTTCATGGCTGTATTTATTTATTTATTTATTAGTTTGTTTATTTGGAATGCGAAAGTCTCCCGGTACCACCCGCAAAATCTCCTGCACCATCCTCAACATCCCCAGATATTTCCTAAATTGGACCTGGCAACCCTACATGTTAGCTCTGGGTAGGAGTAGTGAATGCTGAGAACTCAGGTCATTCTGTATGAGAAAGTTGAGTTCAGAGTAGTTAACAGTTTGACATTTAGATCAAGGTGGATATCCATGTTGGTCTGAAGCAGCTGCAAGTGGAGGAGTGGGGAATCAAACCTGGTTCTCCCAGATAAGAGTCCACGCACTTAACCACTACACCAAACCGGCTCTCTAGATAGCCCAGGCTTGCCTGATCTCCTGAGAAGCTAAGCAGGGTCAGCCGTCATTATTATTTGGATGAGAAGCCACTAAGGAAGTCCAGGGTTGATATACAGAGGAAAGCAATGGCAAACCACTTCAGTTCCTCTCTTGTCTTGAAAACCCTAAGGGGTCATCATAAGTTGGCTGTGAATTGATAGCACTATCCACTAAAGAAGAAGCACATGCACAAGCACCTGAGGTTGTTTTCTTCGCATGCAAACTAGTGGTCACCATCTAGGGACTTATTATAATTTGTCTTGCTTTCTGTGCAGGGCTTTTGCATTTGATAAAATTGACAAACGCTGCCATTGGCTATCCTTTACCAGCCTAGAAAATGGAGTGCGACACAAACAAGACAACACTTTTGAACTCTATGAAAACAAAGGTAAGTTGCTTAGACTTTGACTGTAGGATTGCTAGTCTCCAGGTGGGTGCCAATATAGAGATATCCCACTGAGGAAAAACCATCATCATTTTAAAGATGTTTAACTATAATTTTAGTCCAATAAATTTTCAAGAAATAACATAGAACATTTACAAAAATCACTCAGAGCTGGTGGCAACAGCTCATGCAACCAGGAGGTGCTCATAGATGCTTAGCAGAAACATTTAAAGGTACAGACACTGAAACAGTGTACATAAACAAGGACTGCCAAACTGTATGCCAATATCCATTAATAAAATGCCCCCCTAGGAACCATTAATAGTCCATTAGTCCACTATGAATACAAGAATGACTGTCAATGATATGATGATGCCACTTCCTGTGCTATGCCAGTGAGGAGGCCTGGACCTTTATCTGTCTCCAGGTTAGCCCCCCCCCCATCTCTTTCAGAAAGAGCTCAGCTCTTTATTTATTTTTGACATTTAATTTTGGAAGCTATTCTTCCAAAACAGAAGCTAAAAGCCACCCCCCCCCGGAGGCATAGAATTACTTGCACAGTTAGGAGCTTGTTCCTCAAAATGTTGTGTTTTGAATTACCTCAAGACGACATAACGAAGAAAAATGTTTTGATTTTTTCTCATAAACATAACAGAAAAAAGTGCATGTGATTAATTTTTCTCTGTTTGCTAACCATCTCCAACAGACTATGTTAGAAATTGCATCATTGGTAAAGGAGCAGCTTATAAAGGAACTATATCAGTCACAAAAAGTGGTGTCCAGTGTCAGGCATGGAATTCCACAATACCTCATGAACACAGGTAAGGTTGATGGGATCACTCCTGCAAGCGGGCCCATAGGCAGCAATATTCTTAAAGCTGGGAACCTTTTCCATGAAAAGCAGATACTCTACCATTGAGCCTTCCACAACAACCAGTGTCTTCTCTAGGAATCCATAATATCTGGATTTAACTTTTTGGCTGTCTTGAGATTCCAGCAACTACTTTCTTACAGGAAAATAACACTGGCTGATTTTTCAGTGAAATGATGGGTTAAAGTCAGGTAATCTGGATTCCTAGAGAAGATAAGTTATTTTTCTAGCTCTGTTCCATTAAACTTTGATGAGCTCTCTCCCCTCCCCCAAGATAAGGGGGAATAATACAGAAGTAAATCCTGCTAAATCCAGTGGGACTTTTTTCTCACTTTTCCCACTGCACTCTCTCTCTCTCTCTGTCTGTTTTAAATGCCTGAAGACAGTGGTCCCCAATCTTTTTGGCACCAGGGACTAGTTTTGTGGAAGACAATTTTTCCAGGGACCAGGGTGGGGGCAATGTTTTTGGGATGATACAATTGTGCACTTTATTTCTATTAGTTTGGCATGGTGGTTAAGTGTGTGGACTCTTATCTGGGAGAACTGGGTTTGATTCCCCACTCCTCCACTCGCATCTGCTGGGATGGCCTTGGGTCAGCCATAGCTCTTGCAGAGGTTGTCCTTGAAAGGGCAGCTGCTGTGAGAGCCCTCTCAGCCCCACCCACCTCACAGGGTATCTGTTGTGGGGAGAGAAGATAGAGGAGATTGTAAGCTGCTCTGAGTCTCTGATTCAGAGGGAAGGGCAGGGTATAAATCCAATGTATTCTTCTTATTATTACTACATTGTAATATATAATGAAATAATTATACAACTCACAGCCCAGTTGCTAACAGGCCATGGACCAGTACTGGGCCATGGCCCGGGGGTTGGGGACCCGTGCCTGAAGAGACAACAGAGTGAACTTTTGGCCCCTTGCAAAAAAAAGCGGTTCTGGGGTTTAAGTCTGCCTGAACATTATACCTCCTCACGGGAGTTGTTGTATATCGTTGTTGTAGAGTTGTTGTATATAGTTTTTAAAAGTTTAATTTTAAAAAAGAAGAAAGAAAGAAAGAAAGAAAGAAAGAAAGAAAGAAAGAAAGAAAGAAAGAAAGAAAGAAAGAAAGAAGGCAAGAAAGAAGGCAAGAAGGAAACAAAGAAAGAAAGAAAGAAAGAAAGAAAGAAAGAAAGAAAGAAAGAAAGAAAGAAAGAAAGAAAGAAAGAAAGAAAGAAAGAAAGAAAGAAAGAAAGTAGATTACAGGGCTCTTAGTACAGGGCCTACTGCAAGCTCCAGAAGGATTGGCTACATCAGGGCTGTGTGGCTTAATATTCAAAGGAGTTCCTACTACAAAAAAGCCCTGCCTCTTCAGCTGGTGTCTGTAATAGAAATTAAAAGCTTATAGACTAGCAAAGAACCCTCTCTCTCTCTCTCTCTCTCTCTGTGTGTACTATAAATTGTTAGGAGCTTCAGTGGCCAATTTTGCCTTCCCTCTCTACTCCTCCTCCTCTCCTGTGACTGATGTGCAAGTGCCCTCAACATTCTGGGCCCCTGGGAGGCCCCTAAGTGTGCATAGTGATCATCAGGCCATTGCAAGGGTGGTGGCAGAATAATTTACAAGCTGAACATGTTTAGCATACTTCAGGATTCTATAGTATGCAGAATTCTTTTCCTTACCTGAGAACGATCCTCCTTCACTAACCTCTAAATAGGCCCACAAACCTCCAAAGAACTAGCCCTACCCTTTCAGGATCCCACTTTTGTCACTTTTTTAAAAAAACCATGTAACATTCTATTAAAATTTTGTATAGAATATATATATGTATGTGTGTGTAATCATATGATACCCAAAACAAGAGAAATAAAGATATCAGTAATAAAGTTATACATATTGCAAACAAGGTCTTTAGAAAATATGGGCATACAATCAAAAGAAAATACTTACATGAGGGAAATCCCACTATAGATACCTAGATATCTAAATAAAACACATTTTGTCACATTTTTGAGGGGGAGGGGACTAAATTGAGCCAGCTCAGTTGCTTGATTTATGGCAGTTGTGAAGGCACTGTACATAAATGGCACCACCATTCAAGGTCAGCATTTTTGGCACTCTTGCACATTTACAAGGCACTTAACCCTTTGGTCATTGAGAAATGTGAATAGTCCCCTAGACAGCAAGAGAGCTCTGGCTAGTTGACAACCTTGATTTGATCTTTTTTCCTGAATTATGAAAAGGGACTATTTATTTTGTTCAGTTGCTGTTGAGTAACAATAATGCTTCTCCACTATTAGCTAGGTTTATATAGGGCAATCTGGACTGAATGTTGCTGGCTTTTATTTAATGCTTATCTTTATGAGCTTAGGATTTTGCAATGAAGGAGAGAGGGAGGAATTTCTGTAATACTCTAATATGCAAGGGCATACCAGTTGTTAAACATGCACATGAAATGTAATTCTCCATCAGTAAAGCTTGCCTGCTGCTGTCCTTAGTGCAGAGGTTATGAAAGGATTACATGATGATTGCACAAGGCAAAATGAATACTGGTTTGATGGGCTTCTCTTGCATTGAAGTCACCTATACTTTCTCCTGGAAATGCTTGTGTGTTGGACGTCAGTATGCAATGAAAATAGTTCATTTGTAAATGATTTAGTTTCAATATTTAATAAAGTATAAGATAAGTAATGAAGTTTGATGATAGATGGAGAGCTTAGATTCTTTATTTTTTTGTTCTTCTTTATGTGTTTACAGCTTCAGAGATGCAGCAGGAGGTTCCACTAGCAGGAATACTTCCCTTGGGTGGGGGTGAGCTTTCCCCTGATGCAAGAGACTCTTTGACCATCAGATGAAGTCTCCATCCACTGGATGAATGCATCTCAGCCACTAGTGCAATAGATTTTCCAGGACCCAACCTGTAATTTTTAGATAAAACATAAATGTTAGAACAGGGGTGTCGAACTCATTTGTTATGAGGGCTGGATCTGACATAAATGAAACCTTGTCGGGCTAGGCCATGTTGGGCCGGACCATATGTGTACCTATTTAACCTTAGGTAGCAGAGATATAAACTTTATAAAGGACACAGACAAACACAATACAAGATTTTTTTAAAAAAAACTTAAAATAAAACATGCTTAAAATGTTAGCACTCATTGGTCTTAAAGGTGCTTTCTTTGTATCTCTCCCATAGAATCCAGGGAACTGGGCAAAGGAAGCTCTGGCTCCTTCCTTCTTTCTCCAGAGGACCAGTGGAGGGGGGAGGAGCCTCAGTCAACAGAAGGAAGAGAGGCTTGGCGCAGTAGCTCTGCTGTGCACTTGAGAGACTTTGGCAAAGCAAGTTCACTCTCCCTCCTTCCTCCCCAAAGGAGAAGCCTCAGCCAATGGAGAAAACAGAGGCTTTGTTCTATAGCTCCTGTGTGATTGAGCAAACCTGGCAAAGCAAGCTGTTATGCAGAAGGAAGCAAGAAAGAGAGAGAAGGAAACAGATGACAGCCAATTGCTTGGGGGCCTGATAGGAGCCCTCCAAGGGCTTGATTCGGCCCCTGAGCTGCATGTTTGACACCCCTGTGTTAGAATGTAGTTTCTCTCTTTAAGGGATTCTGCTAATTTAACTGAGGTAGATTGCACCTTTCTTGATAGAAATCAATTTAATGAATCATTGCATGGATGGAATCCAGGTGGAACTCTTTGTTGATTTCAGGGGATTTAGCTTGCTGCTGAAGATTCCTGGTTGTGTTAATATAAATAGAGGCCTTTAGGCATCTCATTTGAATGATAACAAAATATCGGGTACAGGCCTGGATCAAAATTGTCATTATAGCTGATGCAGCCCTAGATCTTTGATATAAGTTCCAGCTGTTTCTTCTATATGTCTTCCAGAGTTTTAGAAACTTGGCTTTGATTTGTGCATCTCCTTATGTATGGAAATAGTCAGGGTTATCTTTTAAAAATAAACAGGGCTTTTTTTGTAGAAAAAGCCTGGCAGGACCTCATCTGCATATTAGGCCACACCCCCTGGTACAAAGCCAACCGGAGCTATGTCTGCTCAAAAAAAGCCCTGAAAATAAATATTGTGACTCAAACTACTCTTGAAGGAGGGGTCAGGCTCATGATGGTTTGAAAAATTAGTAAGATTTGCAAAAAAAGTCTGCATGCGCTTATACTGTAATGATTGTCATTTTAAAACTAGCTTTTTGCCTTCGAGCTATCGAGGTAAAGATCTCCAGGGAAACTACTGCCGGAACCCACGAGGGGAAGAAGGGGGGCCCTGGTGTTTCACAAGCAACCCAAAGATTCGTCATGAAGTCTGTGACATTCCTCTGTGTTCAGAAGGTAACATCCTGAAGGAACATCCATCAGTTGAATAGTAGCTGATTTTCAGTTTTGTGCACCAACAGAAAACTGTTCAGAATTAATGGAAGTAATTAGTATCACCACAAAAACTTTTGTCCTTTGTAAGGTGTTAAAATTCCCAGGCTGCTCTGTTGTCAGTCAAATTCCATTAAGTTATCATTTTCTCTTCATCTTGCTTTGTAGCTGGCTGCTGCTTTTGGCTCTATTTCTTCTTCCTGTTTTCTGTCTCTTCTGTACATACAAGAGGGTATCACCACTGGCTAGAATATACTTGTGATATTCCACAGTAGTTTAAGTCAGGGATCTTCAACCCCTGGGCCGAGGACCGGTACTGGGCTACGGCCTGTTTGCAATGAGCTGCACAGCCTCACCACCCCACCCCCTGGCAGCACCTCTTCCTCCCCCCGTTTTCATCATTTTAGCTGGGGAGGGAAGGAGGCAAGGGCAGCATCGCTTGCTGCTGCTACGGCAGTTTTCCCGCTGATCGACTGGGGGAGTCAGCCTGGGAGGCACTTCACGGCTCCTTCCCCAGCCTTCAAATGATGAAAACGGGGGAGGGGGGAGGTGGTGAGGCTGAGCAGGAGGGGGCAGCAAAGGAGGGAAGAGGAAGCAGCAGAGGAAAACGGGGGAAGGGGAGGCGGCGAGGCTGCACGGCGGGCAGCAAAGGAGGGAGGAGGAAAACGGGGGGCAGGAGGAGGCACTTGCGTAGGGTGGGGGGATGCCGAATTGGGTGCCCCCACCCTGCCGGCCCTTGGGCTGCAGTCGGTGGGCTGGCCCTGGGGCTGGCCCCTGGGGTCAAAAAGGTTGGGGACCACTGGTCTAAGTGTAGAGGCTGTGAAATTTTAAATTTGGAACTAATTTCCCAAACTGTCTTCAGATCCAGTACCACAGTGATGCTGCTTTTGAAAATGATTAAATACCAGATAATTATGGGTTGATCCCTTAGCCTGAATGTTATCTCATAAAGCAATATGTTACTTTTGTCTTAAACAAGAGAACATATTTTCTTAGTAGGGAATTTTATATGAAACTTTGTGCTGGAGGAAGTTTTGTGACTGAGTAGGGTATGTGGAAACACCTTCCCTATATATCAGGAGAAGCCATGTGGAGCCCTGTGCCTTTGGGGCTTGGAGTTGCTAAGGGAAATCAACCCAGATTGTTCCCTGGAAGGTCAGATGCTGAAGCTGAAGCTCAGATACTTTGGCCACCAAATGAGAAGAGAGCACTCACTGGAAAAGATCCTGATGTTGAGAAAGACAGAAGGCAAAAGAAGAAGGGGACGGCAAAATATGAGATGGATGGACAGCGTTACTGATGTAACAAACACGAATTTGAGCAGACTTCGGAGGATGGTGGAAGACAGGAGGGCCTGGCGTGACTTTGTCCATGGGGTCCTAAAGAGTCAGACTCGACTGTGTGACTGAACAACAACATGAGGTAGTGATGAAGTAAGCAAAGGAAGAATTCTGTGCTGTTTCTACTGCATCTGTTAGCTCTCACCCAGCTCAATTGTTTAGGATGGTTAGGTCCAGGCCTTGAATTCAGCAGGAGCTCACAAGAGCACAGCTCCTGAACCTTTCTGATGCCCTCCCTCCTCCTCCCCACCTACCTACCTTGTCCACTGAATAGTAGGTGCAGCTGCATAACAATCTCTGAATGAGCTCCACCACCTATTTTTCTATAAAACGATCCCTGGTTAGGTCTAACATCCATCTCTGAGAGATCCCCAAAAATAGTAATTCTGAAATTACCTGTGAGGCATTTGTGAACCTTTTTGCTGATAAAATCGTGTTGCTCCACCAAATCTTGTTTCTCTTGCCTGCCAATATTGATACAGTTTGTAAACTGGAGGCCCCTTGGCAGTCTTCAGGTCCAATATTGGATCAATTCAGACTACTCGCCTGGGACAGTGTTGATAGGATCCTGGGTGCTGTGAAACTGACCTATTGCCTCCTGAACCCATGTCCATCATGGCTGGTTAAATCCAGAAAAGATGAAATATGGGTTCCCCTGGCAGACATTATAAATCTGTCAGGCAATGCTTCATTGAAGTCAACTGTGCTTCTTAATAATGTTTAATCCATGCTTACTAACCCTAATGCTTAATAGAATGTTAGCCACTAATGATTGTGCCCTTCATGGAAAGGAGGGGTGGGAAGAAGGTTGCCAAAACTCCAAAGAGCAGCCTGGCCTTTGAAGTGTAAAATACCAGGCTGACCGCTCTGGCGCCTCCCGGGCGAGAGCAAGGACACCAACAGGAGGGAGGATGTAACAATGCCTGGGGAAAAGATAACCAGCGTGTGAAAGTAACAAGTGCAGGGACGAATGTAGAATTATTATGAGAAGTAGTTGAAGCCCTAGTCTTTGATGTATGTTCATAAATACCAATGATTCCAGTTACTCGTTATCAGTTTCAATGAATCTATGCAGAGAGCAACATTGTTGTAATCAATAAATGAAACTTAGTTTTGAACAAAGCCGAGTCTGATCATTTTGGATACTTCAATGAACCCTTTGCTGACATTTTGAAACTGATCCCTACAGGGCTTATCAGCGCAAGTTACTTTGTAGCGGATGGCTGCAAAAGCACCCAGCGACCCAGAGCCCTCTGAACCTACTGAGCTACTGGGCACCCCGACGTGGCACATCGTTGAGCCCCGGAGAGCTAAGAAGGTGAGCAGCCAAATGCTATTCATCACCCTGAAGGCTTGGCACCCCTGCACCTCAACCACGCTGATGGACGAGGCGGCGCTGAGGCATGCGAACATCCTGCGGACCCCGGGAGACCCCAGGCCCTCGGCCGACGAGGAAGACCAGGGGAGCCAAACCAAACGAGGATGACGAGAGGGAGTGCCCTGCGGAGCCAGATGATGAGCGGGAATGCCCAGTGGAGCCGGACGACCTCCCATCGGGGTCGGAGCCGGAAGACGAGCATGACTCAAAATCCCGACGAGCCGGACAACGAGCATGACTCAAAATCCCCGTCTCCGAAGCGAGACCCAATGGAGGACCTGAGACGGGAGATGGAAACCATGAACCGCGACCTGCGGAGAGAGATAAAGGTGAACCTATCGCTCGTGGTGCGAGAGGTCCAGAAGCAGATCGACCGAGCCCTGACTTGGGCCCAGCCGACGGCGCCAGCGCAGCCAGCGCAACCCGCCAGACCCGTCGCCCCGATCGGCATGGCGGTCCCAGCTGCTCCGGGGCCCAGAGTGAAGACCCGGGAACTCAACGTCACCTTCGACGGGAGCCCGGACAAAGTGGAGTACTTCATAATCCAAGCCAACACCTACATGCACTACTGGAGCAAATCTTTCCCAGACGAGCACAGCCGAGTGGCCTACCTAGGATCCAAGATGATGGGAGAAGCCCAGCTGTGGTACGTGAGTCTGTATGAGACCCGAGGCCCCGAGGTGGCCACCATGGCGGGGTTCCTGCAAGCGCTGCTATCCCAATTCGAAGATCCGTTGCAGGAGACCCGGGCTGTCACCGCGATCCAAGACCTCCGGCAGGGGAACAAATCAATTCGAGAATACACCCTTGAGTTCAGAAACTACTGCCGCAAGATACGAGGGTGGGGCGAAGCGATGAAGATCATGGCGTTCCGCCGAGGGCTGAACGCTGGGCGCCTAGATCGGGCCCTGGGGCAAGCGCGGCCGGACACCTTGGTCAGGTGGATCCAGTTGGCGGGAGAGGTGGAAACGAACATGAAAGCAGTGGCCCTCCAGCGGCAAGAGCACCAAGGGAAGACTAGCCACGGGTCCCGAGCCGCTCCGAAGGTGGAGGCGAAGAAAGCTATGGGGGGGGGGGCAACCAAAACCTACCCTCCCTCCCGCAAATGTTACCAATGCGTGGACCTGAACCACCTGGCGGCTAACTGCCCAGAGAGAACCCAGGCCGCCACCCCTACCCCAAAAGCGCCCTTGGGGGGGGGGGAAGCCACTCAAGCCGAAGGAATCGGGCCGAAGCAGCACCGCCCTATCGATGGTGCTTGACGAGGATTCTATAATGCTGGAGGAGCTGGGGGAAGACCCGTGGGAAGCTGAGCCAGCGGGAAACGGGGCCGACCTGCACTAGAGGGTGCCCAGCGGCAGGTCCCGGAGAAAGCGGCACCACTACGGGTGAGAATTTCGGGGGAACTGATGTTCGTCCCATTGACTTTGTTAAACGTAAAGTTAAAGAGATTCATGCACGCGAGAGCCCTCATAGACTCAGGGTGCACCCGGGAGATTATAACCCCCAGACTAGTAGAGATGCTATAGCTAGCCAAAGAATTACTTCCCCAGCCACTCGAATTCGAGCAAATGGACGGGACTCGAATGAAGGGGGAACCCTGTGTGGAGCAGACCCAAGAGGTCCCCATGGGGGTAGAAGACCACTGGGACTTGGAAGTATTTGTGGTCGCCCCATCTTGCTCCTTTGACATAGTACTGGGGGTGGGTTGGTTGGCCCGGCACCAACCGGACATACAGTGGGGGGAGCACACGATTGATTTCCTTGACAGACAGTGCACCTCCCACCTGTGGCGCGAGCTGTGGGGTCCCCGGCCTCCCCCTAAGAACGAGAAGTTGTGTGTTACCATAGAGGAAATAAAAACAATCCCTGAAGTCTATCGTGACCTGAAAGGGGCATTCAGCGAGGTGGAGGCTGATGAGCTGCCGCCCCACCGCAGCATGGACTGTGCCATAGAACTCATTCCCGGCCAGTCCCTACCCAAAGTGAAGCTATACTCCCTGGGGTGGGCCGAGAAGGCGGAACTGCGGAAGTTCCTGGACAAAAACCTCCGCCGGGGTTTCATCCGCCCGGCCACGGCCCCACATGCAGCACCCGTCCTGTTCCGTAAAAAGAAGGACGGGAGCCTGAGACTATGTACTGATTTTCACGGGATCAATGAGATTTCCATGTCGAACGGCTACCCCATCCCCCTAATCAAAGACTTGCTGAGCGCAGTGTCCGAAGGGTCAATATTCACCAAGCTCGACCTGCGCAACGCTTATTTTCTGGTTAGGATCAAGGAGGGGGACAAGTGGAAAATGGCGTTCAACACCCCGATGGGACAGTTTGAATACCTAGTGATGCCATTTGGGCTCCAAGGGGCCCCGGGGGTCTTCATGAACTTCATCAATGACGTACTGAGGAAGTACTTATACCAGGGAGTGGTGGTGTACCTTGATGACATCATTATTTATTTGGAAGACCTCTCCTCCCACATAAAGTTGGTGAGAGAGGTCCTTGCAACGTTGTACCAGAACAAGCTTTATGCCAAGTTGTCCAAATGCGAGTTCCATAAAGAGGAACTGGACTACCTAGGTTTCCGGGTGTCAGGCAAAGGGCTGGCCATGGACCCCGCCAAAATACAAGCAGTTCTAGACTGGGAACCCCTGAGGACACGTAGACAGCTCCAATCGTTCCTCGGGTTCGCAAATTTCTACAGGTCGTTCATTCAGGGGTTCGCCAAGGTAGTCCTGCCATTGACGGACCTCCTCCAAACCAGAGGGAAGGGGCCTGAAGCGAAAAAACCCGGGGCCAAATTAAATTGGACTAAACCGTGCCAGGAGGCGTTTGACACGCTAAAGCGCCTATTCACTAGCGAACCGGTGCTGGTGCACCCCAGTGAGCTCAAACCCTTCGTGGTCCAGTGTGATGCCTCCGACACGGCTGTGGGGGCAATATTAATGCAGAAAGATGAGGGGGGCCAACTACGCCCCTGCGCCTACATTTCCCGTAAATTCTCAAATGAGCAAAGGAACTGGTCAATGTGGGACAAAGAGGCCTATGCCGTAACGTTTGCTTTAAAAACATGGCGGTTGTGGTTGGAAGGGGCGCGGGTCCTGTTCGAGATCTGGACCGATAATAAAAATCTGGAAGCACTCACGGGGCGCCGCAAGCTGACCGGGAAACAGATTCGGTGGGCGGGATTCTTTGCTAAATTCGACTTCACGTTATGCCACATCCTGGGCTTTAAAAACTTTTTGGCGGACGCACTCTCCACGCTGCCCCAGCATGAGAGTAAGTGAGAGGAGGCCATAGACTTGTCAATCCCACCTGAGGCAGTAGCCCGGGCCGTCCAGACCAGATCAAAAACAGCCGCTCGGATGAAGGAGCCCTGGGGAGGCAACAAATTGATACTCGAAGCAGAAGGGGAGGAGCGGCCAGATGGGTTAAAAAAGGGGGAAGGAGGATTTTGGTACCATGACGGGAAACTATATGTCCCTAAGTCACTGAGAGTGGAGGTTTTGCACCATTGTCACACCAACAAGCTAGCTGGGCACTTCGGATATGTAAAAACCCTGCACCTAGTGCACCGGCAGTTTTGGTGGCCACAAATGAAAAAAGACATTTCAGAATTCGTGCAGATGTGTCCCACTTGTCTGATGGCTAAGCGGAGGGGGGGGGGAAGGTGCCGGGATTACTACAGCCCCTCCCCACTGCTGAACAGCCCTGGTCGGTGGTATCGATGGACTTCATAATGCACTACCACCCTCTAGCGGCAGAACAGTGATACTGGTGGTGGTGGACACTTTTTCTAAACAAGCCCACTTCATTCCATGCCGAAAACTCCCCACCGCCGAAGAACTAGCTTATTTGTTTTTCTTGCACGTGGTCTGGGTCCACTCATTCCCCCATAAGGTCATTAGCGACCGTGGGCCACAGTTCATTGCCAACTTCTGGTGGGAGTTTTGCAAATTAACCAGGATGGAGCAGGGACTGAGCTCCGCCTATCATCCGCAGACGGACGGGCAGAGTGAGCGGGTGAACGGGCTTCTGGAGCAGTACCTGCGATGCTACATAAACTTTCAACAGTCTAATTGTGTAGAGCTCCTGCCCTTTGCGGAATACGGATACAATAACAGCCTCCACAGCTCCACCAAAGTCTCCCCTTTCCAAGCAGTGCATGGTTATGAGGGAAAGCCGTTCCCCTCCCTCCCAGGAGGAGAAGACAAACCCCTCTCTGCAGACTGTCAGCAATGGTGGGGAAGACTAAAGAAATCCTGGACAATTATACAGGAGAACCTGGAGGAGGCGAAGAAAGACTATAAAGCCCAATTTGATAAAAAACATAGCCCAGGGTGGAATTTCAAAGAAGGAGAGACAGTGTTTCTATCTACCAAAAACTTACCATTGCCCCAAACGTCCCGCAAGCTAGCCTACCGATACCTGGGGCCATTCAAAATAAAGAGAGTGATCAATAAATTGACTGTGGAACTGGACTTGCCCAAACTGTTTAGTAAAATACATCTGGTTTTCCATTGCAGTCTTATCCATCGGGATCCGGGTGGTTCAAGGTGGCATCCTCGGGACCCCGAACCGGAACCTATTCTAGTGAAGGGTCAGAAACATCACGAAGTGAAGGAGATCCTGGACTCTAAACTACAAAGGGGGGTTTTGTTCTACCTGGTCCACTGGCGCTATTTCCCACCCAGCTGCGATGAGTGGGTGAAAGCCTCTGATCTCAATGCCCCCCAACTACTCAAGCAATTTTACCTGCTGCACCCAGACAAACCCCGAGCAAGAGCTTAGGGGGGGCAGTATGTCAGGCAATGCTTCATTGAAGTCAACTGTGCTTCTTAATAATGTTTAATCCATGCTTACTAACCCTAATGCTTAATAGAATGTTAGCCACTAATGATTGTGCCCTGCACGGAAAGGAGGGGTGGGAAGAAGGTTGCCAAAACTCCAAAGAGCAGCCTGGCCTTTGAAGTGTAAAATACCAGGCTGACCGCTCTGGCGCCTCCCGGGCGAGAGCAAGGACACCAACAGAAGGGAGGATGTAACTATGCCTGGGGAAAAGATAACCGGCGTGTGAAAGTAACAAGTGCAGGGACGAATGTAGATTTATTATGAGAAGTAGTTGAAGCCCTAGTCTTTGATGTATGTTCATAAATACCAATGATTCCAGTTACTCGTTATCAGTTTCAATGAATCTATGCAGAGAGCAACATTGTTGTAATCAATAAATGAAACTTAGTTTTGAACAAAGCCGAGTCTGATCATTTTGGATACTTCAATGAACCTTTTGCTGTCCCTGAGTTCAGGGGTCTTCCCTGGGAGCTTAAAGGAGGCAATGGTATGACTGATCTTAAAGAAACCATCACTGGATCCTATGGATCTGGGCAACTACTGCCCAATATGGATCCTTTTGTTCCTGGATAAGGTTGTTGAGAGAGCAATGGTGGAACAGTTCCAAGGTCCTAGAGGATGCATCAATACTGAACCCATTCCAATCCGGTTTCCACCCTGGCCATGAGATGGAGATGGCATTGATTGCCCTCAAAGATGATCTTTGTAGACATCTGGATCAAGGCAGGTCAGTACTGTTGTTGTTACTCAACCTATCAGCATTTGACATGGTTTACTATGATCTGTTGACCCACCACCTTGCCAACATGGGGATTTGGGGGACAGCCTTGAAGTGGCTTAACTCCTTTCTCCAAGGTCAGAGACAGTGGGTCGCACTAGGGGAGAGAGTTTTGCCATGACACTCACTAATGTGTGGTGTCCCGCACAGGGCTGTTCTGTTCCCCAGTGTTGTTCAACGTCTACATGTGATCCCTCACCCAGCTGGTGTGGAATTTCGGACTGGGTTTTCACCAGTACATTGATGATACCCAGCTGTATCTGTTAATGAATGGTACTGCCATAAAAACATCTGGCAAGATCATTGAAGCAGAGCATGCTATATCTAAATCCGTCAAAGACAGAGGTCCTGTGACAGGGGAGGTGAATCTTGGGATCAGGTATCCAACTTCTGACTCTGGACTATGTTCCATTAACACCAGTTCTGATAACCAGTGAGGAGTCTGGGTGTGACTCTGGATGCTTCCCTTTCAGTAGAGGCCCAGGACACAAATGTGACCAGGCTGGCATTTCTCTACTTATGCTAAGTCCAATCCTCTTCCTATCTCACCCTGACCTTGCCATAGTGATCCATGCAATGGTCACCTCCAACTTAGATTACTGTAACTCTATGTTGGGCTATCCTTGATGCTGACCTGTAAATTTCAACTGGTCCAGAATGAAGCCATGCAGGTCCTTACAGGGACCCCTATTAGAGCACATATCCACTTGGTCTGTGTGACCACCTCTCCTGGCAGACCTCCAAAGAGTATTACGCTCCTAAAATAACAACACCCTGATGATTCTGGAACCAAGGAGTATTTGCCTGGCTTCAACCAGAGCAAGAGTCTTCTCAGCTGTGGTGTCAGCTTAGTGGAATACACTTCCAGTTAAGATCCAGGCCATGCAGTACAGGGCCCATAAAATGGAAATATACTGCCAAGGGAAATCCTATCTATACAGACTTTCTTACATCTCCCACCCCCTCTGTTTTCCTGAAGCAACAGTATAGTATTGTATGTGCCTTCTTATGAATTGTAAATGTTGGAATTGTTTTTAACTGATACATTTTAATCTCTTGTTCTGTTATTATGTGTTAGAACCCACTCTGAGTTCCACATTAGTGGGGATGGTGGGATATAAATTGAAGAAATAAATACCCCTCCCCTCCCTGATAGATATCTTCAAGCCAGTCTGCCAGGAATGCTCCAGCTTTGGATTTCCTGTTGTGAGTGAAGGGTTGGACTGGGCTGTTCCATCTCTAGGAGTAGTCTTAACCTTATTTTGACCTCTCTTTGAAATCCTTTGGATTTTCTGCCAAGAAGGATCCTTTGATGTTATTTCAAATTTTACTAAGGGTAAAACTGAGTCGATGTGAACCTAACATCCCAGGACACCATGTGAACCTAACAAAAACTGCAAGAATTGCATACATTATATCTGCAACTGTAGTCTGAAATGTGCTGCATTCTACCATACCAATGAACACTGTTCTGAATTTTTAGTGGAATGCATGACGTGCAATGGGGAAAGCTACCGAGGCCCCATGGACCACACAGAGACTGGCAAGGAATGTCAGCGTTGGGATCTTCAGAAACCACATAGGCACTCCCATCGTCCAGAGAGGTAACAGTAAACGTTATCTTACTTTGTAACAATAAAGGGTTGGATCCAATGGATGTGTGAGTGCAGGGTTTCTGGGGTAGTGGATCTTTCCCCAACTTCTCCCCCCCCCCCCCGCCGCACAGCTGCCCTGTGTGAACCTGGGAAAACACTGTTGTGGGGCCTGTGCAGACAAAAAGCCACCAGGAAGCTGTGAGAAGGGAGAATTGGACAAAATTGCCACCACCATGGTCTTGCCTCAGCATTCTCCAGCATGTTGTTTCTGTTTACAGACAGTGCTGGCTCTAGGGCACATGGCATCCCAGGCAGGCTCCCTGCCCAGCACCCCCCTGCCTCTCCCCAGCGCCCTCCCTCCCTACACAGCATCGCAAGGCAGTGCTGCTCTCCATTGCTGCCCCCCTATCAAAGCATGCTGTGACAAGGCTCGGCCTTGCCGGCTTTGACACAGCTGGCCTCTGATCCTTCTTTGAACAAAGCGTTGGAGGAGGCTTCTCCCCCCTCCTTCCTGGAACCAAAAGTGAGGGGGAATGAAGACTCCTCCAGCGCTCTGTTCAAAGAAGGATCAGATGCCGGCCGCATCAAAGCCGGTAGGGCCGAGCCCGTTGCGATGTGCTCCTCTGATCGTGCTGGGTGGGGGGCGAGCAGAGCTCGGTGCGTGGCACTGTGGAAGGGAAGGGAGGGGGTGGGTGGTGGTGGCAGTGGCCCGGGGGGGTGGCAGGGAGATGCTGGCAAACTAGGCATTTGTCATGAGCACTGGAGAGGAGCCCAATTCAGTACCCCCATGCCCTAGGCAACCATTTAGTTTGCCTAGTGGGTGAGCCAGCCCTGTTTACAGAATGTGGGAGGGGAAGGGCAGTTCCATCCAAATCCTCACTACAGCCAGTTTTCCATGCCTAGTAGCTTTTTAGAAAATGACTATCTTGCAACTGGCAGTGGTGCCTTGTGGGAGGGATGGTGCCTTGTGGGAGGGTGGCATCACAGAGGGCTACTGTGGTAAAAGAAGTTTCTGTAAATCTGTCACCACAAACACTTTCTACTTGTGTAACCATAGTATCCCACCCTGAAAATACAGCATCTGACAAGGTATTTTATCATTTGCCAGTCTTCCAGCTCAGGATCTACTGCTCTGATGGATTTTGTGCCTGTGAATCCAGTTATGAAGGCTCATAAATAGCTTTAGCACATTGACTTGGGATCTCTCTCTTGATCTCTCTCTCTCTCTGCATGTATAAGATTTTCTTGTGTCCTAAAAATTTGTGTAATGTTTGTAAAAGGTGCTCCACTGATACCTTTTTTAAATGCCAGTTGAGTGTACTCATCTTTGATTGGGTCAGTGGGAGTGCTTATGTAATCTGTGAGTCAAAGCTGAAATCAAAGCAGATGGTTGCCTGCCATTATGTGACGACTTAAAACCCAACAAAACTGTTATGGGATGTATCTTCATTAATGTTAGTAAATTTTAGGCAAGAATAGTAGTAGATTTGTGAGAGATCTGAGCATGTTAGATAGATTGTCTTCCTCAAACTTCATAATAATTGAATACTAGAAATTATGCCATTTTGTCTTTGTTTCTTCAAAAAGCATGGAATTAAAAATAAGAGGTAATTTTATTGGTCCATTAAGTTTTAATGTGAGATATCTAGGTTATAATGGGACATAGCCAGCAACTCTCATTATGAATAACTTGGAAAATGGTAAACATCAAAAGCTCTCAAATAATTTAAGAATATTTAGGAATGTAGCCATTTTGTTGTTGTTAAACAATCCACTTCTGTTTTTATTGCGGTCCTCTGTCTACAAAAACTATAATAGGTTCCATGCTACAATCTTAGGTGTTTTTTCAAAGGAAATCTGTATATTCATGTAAATGGGTAACTGAAGTTTACTATAGAGTTGTAAATCTTAGAGTACCCCATGTTGTCACTTCTGATTTTTACCACTTGTGTTCAAGCTCCATCTTATTGCTCCTGGAGGCTGCTGGATGTGGCCTGGCAACCCTACCTGAAGGCAGCATCGATATTGTCTGGACATAATTTTCCTGGTACCCTAGCTGGGGAAATATCTCTAGAGGTGTTAAAAAGGTGCAGGAGGCCATGTTATTTGTTAGGACTTTTAATGGGGTATAGACTGCAGACTCTGGGGGAGTGGTAGGGTTGCCAGGTCTTCAAGTCATAGTGGAAGTAAAATTTTTAAAGCTGCCAGCATTTCACACAGAGTTTCCAGTGATTCCCATAGTGACATAACTTCACTTCCATCCCCCCCACCCCCTGAACTGAGGTCATGAAAAACACTCTCTTATGTTCTTATAATTCACTGCCACAGGAGGTGGTAGCAGCTACAGGCATAGCCAGCTTCAGGAGGGGGTTAGATAAAAATATGGAGCAGAGGTCCATCGGTGGCTATTAGCCACAGTGTGTGTATATATATATATATATATATATATATATAAAATTTTGGCCACTGTGTGACTCAGAGTGTTGGACTGGATGGGCCATTGGCCTGATCCAACATGGCTTCTCTTATGTTCTTACTAGGCTAGGGATGCCAGGTCTGACTCAGGAAATATCTGAGGACTTTGGGGGTGGAGCCAGGAGCGAGGCTGTGACAAGCATGGTGGAACTCCGAAGGGAGTTCTGACTATCACATTTAAAGGGACTGCATGCCTTTTAAATGCCCTTCATAGGACATAATGGAGGAAGGGGACACCTTATTTTGAGGCTCATAAAACTGGATCCCCTGGTCCAATCTTTTTGAATCTTGGAGGGTATTCTGAGGAGAGGCACCAGATACTATGCTGAAAATTTAGTGCCTCTTCCTAAAAAAACCTCCTCCAAAGCCCCAGATACCCACAGATTGATTCTCCATTATACCCTATGGAGATAATCTCCATAGTATATAACAGAGTTCCCAACGAACTTTCAAACTGCCCCTCCATAGTATATAACAGTTCCCAGCGAACATTCAAACTGTCCTCATGAAACAGAGGGAAGGCCTCCAAACCAGGGGATCCCCAGCCCCCAACTGGGGATTGGCAACCCTACACTAGGCTGATACGCCCCCCCCCCCCATGTTCCAGCCCCTAGGTTCCTGAAGGTTAGTAGGTACAGCCTGGCAGCCCTAGGGAGAGGGGTTTATTTGGGGTTTTTTTGTAATGTTTTAAATTTGGATTTGTAAGCTACTTTGAACCACAAAGAAAAGTAGGATATAATTATAATATAAAACCCCAAAGGTACTGGTCACCACTCATCACATCAGACCTGGGAAACCTGCCTTCATATCTTATTGGCCTTTTCTGCTGGTGGGGTGGGACAATGTCCCAGGAGCTGTTGCCCTCCTGCAGCCTCCCCCGGTCTCCATAATCCCCCAGGAGCCCCTGCCACTGCTAGGGCCCTCCTGTGGCCTACCTTGGCCTCTGCGATGCCCCAGAAGCTGCTGCCGCTGGGGCCCTCCCACAGCCTTTTGGAGTGTTGTGGAGGCTGTGGGAGGGCCCCAGCAGTGGCAGTGGCTCCCAGGGCATTGTGTTGGCCTTAAGATGCCACGGTAGTGACCCAATGGTGGCAGTGGCCTCCAGGTAAACAAGGGTGGGGGAGTGAATGGCAAGGGGTGGGGTGGGTGGGAGGGCAGCAAGGGTGCGGGGATAATGCCAAGTGTGGTGGGTGGGAGGACAGGAAAGTTGAGTGGAGTGCTTGCCAAGGGGGGGAAACCAACAAGGTTGGAGGGGTTGAATGCCAAGGGCTGGGGGGTGGGAAGATAGCAAGACTGGGGGTGGGTGACAGAATGCCAAAGCCTTGGAGGGGAGTGAGAAGACAGCAAGGGGGGGTGTGAATGCCATGGGTTGGGGGTGGGTGGGAAGATAGCAAGTTGGGGGGGGGTGACAATGCCAAAGCCTTGGAGGGGAGCAGGAAGACAGCAAGGGTGGGCGGGTTGAATGTCAATGTTTGGGGGGGTTAGAAGACGGCAAGGATGGGGAGGATTAAATGCTAAGGGTTGAGGGGAAGACAGCAAGCGGGGAATGCCAAGGGTTGGGGGTGGGTGGGAAGACAGCAAATGTGGGGTGGGTGGGAATGAAAATAAATTCCCCCCATTCCTTTCCCTTTGACTTGATGAGGGGAATTTTGTTGAGGGTTGGGGGCACCTGGTACTTGCCCAGAGCCTCTTTCTAAAGCCCATTGTATTTATTTGCACAACAGCGCTTATTCTTCGTTAATAAATAAGTTAACAGGGCCATTGCAAGAACAGGGTGCAATATGTATATATTTAGTTGGCACCTATTGGATAGTACTTCAAGTAACTTCAGTAATTAGTAGAAATTGCAAGATAACTGGTATTTGTGTAACTGTTGGACCTGTGAGCACTTTGGAAATTTTGAGTAAGGGTAGTGGTGAAAAAGTCTGCCGTGAAAACGCTGTGAAAACAACGTCACCCCAGAGTCAGAAACTACTGGTGCTCACACAGGGGACTACCTTGACGTTAGTGGTGGGCAGCACCACAATGATTGCCAGTGGGATGAAACCCGTCATCATTTTTTTGGGTAGCAGGGGTAGGGGGTGTATTTTTGAATTGGGGAAATGGTGCTTGACTTCAGTTGCTAAAGGGGGGGGGGAGTTACTCATAAGAAAGTCTGTATCTATAGCCAAACCTGAGGGAAAATGTCAACACCAACTATAATACAGTGGGTTCTATTCATTGAAGAGGCAAAGTAGTAGTGAACATCAGCTCTTTATTAGGTACAGCATTAGATAGGCTGCACTTCAAGACTGAGGAACTGGGCCAATGGAGCCAACTATATACAACTCAGGGTTCCCACGCAAGCATGTTATTGGTTTAAACAATTTTATTGATAACATATGGTAACAATATCTAATTATATTATTACTATCTCTAACCCATATGATATCTTCCAATCCCCCCTCCCTCCGTTACTAGACTCCTGCCAAGGTTATATACTTAAGTTCAGTTATAAAGGTACCCTTAACCAATCAAAGTTCAGTATCTGTCTTTTCTCAAATTCATATTAAAAAATTGTCCAATGTCTTTTTACATTCCACTCTTTCTCTATGTATCCTCTAAATTTCTTCCACTCCTTTTTAAACACATCCAAATCATAATCTCTTAAAGTTTCCTGTTAATTTGTCCATTTCACTCCACGATAAAACTTTCACAATCCAATCCCATTTCTCTGGTATTTTTTCTTGCTTCCACAACTGCGCATACAATGTCCTAGCAGCTGAGAGCAAATACCAAATTAGAGTCCTGTCTTCTTTTGGAAATTTTTCCATTTGTAATCCCAGCAGAAAAGTCTCTGCAACTTTCTTAAAATCGTATCCCAAAATTTTAGAAATTTCTTCTTGTATCATCTGCCAAAACTTTTTCGCTTTTTCACAAGTCCACCACATATGAAAGAAAGAACCTTCATGATTTTTACATTTCCAACATCTATCCGACATCTTTTTACTCATCTTTGCCAGTTTTTTCGGAGTCATATACCACCTATACATCATCTTAAAACAGTTCTCTTTAATATTCTGACATGTTGATATTTTCATCGAGTTCTTCCAAAGATACTCCCAAGTATCCATTTGTATTTCTCTGTTCACATTAATTGCCCATTTAATCATTTGAGATTTTACTACTTCTTCTTCTGTAGACCATTTCAATAGTAATTTATATACTTTCTATATTAATTTTTCGTTATCTCCAAGCAGAAACCTTTCCAATTCCGTTTGCTCAGGTCTAATTCCATCAGATTTAATATCATTTTCCATCAAGCTTTTTATTTGTTGCATTTGAAACCAGTCATACTTATTATTTAACTCTTCTGCAGATTTTAATTCAACTTTATCACCTTGAATCTTTAGCAGTTGATTATATGACATCGCTCTTTCTTCATCAGATTCAGCTGTTATTTTTATTACTTCTGCTGGCACTATTCAAAGCGGCTTTCTCTCGTCACCATATTTCTTATATTTTATCCAAATGTTTAGTAAGCTATTTCTAATATAGTGGTGAGAAAAAAGCCCATCCATCTTATTTTCCCCATAGTACATATAAGCATGCCAGCCGAATTTATTCCCATGAGCTTCTAGCCATAACAGTTTTTTATTTAACAGCATTATCCAATCCTTTATCCATGTCAAGCAAATTGCATCGTGATACAATCTTAAGTCTGGAAGCTGAAAACCTCCCCTCTCCTTAGCATCTGTTAAAATTTTCATCTTAATCCTTGGTTTCTTCCTGGCCCATACAAAATCAGAAATCTTCCTTTGCCATTTATTGAATTGTTTGCTATCTTTCACAATCAGAATAGTTTGGAACAAATACATTATTCTTGGCAAAATATTTATCTTAATTGCAGCAATCCTGCCCAACAAGGACAAGTTAAGTCTGTTCCATTTCATCATGTCTTTGTTCATCTTACACCATAACTTTTCATAGTTATTTTTAAACAGATCAATATTCTTCATAGTTATTTCTAGACCCAAGTATTTGACTTTAGAAGTAACTTCACATCCCGTCAAAGTCTGCAATTCTTTCTGTCTACTTAGTTGCATATTTTTACATAAAAATTTCAACTTCTCTTTATTTATGTATAGTCCTGCCAATTCTCCATATTCTTTTATCAGCTATCAACAAAGGTATCACTTGAATCGGATTCTCAGTTATAAACACAATATCATCTGCAAATGCTTTATACTTATAAGAAAATCCTCTAATTTTTAATCCTTCTGTTTCTTTGTCATCTTATACTTGTCTTAACAAAATTTCAAGAGTCATTATAAACAGCAATGGTGAAAGCGGATATCCTTGTCTTGTACCTTTGCTCACCTTCATTTCTTTCATAAGGTCTGCATTTATACACAGTTTAGCATACTGATCCGTATATATTGCTTTCGTCATTCTTATAAAATGTTCCCCCAAGTTTATTTTTTCCATTACTGCAAACATGAAGTCCCAGTTCAGATTATCAAAGGCTTCCGGTCTGAGTTTTCAACAGAGCTGCAGCCCTCTGAATAAGGGGGGAATTTAATCCTTTGTTCAGGGTAGTAAAGAACCTTTTTGGGGTTCTCTGCCCACAACTCTCAGTCAGAGATTTGACAAAGATGACGCCAGAATTCTTGGAGCCGTTGATCTCAGCTTAAAATTGACAACGAAGGTTTTCTTTTTTAGGCTTTGTAGAGCCGGCAAGGAAGGGAAGCGTATTTCAGCATCTACAAAGGATTAAGAGCCATTAAATTGGCTTAAGCATGTTTGGATCTCATTCTCTTTTGGAACTGTTATGCATTTAAAAGAACAAGAAGACCGAAGGTGAAAGAACATAGCCGCTTAGGTACTTTGATCTTTATCTCCACTCCGGGACATTTCTAAGCTAATCTAAATAACAGTAGAAGCTGAAAAAAAGCTTGAGCAGGGACGAAATAAGAGGGAGAGAGGAGGCTGTTTAATTTGGACTCTGTTAACGTAAAAGCTTTAATAAAATTTGGAAAAGAAGGAAATGGTTATGAATACATGCGGTCAGTGACATAGGCTTCTGTGTTTTCATTCTGTACTTGCAATCAACATAACAAGCATTCAAAGACTGCGATATTTGGAGAACGAGAGCTGAGTATCATGACCCAGAAAGTGAAAGTTGATAGCCAATGTAACAAGGATTACAAAGACCGCGATAACTGGTGAACGTGAACCAGGAAGGAGAGAAGACCAAGGCCAAGAAGGAGGTCCTTGCTAGGAATTTTTAACCATAGAGAAAATACGATCATCATTTTGAAAGAGGGAAAATTGCCAAATTTGTTAAAAATCAATATCTCAGCCCAGAAAGGTTGGAGAAAAACGAAATTAGTCTTATTTTAAACAGCAAGTTCTAAGCTATCGGATTTGGTGCTGAATTTAGATTTTGAGACCTTTTGAGTTTTTTGGGGGGTTGTTATGTCAGAAGGAAGATTAACTCGTGCAAGGTCTCACTCTTTGGATAAAATGCAAAGCCAATTTGATACCATGGAAGCCAGGATTATGAAGGGTGTGGAGAAAATGATAACAGCTTTTAAAAAAGATCTTAAAAAATATATTGGAGATCTTAAAAAAGAAGTTGAAGATTTTAAAGATGAACTAGGTATGGTTAAAAACAGAGTCAAGGATGTTGAAGAGAAAGTGGATACACATGCTTCCACATTGCTAAAACTCCAAGAGAAGGTTACAATCCATGATTGCAGATTAATGGAAACCCAAGTGCGTCTGAGAGGACTACCGGAAGGAGAGGAGACGGATTTAATGGACTATATGGTGAAAATCATTGCTGACTATTTAGAGGAAGATCCTGAAAAATTTAGACATATGTTGGACAGTGTCTATAGAGTTAATTCATCATATGCAAAAGACAAAGGCCTACCAAGAGACATAGTTATAAGACTAAGGTCCAAGGATATGGCAGGGAAAATTCTAAATAAAGGTTTTCAAAAAGCCCTGACAATAGAAGGGAGAGAGTCAAAATAATGAAAGAGCTGCCAAGACAAGTGATAAACGACAGGAAGAAATATAAGAGATTAACAGAGAAGCTGCGTGCAGAGGGTACGAGATACAGATGGATACTACCCGAGGGTGTGGGCTTTGAACAATGTGGAAGAAGGGTTACAATAAGGAATGAGCAAGAGATGTATAGGTTTTTTTAAGATAATAAAGACTCTGCATCATAATGGAGTACAAGTTATTATCTTGGAATATAAATGAACTAAATTCACCACAAAAACGAAAAGCAACATTTCATTGGATTAAAAAGCAAAAATGTAATATAATTTGTTTACAGGAAGTTCATATACAACAAAAGGATTATGATTTTTTGTGGAATAAACAATTGGGATTGGAATTTTTCTCATTGGTGGATCAAAAGAAAAGGGGTGTGGTCTTTTATATTAAAGAACAATTAGAACCAAAATTGATATTCAAAGATAAAGATGGAAGATCTATAGCAGTGGAAGTGATGATGGATGCAAAAAAAAAACGTTGTTACTAGGATTATATGCACCCAATGGAGCGAAAGATATATTTTTTAAAGGCATTAATCGCCAGTTGGACGAAATGTCATATGACCAGATCCTGATATGGGTGATTTTAATGGAACAATACAAAATAATATAGATAGATCGAGCCAAAAGAGGAATGATAAAGAAGGAAGATTGCCAAAATCATTTTTTGAGCTGGTTAAACAAGAAAGTTTGGAAGATATTTGGAGAAAATTTAACCCTGAAGTAAGAGACTATACCTTCTTTTCAGCAAGACATAACTCTTTTTCCAGAATAGATATGTTATGGGGCTCCAAAAGTTTGGGCCTCATAACTAAAAAAGTGGAGTTTGGGCCTCATAACTACCAAAGGTTTGTGCAGATCATAACCCAATATGTTGGATTGCAAAATTGCAAAAGAAAACAAGAAGATGGAGAATTAATGAGGATCTGCTACAAGATAAAGATACTGTGACCTTTCTAGAAAAGGAAACTGCAGCATTCTTTCAAATAAATGAGACTGATGATATAGAATTCCAGACAGTTTGGGACACTTATAAAGCAGTTATGAGAGGACTACTAATTACACTGAATAATAAAGATAAGAGGGCCAAAGAAGAGCAGTTGCTAGACCTACAAAATGAAATAAAGAAAAAAAGGGGAATTAAAAAAAAGGCCAGGAAAAAAGAAATTAATAAAGGAAATCACAATACTACAATCCCAAGTAAGACATTTGTTGAATAAAGAACTAGAATGGAATTTAAAAAGTTTGCAACAGAAATTGTTTAAGCGTGAATAAACCCGGGAAGTACTTAGCCTGGCAATTGAAGAAAAAGAAAAAAAATAAAATTATCAACAAAATTATGGCAAATGAAAAAGAGATCGTTGATCAAGAAGCAATTAAAAGAGAATTTTTTAAATATTATGCAAATCTATTTAAAGGTGTGAAAATCAGAAAAGAAAAAATGGAAGAGTATCTACGAAATATCAAGAGAGCACCCCTAACTGAGTATATGAAAAAGATTTTAAATGACCCAATAGAAAAAATTGAAATTGAAGCAGCAGTAAAGGTAATGAAAGTAGGCAAGGCTCCCGGACCAGATGGATATACAACTAAATTTTATAAAACTCTTAAAGACGAGATAGTACCAAAATTGCAAAAATTGTTGAATACGATAAGAGAAAAAGGGAAAATTCCAAATACCTGGAAAGAAGCTGTAATTTCGTTGATCCCCAAAGAAGATAGAGATGTCAAAAATGTAAAGAACTATAGACCAATTTCACTATTAAACAATGACTATAAGATTTTCACAAGAATCCTGGCAGAACGACTTAAGCAATACTTGATTAACTTTATAAAGGAAGATCAAGCTGGATTTCTCCCTAAAAGATAATGTAAGAGCTGTTGTAAATATTGTAGAATATTATGAGAAACACCCAGAAAAAGAGGCGGTTTTATTTTTTGTAGCCGCGCAAGCATGTTATTGAGTCATTCAAACCAGCAGGAGGCTCATGATTGGTGCAGGGCAGCAGGGATTTGGATCCTGCTGCCCGTTGTTCCCGAGTCCCAAGCTCCATTCTTATGGCTCCAATGAGTCAGGCCGGAAAACCCTATACAGTCTTCACTTTGGTTCGCATACACAACACCAACAAACTGGAGACAGTCACACTCCCCAACCCCTTCTCCCCCAACTCCAAACACCATGTGCAGGCAGAATGAAACACTTTGCTGCTCATCAAGATGCCATAGGAAGGGAATGCCAAACTGGTTCTCTCTCTTACTGTGTTGTGAATGCAAAGTCAGATTGTGACCCCGTCCACCGCCCCAATGCAATGCAATTAAGTAAACATCCTGGAGGTGGCAAGGGACTCATCTGCACCCTTGACTGAACAAGATCACACTGTGTGACCTGTGCCTACTTTTGCCCCCAGCAGCGCGGGTCAGCCCTGCCAGAAGCCGAGTGAGCATTTTGCTGTCAGCATCTAAGGCCCCGGAGCCCCACTGAATGCCCCAGGCCCCAGGTTGGTCTCCCTCCCTGCATTTCAATCTCCCTGCAGAACAAGCAGAAGCTCAGAGGGCAGTGGTGGCAATGACACAAGCAGCGTAAAAGGGACCCAGTGTGATGCACAAAAAGCACAGGGGAGAAGTGGTTGGTGAGGAAGAAAAGGGGGGAAAGAAGCGCAGAAGGAGGGAGAAGAAATGGAAGAGAAAGTGAAAGTGGAGAGCAGGAGGGAGGTGAAGAGCCACAGCAGGAACCAAGTCTCTGCCCAGGCTAGACAGAGATGAGAGGAAAGGTGCCCCAGCCAGAGCTGGTCCTGGACACAAGAAGGTGGGGGAAGAAACACTGCTATTGACCCCAAATAAGCATCTGCCAGCACGAGCAGCAGCAGGAGACACCACCAGGGGGCCATGACTAACCCAGTTAAGCAAAGCATCTCCAGCCCATGCATCTCACCCCCTGAAGCTCAGCAGGCCAGCAGCAGCACCTGAGATCACTGGGTCATGTGGGGGGCATCCAATTCATCACCCTCAAAAGGTCTGCACCCTAGGCAACCACCTATTTTGCCTAGTGGTCATGCTGGCCCTACATGCAAGTTATACAAACAAAAACTGAGACTGACTGCAGAACCCTGTTAATGAAGGTGTTACAAATAAAGGAACTAATTATAGTTCAAGCCTTATGACTAGAGTTAGAGCAGGGGTGTCAAATTCATTTAGGCTTGCCAGCCCCGAGGTCCCAGTGGGGGGGGGGCAGTTTCGCAGGCGCCTTCCTACTGCCAGCCAGCTAGCTGACAGGGGGAAGCCCTGCCCCAACATGTGCCTTTACATCTGTTCAGGCTTAAAAGAAGCCTGCAGTCTTTCTCTGTTTTGGACTGAGTATGTGCCTTTAAATCTGAGCAAGAGAAAAGCTGAATGGGTAGGGTGAGTAAGCAGAGTTATGTGGGCCTTCCCGGTGACTAGCTTGTGACAAAGGAAGAGAAGTGATCAGAGTCTTTCCACTTGTTTGGAGGAAAATTCCACCTCTTAGACTGCTCTGCTTTAATTTTCCTGTTAGTCTGAAGAAGTTGGTTGAAATACAACAGATGATTACATTCAGCAATTTCCATGAGTAAATTGCCACTAAAAGCGTGTGTGTGCCAACTGTGTCTATTTTGGATATTTTGTAAGAGAATGTGTGTGTGTGTGTTCACTTTCATTTAGTGGAAGTGCAGCTCTGGGGGACCAGGAAATGAAGACTGTATTCAGGGGGACTACACTGCTGTATTTTTATTTATTCATTTTAGGGAATGGGAAAGTCTCCTGCCTCCACACCCCAAAGTCCCCAGATATTTTCTGAGTTGGACGTGGCAGCCCTAAACACATTATTATGAGGGCTAGATCGTCTCCCACTCGGTATCAGCTCTGCAGCGTATGACGTCCTGCTTTGCAGAGGCTGCCAAGCTATTCGGCCTAGAAGTTAGTCTGAAGAAGACAGAAGTTCTCCACCAGCCTGCACCCCAGGAAGATTATCACCCTCCCTGCATCACTGTGGGTGAATCAGTTCTGAAGACAGTCCAGCAGTTCAGCTACCTGGGGTGCATCATCTCCTCAGATGCCAAGATCGACAAGGAGATTGACAACAGGCTGGCAAAGGCAAACCGTGCATTTGGCCGACTGCACAAAAGAGTGTGGAGCAACAAGCATCTGAAAAAAGGCACAAAGATCAATGTTTACAAAGCGGTTGTGATGACAACCCTCATCTATGGCTCCGAATCGTGGGTTTTATACCGTCATCACCTGCGACTCCTTGAGCGCTTTCATCAGCGCTGCCTTCGCACCATCCTCAACATCCACTGGAGTGACTTTGTGACCAACACTGAAGTCCTCAAGCGGGCAGAGGTTACCAGCATCGAGGCACTGCTGTTGAAGACGCAGCTGCGCTGGGCAGGGCATATTTCTAGGATGGAAAACCACCGCCTTCCCAAGATTGCCCTGTATGGCAAACTCTCCACCGGCCATCGAAATAGAGGGGCACCAAAGAAGAGGTACAAGGACTCCTTGAAGAAATCCCTTAGCACCTGTCACATCAACCATCACCAGTGGTCTGACCTAGCCTCAGATCGCAAAGCATGGAGGCACACCATCCACCAGGCTGTCTCTTCCTTTGAGAACGCACGCATAGCTGGTCTTGAGGACAAAAGGAGATTGAGGAAGAATCGCACTGCTACAGCACCAACCCTAAATCAGACTTTTCCCTGCAGCCGCTCTGGCCGGACCTGCCTGTCCCACATTGGTCTTGTCAGCCACCAGCGAGCCTGCAGCAAACGTGGACTATTGCACCCTTCTTAAATCTTCGTTCGCGAAGCCAAGCCGAGAGAGAGAGAGATCTGACATACATGGGGCTTTATCAGGCCATGTATGTCATAATATGTAATGCCAGGTAGCGGAGATATAAACTTTATAAAGGAAACAGACAAACACAAAGCTTTTTTTACTTAAAATTCAGACATGCTTAAAATGGTAAGAAACACTGCTACTTTTTTATTTAACAGTCCTTGATATTTGACACCTCCCAAACCTTCTCCTCCCTGCCCTTAAAACATGCCTGCCTAAAATGGAAAAGTGGGAGAATAGTAGGATTTGGCAAATTGTTTTTAAATAAAACATAAAGGTCGTTTTCGCACTCACCTCCAGCCGGCGCGACCCCCCTCTTCACCGCGCAGGATCTGCGCGGATTTCGCACTAAATGCCGCGGAGCAGCCTTTTGCGCCGGAAACTCCCATCGCAAAAGCCGCTCAAACGTAAATCGCCAAAAAGCAGTTTGGCGTTTGAGTGGCTTTTGCGCCGGGAGTTTCCAGCGCAAAAGGCTGCTCCGTGGCATTTAGTGCGAAATCCGCGCAGATCCTGCGCGGTGAAGAGGGGGGTCGCGCCGGCTGGAGGTGAGTGCGAAAATGACCAAAGAAAAAGCACAAGGATCACAGCAGAAACTAAAAAATATAAACTAAAAAATATAAAATGCTCTGAGCCTAGGAAAACAAATGACTGAGCATTGCCAGCTTCTCCCCCCCCCCCCCCCCGGTCTACTCAGAATGTCAGTGGCTCTCCAGAATTGAAGAGATTGAAGGTCCATTGGAGATAATGGGAGTCAAGAATGCATGGGATCCATTGAAATATATTGCAGCACAAAAAAAGTTGCAAAGGAAACGTGGAATGGATTTTCCGTTAAGGTTTCTTGGCCCAGATAGGCTACTCTGGGAGTGGAAAATCCATTCAACATTTTCTTTGCAACTGTTTTTGTGCTGCAGTGTATTTCAGTGGAGCCCAGAGGAGCTTCTTGCTGAAGCAGAAGCCTGTAAAGAAGATGAGCTGGAAAGTTTGGCAGCTCTGCCCTCTGCTCCTTGTGCTCAACAGTACCTCAAGCTTGAGTTCAGAAGGGTGAGGACAGGCAATGAGGAGGCGATCTTTCAGCAAAGAGAGAAGGAACGGGAGAAGAGAGTGGGAAAAGAGAGCTGCAGGACCATTCTGGTCCATGGGCCTGAGTTAGAGCTCCAGTATAATCAAAAAGATTTATTTTGATTTTGGGAGAGTGAAAATATTTGTGCTGGAACAGAATAGTGTTCCAAAGAGAAGTCTGTAGAAAAAGAGAATGGGAGATTATCACTTCCCATAAAATCACCAATTTATTAATGCTTAAAGTAAGAAATATATTCAAGTAGAGCCAGAATATAATCTATTACATTGGCTCCTCTGGGGCTCACATCAGTAAAATCACCACCTCTATGCCGCTTAAAATAACAGTTCAATGGAATAACCTCCAGCCAGAATACAACTGCTAAATACTCTGGAGTACTGTAAGCCACTGTGCCACTGCTTTTATTGTGGTACTGTTGTTGTGTTGTTCAGTCGCACAGTTGAGTCCAACTCTTTGCGACCGCATGGACAAAGTCACGCCAGGCCCTCCTATCTTTCACCATCCTCCGAAGTCTGCTCAAATTCGTGTTTGTTACATCAGTAACGCTGTCCAGCCATCTCATATTTTGCAGTCCCCTTCTTCTTTTGCCTTCTGTCTTTTGCCTTCTTTTGCCTTCTGTCAAACAGATTTAAGGACAGTTTCTATCCAAGTGCAGGGTTATGAATGATTATTTGTTTTAGATGTATTTAAATGGTTTAAATGGTTTTAATGGTTTAAATGGTTTTAGATGTATTTAAATAGTTTATGAATATGTGTGTTTGATGTGTTGGTATGTTTGTGGAAGAGCACCTCATTTCGTTGCTCTCTTTTTGTTGAGAACAATGACAATAAATTTATCTATCTATCTATCTATCTATCTATCTATCTATCTATCTATCTATCTATCTATCTATCTATCTGTCTGTCTGTCTGTCTGTCTGTCTGTCTGTCTGTCTGTCTGTCTGTCTGTCTGTCTGTCTGTCTGTCTGTCTGTCTGTCTGTCTGTCTGTCTGTCTTTTCCAGCATCAGGATCTTCTCCAGTGAGTGCTCCCTTCTCATTTGGTGGCCAAAGCATTTGAGCTTCAGCTTCAGCATCTGACCTTCCAGAGAACAATCTGGGTTGATTTCCCTTAGGACCGACTGATTGGATCTTCTTGCAGTCCAAGGGACTCTCAAGATTCTTCTCCAGCACTACAGCTCAAAAACATCTATTCTTCTGTGCTCAGCCTTTCTTATGGTCCAGCTCTCACAGCCATACGTTACTATTGGGAATACCATAGCTTTGACTATATGGACTTTTGTTGGCAGGGTGATGTCTCTACTTTTTATTATACTACCCAGGTTTGCCATAGCTGTCCTCCCAAGGAGTAAACGTCTTTTAATTTCATGGATATAGTCACCATCTGCAATGATCTTGGATTCCAGAAATGTGAATTCTGTCACTACTTCCATGTCTTCCCCTCCTATTTGCCATGGTGTGATGGGGCTGGATGCCATGATCTTAGTTTTTTTGATGTTGAGTTTCAAGCCTACTTTTGTGCTCTCCTCTTTCACCCTCAACAAGAGGTTCTTTAGGTCCTTCTCACTTTCTGCCATTAGAGTGGTGTCATCTGCATATCTGAGGTTGTTGATGTTTTTCCCGGCAATCTTAATTCTCGCTTGTGCTTCATCCAGGCCAGCATTCCGCATGATGTCCTCTGCATATAAATTAAATAAGCAGGTTGACAATATACATCCTTGTCGAACTCCTTTTCCTATTCTAAACCAATCAGTTGTTCCATATCCCGTTCTGACAGTTGCTTCTTGACCCTTATAAAGGTTTCTCAGGAGACATGTGAGGTGGTCTGGTACTCCCATCTCTTTAAGGACTTGCCACAGTTTGTTGTGATCCACACAATCAAAGGCGTAGTCAATGAAACAGAAATAGATGTTTTTCTGATATTCCCTTGCTTTCTCCATAATCCAGCGAATGTTGGCAATTTGATCTCTAGTTCCTTGACCTCTTCGAAACCCAACTTGAACTTCTGGTTGTTCCTGATCTACATACTGCTGAAGCTTAGCTTGTAGGATCTTTAACATGACCTTGCTGGCATGTGAAATGAGTGCAAAGGTGCGATAGTTTGAACATTCTTTGGCATTACCCTTCTTTGGGATTGGAATATAAACTGACCTTTTCCAATCTTTTGGCCACTGTCGCGTTTTCCAAATTTGTTGATATAATATATGTATCACTTTAACAGCATCATTGTTTAGGACTTTGAATAGCTCAACTGGGATACCGTCATCTCTGCTCGCTTTGTTGTTAGTAATGTTTTCTAAGGCCCATTTGACTTCACACTCCAGGATGTCTGGCTCGAGGTCAGTGATTTCATTGTCATGGTTGTCAAGGACATTGAGATCCTTCTTGTATAATTCTTCTGTGTATTCTTGCCACCTCTTCCTGGTCTCTTCTGCTTCTATTAGGTCCCTACCATTTTTGTGCTTTATCATGGCCATCTTTGCACGAAACGTTCCCTTGATTTCTCCAGTTTTCTTGAAGAGATCTCTTGTCCTTCCCATTCTATTTCCTCTATTGCTTTGCATTGTTCCTTCAGGAAGGCCTCCTTATCTCTCCTTGCTGTTCTCTGAAAATCTGCATTCAGTTGGGTGTAAGTATGTGAGAGGGAGGAGAGACATGGGCTGTGTCTACACCACCAGCTCAGGGCAGCAGAAAGCCAACCTGGAAGTGAGCCGGCCAGAAAAGGAGTACCTGGGAGTGTGCAGATGGCACACAGCCTGCCCCCGGAACAGGGACAGGCCACAGATCCCCTGGAGGAGTGTCCAGAGTGTTCATGTGCCCATCTGCTGCTCCTCAGGTGCTCCCTGGGCTCTTCTCAGCTGTCCAGATGGCCGGGGTGGTGCCTTGGAGCCATCTCAGATATTAGCCTCAGAGCCACTTCTAACATGGTACCTTTCTGAGGTGGCTCCCATCCAAACCAGGACTGGGTGAGTATGGAATAGGGATGGCAGACAGATACACATCTTTGGATGCAATTTTTAGATCCACTCACCTGCTGTCCCCGGGGCAGCTTAAACCAGCCATTTGTTTCCTTAACCATAGATCGCTGCAACATGATTGTAATCAATCTGCACATATACAGCAGAACATCTTGTTCATATACCATGAACAGCAAAAGGCTAATATAATCACACACATGAAGTTGTCTTATACTGAGTCAGACCCTTGGTCCATTAAAGTCAGTATTGTCTTCTCAGACTGGCAATGGCTTTCCAGCGTTTCAAGTTGAGGACTTTCTTATCATCCTCTACTTGATCTTTTTAACTAGAGACATTGGTGGTTGAAGCTGGGAGCTTGAGTGTACTGAGCAGATGTTCTACCACTTAGCCATAGCCCGTCCTTGGCTCCCCTGCGAGTCAGTTTGGTGTAGTGGTTAATAGTGGTGGACTCTAATCTGGAGAATCAGCTTTGATTGCTGGGTGACCTTGGGTCAGTAGCAGTTTTCTCAGAGCTGCTCTTTCAAGAGAAGTTCTTCCAGAACTATTTGCCTCAGCTAACTTACAAGGTGTCTGTTGTAAGGAAAGGAAGGGAAGGAAATTGTAAGCTGCTTTGAGACTCTGAGTGAAGGGTGAGGTATAAATTCAAACCTTCCTCATAGAATCATAGAGTTGGAAGGGACCTCCAAGGTCATCTAGTCCAACCCCCTGCACAATGCAGGAAACTCACAAACACCTCCCCCTAAATTTACAGGACCTTCATTGCTGTCAGATGGCCATCTAGCCTCTGCAGCTTAAAATGTGGTGCCCAAAACTGAACACAATACTCCAGGTGAGGTCTTACCAGAGTAGAGTAAAGCAATACCATCACTTCACGTGATCTGGACACTATACTTCTGTTGATACAGCCCAGAATTGCATTTGCCTTTTTAGCCACCACATCACAATGTTTACTCATGTTCAGCGTATGGTCCACTAAGACCCCTAGATCCTTTTCGCACATACTACTGCTAAGACAAATCTCCCCCATCCGATAACCATTCATTGGATTTTCCCTACCTAAATGCAAAACTTTACATTTATCCCTGTTAAAATTCATTTTATTGATTTTAGCCCAGTTTTCCAGCCTGTCAAGGTCATCCTGTATCCTGTTACTGCCATCTACTTTATTTGCAACCCCTCCCAATTTAGTATCATCTGCAAATTTAATAAGCTTTCCCTCTATTCCTTCATCCAAATCATTTATAAATCATTTATAAAGATGTTGAACAAAACAGGTCCCAGGACAGATCCTTGAGGCACTCCACTTGTCACTCCACTCCAAGGGGATGAAGAACCATTCAAAAGCACTCTCTGGGTGTGATCTGTCAGCCGATTACTGATCCACCTAATGGTAACAGGATCCAAACCATGTTTTACCATCTTGTCAACAAGGATAGTATGTGGAACCATATCAAAAGCCTTACTGAAATCAAGATAAACGATGTCTACAGCATTCCCCTGATCCAGCAAGGTAGCCACTTTCTCAAAAAAAGAAATAAGGTTAGTCTGACATTACTTGAAGAATTACAGATCAATGAGAAACCCATGCTGGCTCTTAGTAATCACATCCATTCTTTCTAAATGTTCCAGGACTGACTGTTTGATGATTTATTCTAAAACTTTTCCAGGTATAGACGTCAAGTTGACGGGTCGGTAGTTACCCGGATCCTCTTTTTTCCCTTTCTTGAAGATGGGGACAACATTCGCCTGCCTTCAGTCTTCCAGCACCTCTCCTGTTCTCCAAGAATTCTCAAAAATAATAGCCAGAGGCTCAGAAATTACATCTGCAAGCTCTTTTAGAACCCTTGGATGCAGTTCACCTGGCTCTGAAGACCTGCAAGTTAACATTACCTAGTGTATGCACCACTCTCTGCAAAGCTTTAGTGTTCTTACCCCACATGGATCAGCAAGAAAGGATAATAATCTGTGGGCTTGATAAGTCTTCTAATCCTTTCTGTCACATCCTGGATGCATGCACCTGGCAGACAGCATCCTCCTCCTCATTCTTTGATCTTCTATAAAAATGCATTAGTGAACTACATAAGATACTTTTTCTCCATGACCTTTAAGAACAAAACTACCACATCTATTGAATCAGGCACCAGGGGAGCTGCACTAGCTGACTGCACCTTCTTAAGCTGGGCTAGTCTTGGTACCCCCACAAAAATGCTACAACTTGTGGTATCATCAGTGCTTGGTGTAAGGCAGGCTGACTGAGGAGTGCCCACTGCATCCTGAGCTGGCATTGCGGGATAATGTTGGAAATATTCAGTTGAATAGCAGAATCACGGTGCAGGGTGTGTGACATTGATCTGTAATTCTTCATTGCTAATGTTTCAGGATCTCTCAGCAATTCATCTACAAAATTACATTTCCAAGATGTGGAAATGAAAAACACATGCTCTAACTTCTAATAAAATAATTTGTGTGGACTACAGAATATTTACTTTGAAATGTTTTTATTTGTGGCCCAGGGCTTTTAATAGGCAGCCTGACCTCAATTAGCACAACAAAAAATACAAGCTAGTGACCAATTTACTAAAAAATATATAGAAACCAGTCCAAATGTCCAAAACATGTACATTCAAGTCCCAAAGTAGGACAAGCCAATAATTTGGCTGTGTGATAACACATTTTTGTATAAATTATGTTATTTGACATTCTTTGTATGGAATATTTTGTATGTTGTATCTGCTGTGGATATAGTTTGTGGTGCTTGTGTCTTTTAACATGTTGCATTAGAAATATGTTACTTTACCTTTAAGAGGTTTGTGTAATGGCAGCTGTAAATGAGATGTTTGCCTTTTTAAACATGTTAGTTGCACAATTAGGGTGCCTTATACTGAGCTGTAGCCAATGTGAAATTGCTGTTGGAGACGCTCTGCATCCCCCTTTTTTCAAAATTGTGTAGTGAATCTATATAATTAAATCAATATATAAGTATGATATTTTTTCACTGGAAGAGGGTTGGTGGTGTCTGAATGTCCTTCTGATATTTTTGTATAATATTTTCTTTTGTTAGTGGTCCCAGATCTGAGGAAAACTGGAAAGAAACAAGTACTTAATCAATTGGCTTATCTTGGAGACGCTCTGCGTCCCCCTTTTTTAAAAATTATGTAAAGAATCTGTATAATTGAATCAATATTGGTCTCAGGTCTGATGAAGACTGGAAAGAAACAAGTACTTAATTGATTGCCTTGTCCTACTTTGGGACTTGAATGTACATGTTTTGGACATTTGGACTGGTTTCTATATATTTCTTAGTAAATTGGGCACTAGCTTGTATTTTTTGTTGTGTTATCCATTATAGTGACCTTTTGGATTGTATTCTATTCCATTTTGGAGAGTTATTGCACAATATGATACACTTTTTGCTTATACTGATGCTCAGAAAGAGCAAATACTGGCTGATATGCCAAAATGTTGGAGATGCTATAAGAGAGTTCACCACAGATTAGGGGCAGTTTTTTTAAAGCCCAGAAGAAAATAAGTAGATTGCAACTACATGCTCTTTTCCTTTCTGAGTACTGTAGAAATAATAGAATTCCAAGAGGCCTCAGGGTGCACAAACCTCCAGCTTTGTTTGCAGAAGACGCAGATTTCAGGATTAAATGGGCTGCTATTTTGAATAAGTGTTCTACAGATCTGATGCTCGCTCTCTCTCTCTCTCGGCTTGCCTTCGCGAACGAAGATTTAAGAAGGGTGCAGTAGTCACGTCTGCTGCAGGCTCGCTGGTGGCTGACAAGACCAATGCGGGACAGGCAGATCCGGCCACAGTGGCTGCAGGGAAAAGTCTGATTTGGGGTTGGTGCTGTAGCAGTGCGATTCTTCCTCAATCTCCTTTTGTCCTCAAGACCAGCTATGCGTGCGTTCTCAAAGGAAGAGACAGCCTGGTGGATGGTGTGCCTCCATGCTTTGCGATCTGAGGCTAGGTCAGACCACTGGTGATGGTTGATGCGACAGGTGCCAAGGGATTTCTTCAAGGAGTCCTTGTACCTCTTCTTTGGTGCCCGTCTATTTCGATGGCCGGTGGAAAGTTTGCCATACAGAGCAATCTTGGGAAGGCGGTGGTTTTCCATACTAGAAATATGCCCTGCCCAGCGCAGCTGCATCTTCAACAGCAGTGCCTCGATGCTTGTAACCTCAGTGTTGGTCACAAAATCACTCCAGTGGATGCTGAGGATGGTGCGAAGGCAGCGCTGATGAAAGCGCTCAAGGAGTCGCAGGTGATGACGGTATAAAACCCACGATTCGGAGCCGTAGATGAGGGTTGTCATCACAACCGCTTTGTAAACATTGATCTTTGTGCCTTTTTTCAGATGCTTGTTGCTCCACACTCTTTTGTGCAGTCGGCCAAGTGCACGGTTTGCCTTTGCCAGCCTGTTGTCAATCTCCTTGTCGATCTTGGCATCTGAGGAGATGATGCTATTACTCATTGAAAAATCCAAAACTGAGACTGTGGTAATTAAAGCTGATGTGGAAAAGATGGAAGTATCCCTGAAAGAGACATGCTTTACTCAGATTTTTGATAAGAAATTAAGGAATTTAGGAGTAGTTTATATGATTTTGAGGTTAAGGGTAAGAAGTTCAACAGGGATCTTAATGACTACATAGACGGGAGCATTTATAATTGGACTGTAGACCGTCTTAAGAAATCAAAAGTTAATGAGAAACATATATCATGGGCACGCCCAATGAGGGTGTGCTCTGATGTGGACTCCTCTGATATTGATTCTGGATCCACATCAGGGGAGGATAAAGCCCCAGTAAAACCAAAGAGAATTCTTAGGAGCTACAATAGGAAGGATGGGGACAGGAGAACTGGTGATGATTTTTTAGGACAGAGCCAGGACCAAAAGAACTGCAAGAAGACTTAGTTGTAAATCTGTCTAACCGGCTACTGACAGTTGAGGAGCATAGGGTGCTCAATAGAGGGCTGGGTTTTGTGCCTGTACCTGATTACAACAGTTTTCAGACAAGAATTGATCTTTTTAAATTAATCCGAATGATCAAGCTTAAAAAAATTGGCAATGATGAGGGCAACAGGGAAATGTTCTGCCCCAAATCTACATTTAATCCCTCTATTCAGGATCCAACAATTGTAATTTTTGAGCGTTTAGTTTTGAGAGATGTTAAAAGGCTGGAAAGGAATTTAGAGCGACCTTGGAATAATCTGCCTCGAGAGGAGGCTTTAGCTCTTAAAGGGCTGGTACAGGATGATTCTATCATAGTGAAGCCTGCTGATAAGGGCGGGGCCATTGTGGTTTTGAACAGTGATGACTATCATCAAGAAATTGAAAAGCAATTAGCTGTTACCACACATTTTAAGTGCTTGATGAGTGATCCAACAAGGAATATTCAGAGATTGATTAAAATTGTCCTGAATGAAGTTGAAATGATGGGCATAATCTCCAACAAGTTACATAAATATTTATACAATGAATTTCCCAGGACTCCTTGACTTTACATCTTGACATAAACAGATACTCCCACCACCAGGGAGACCAATTTTATCAGGCAGAAACTCGGTGTTAGAACCCTTAGCAAAGTATTTAGATTATTTTTTACAACCCCTTGTCCTTAGAATTAAATCTTTTACTAAAGACACAACTCAGTTTATTAACAACATTGAAGAGTTATTGGTTCCAGAAGAGGCTGTCTTGATCACAGCAGATGTAAAATCACTCTATACAATTATACCATATGAAGACGCAAGGCTGGTGGTTGTAGAAACTTTGGAGTTGAGGGAAATTAAAGAGCCCCCTACATAATTCCTTATGGAACTGCTAAACATAATTCTGGATAAGAATTATTTCCAGTATAGAGATTCTTTTTATTTGCAAGTGTCTGGGGTTGCTATGGGGTCAAGTTGTGCCCCTAGCATAGCAAATCTCTTCATGAACAAACTAGAGATGAAAAAAATTTTCAATGAAAATTGCAATCCTTTTTTGAAAGAAATAATTTTTACACCAGATTTATAGATGATTGCTTCTTTGTGATAAGCCACAGAAAATCTGTGTCAGAGCTCATGAACTGGATGAACACAATGCATAACAAGGTGGAATTTACTTACCAGGAAAGCACTAATGATGTACCTTTTTTAGATACGGTTGTATACAAAACAACTGAGAATGAGTTGGGAACTAAAACCTACAGAAAGCTGACAGATAGGAATACTTTTTTTACAGTATTCATCATTCCATCCACGTGCTTTGAAAAAGAATATACCATATGGCCAGTTTGTAAGGCTGAGAAGAAATAGTACCCTAATGTCTGATTATCTTGAGGATAGTGCTAAGTTAGCATCTCATTTTGTTGGTAGAGGCTATCCAGAAAAAGATGTTAGGATGGCTAGAAAAAGGGCTGCCAATCTGGATAGAACACAGTTACTAAAACAGAATCCCAGGATGAGAAATACTAGATTACAATGGGGATTAGAATTTAGTTGTCTGTCTAGCAGAATTTGTAATGTGGTAAGGAAGCATTGGCACATTGTAAGTGATATTGGAGGTTGTGAAATACCACCACAAATAGGATTGCATCGCACTTATTCCATTAGGGATAAATTGGTAAGATCAAGAGAATACCAATCGGTCAAGCATACTCTTAAAGGGCACTTTGCTTGTAAAAGGTGTGCAATTTGTCATTTATCTGTGAATGTCAAAGAGTATTATTTTGCTGAAAAGACTAGACCATTTGTTCTAAATCATTACTCTACATGTGCTGTGATCAGGCAGGCAAAAAGGGACTATGAGGAGCATATTGCAAATAACATAAAGACCAACAATAAAAATTTCTTCAAATATATTAGAAGTAGGAAACCAGCCAGGGAGGCAGTGGGGCCCTTGGATGACCATGGGGTAAAAGGATTACTGAAGGAGGATAGGGAAATGGCTGAGAAGCTGAATGAATTTTTTGCTTCAGTCTTCACCGTGGAAGATGAGAACTTTTTGCCCGCCCCAGAACCACTAATTTTGGAAGGGGTGTTGAAAGACCTGAGTCAGATTGAGGTGACAAAAGAGGAGGTCCTACAACTGATAGACAAATTAAAAACTAATAAGTCACCTGGTCCGGATGGCATACATCCAAGAGTTCTGAAAGAACTCAAAGTTGAACTTGTGGATCTTCTAACAAAAATCTGTAATCTTTCATTGAAATCTGTCTCCATTCCTGAGGACTGGAAGGTAGCAAATGTCACCCCCATCTTTAAAAAGGGTTCCAGAGAAGATATGGGAAATTACAGGCCCGTCAGTCTGACTTCAATACCGGGAAAGTTGGTAGAAAGCATTATCAAGGACAGAATGAGTAGGCACATTGATGGACACGGGTTATTGAGGAAGACTCAGTGTCAAGTCTGATGTTTCAATAATGAGACCTTCTTGATAAAAGTTTCTAGTTTATTGTAACGTGTTGTTAGACTATAGAGTTAAAATTGAAAGACTGGCGAATACACAATCAAGGCAAGCATTTAAGGTATACATCAAAGGGATTCTTGAGGGAGGGGTACTCTATGCAGGGCACATTCACCCATTGATGTTACTATTTCGTTCTCAGGCCTGGCCGGCCTTGGCCGTCTTGACACCATTCCCTGAGAAGGCACTACTATCTTGTTCCCATATTCCCATTTCAAAGCGGTACTACATAACAAAAGGAAGGGAGGAGGGAAAGGAGCGATCAAGCTAGCAGCATCGGTATACAGTATGGCTTTTACCCAGGATCCTTTTCCTGAACCAAGGATGTATTCTATAAAACTACAGCAGACTTGACACTCAGCATGGGTTCTGTAAGGGAATATCTTGCCTCACTAACCTGTTACATTTCTTTGAGGGGGTGAACAAACATGTGGACAAAGGAGACCCGATAGGTGTTGTTTACCTTGACTTCCAGAAAGCTTTTGATAAAGTTCCTCATCAAAGGCTCCTTAGAAAGCTTGAGAGTCATGGAGTAAAAGGACAGGTCCTCTTGTGGATCAAAAACTGGCTGAGTAATAGGAAGCAGAGAGTGAGTATAAATGGGCAGTCTTCGCAGTGGAGGCCGGTAAGCAGTGGGGTGCCGCAGGGCTTGGTACTGGGTCCCATGCTCTTTAACTTGTTCATAAATGATTTAGAGTTGGGAGTGAGCAGTGAAGTGGCCAAGTTTGCGGATGACACTAAATTGTTCAGGGTGGTGAGAACCAGAGAGGATTGTGAGGAACTCCAAAGGGATCTGTTGAGGCTGGGTGAGTGGGCGTCAGTGTGGCAGATGCGGTTCAATATGGCCAAGTGCAAAGTAATGCACATTGGGGCCAAGAATCCCAGCTACAAATACAAGTTGATGAGGTGTGAACTGGCAGAGACTGACCAAGAGAGAGATCTTGGGGTCGTGGTAGATAACTCACTGAAAATGTCAAGACAGTGTGCATTTGCAATAAAAAAGGCCAACGCCATGCTGGGAATTATTAGGAAGGGAATTGAAAACAAATCAGCCAGTATCATAATGCCCCTGTGTAAATAGATGGTGTGGTCTCATTTGGAATACTGTGTGCAGTTCTGGTCGCCACACCTCAAAAAGGATATTATAGCATTGGAGAATGTTCAGAAAAGGGTAACTAGAATGATTAAAGGGCTGGAACACTTTCCCTATGAAGAAAGGTTGAAACGCTTGGGACTCTTTAGCTTGGACAAACGTCGACTGCAGGGTGACATGATAGAGGTTTACAAGATAATGCATGGGGTGGAGAAAGTAGAGAAGTCCTTTTCTCCCTTTCTCACAATACAAGAACTTTTGGGCATCCGATGAAATTGCTGAGCAGACAGGTTAAAACGGATAAAAGGAAGTACTTCTTCACCCAAAGGGTGATTAACATGTGGAATTCACTGTCACAGGTGGTGGTGGCGGCCACAAGCATAGCCACCTTCAAGAGGGGTTTAGATAAAAACATGGAGCAAAGGTATATATATATATATATATATATATATATATATATATATATATATATATATATAAATTTTTGCCACTGTGTGACACAGAGTGTTGGACTGGATGGGCCATTGGCCTGATCTAACGTGGCTTCTCTTATGTTCTTATGTGAATACTATCAATTCTTCCTTTTTTTTCTGAACTGCAATTTGTTAGCCTGCAACCCCTGGGACAATTTTGGGGGTGGGGACTGGCATGCCAGAATGATGCCTGTGTGCTGACATCACTTCCAGGGAAAACAGGTGATGTCATGATGACTTGGGGGCACTCCAGCCTTTGCAATAGAATTTTTGCAAAGCCATGATGCCACTTCCATTGTCCCCCATTTTCCCCCAGCCTTTCAGGTATAGCAGATAATGAATGCGTTTGCTGGGGGGTTTCCTGCTGTAGCTGTGGTGGAAAACCTGGCAACCCTAAGACTGATTCTGTATATGTTTGTTGAGAGAGTGGGACTTAACCTGTAAACCTTTGTGGGAGTTCAGTGGAGTGTTCTTACGTGTATTTGCATATAGTGTTCCAGTTTTACGGTTTCCAACAGTGGGAATATCAGCCTCTAAGGAAGCAAAACAATATCCAAACCAGTAGCAAAGTATACTTTTCAAAGATGTTGAGAACTGCACCATGAACTTGATCATTGTTTGAAATGATCATGATTGAATTGTTTACTTACACACAAGTTGAGCCCCTTTCTGAACTGCTGTTTTGTGATGTTGAGTAGCTTTATGTAGTCACTTCTGTGTTTTCCTGCAGAAATTGGAAGGCAAATTATGCCTTGGTAAATAAACATTTCTAACATGCACAGTGACCAGTCAGAGCAGGTGCTTGCCATATCTCAAGGTGAGGATCACAGTTGCCTGGGAAGTGATTGGTCTTTCTCAAAGAACAGCTACAACTTCCATGAAGCAGTGTGAGAACAGGCATGCACAAATTTATTCTGATCTAAATAATTTGCCAGACACTGATGAACAATGAAAATGTAATAAGAGTTACAGGGAGACACCTTCCTAGTAAGTGCCAGTGGTGAAGCATTAAATGTTTTTGGTTGGTTAATGTAACAAATAGCCAACGGAAAGGCTTCTGTGGCTGATGTGGGGGGAAGCTGTGGCAAAGCATTGTGTTATGTACCCTTTTGTACAATGAGTTCTTCAGCATGTTTGAAATGTTTGTTGAACATTCAGCTGTGATGATCATCACACCTTTCATTCATTTAACCATCCTTGACCATGAAGGGAATCTTTTGCTCTTGCTATCCAGATAATAGTTTGTCACTTGCCACAAATTATTTTCTAGTCATGTTGACTTTAATTCATCAAAATACTGAAGCATATGTTAAATGTAGAAATGAGAATTAATATAATAACATTTACTTAAATGCAGAATGGAGACTAGCAAATTTGGCAGGTTATGCAATCAAGTGCGTCGTTACAACCAGTATCAACCAATTTCCTTAGTGGTCAGCTTCTCTGGTTGATAAATCAAGATAGCCATGTTATGCTGTCTGTAGCAGCAGAAAAGAGCAAGAGGCCAGGAGCACCTTAAAGACTAACAACATTTGTGGCTGCAGGGGAGGAGCTTCCATGAATCACTGCTCACTTCTTCAGATCTTGCTCTTTTCTACTGTTTTGGCAATTAATAGTAGGTTCAAAGAGCTTAATCACAATAACTTTTGGTTTTGTGGCAAACCCCTCCCCCCCCCACAAATCCCCAAACACTCTGACACTGCTTTCCAAGGCATGTTATCAGCAAAGGAATGTGGTTACCATTGCCCCCTCCCCAGCAGAATCAAATGGATTATTATTTTAGTGGTTTATTTTTCTGGATAAAACATCCCTCAGCAGGCAACTGTAAGTCTGATCAGCTCATGAAGACTACATCTGCTAACAATTCCAAAAATACATTGAAATAAAAGTAGTTGACATCTGCACTCCCCTAAATATAATTCAACATTCACTTGCAATATACCACAAATAATAAACGTAAAAATCAACAATAAAATGTTGTTCATTTCAGGTGTTTTAAGATGTCTGTTTTATCCCCTTCAATTTAATTAATAATATTGGGGGGGGGGGGGGGAGGGAATGAAAGAATTAAAAGGAGTAGGATTCTGACAAGATAAAGGACAGCAGAGGAAAATTAAGTTTCTTTCCATTTTTCTTATTTGCAGTAGTGAAAGAATGAGGGCCCCTACATAATCTAAATGCTAAAAATAGAACTCTCATTAGCAAAGAGTTCATTGAAATAGCATTCCCATTTGAACCCAGGGCTGTTGAACTATAATCTTTAATGAGTCTGGCATGGCAGGAAGTGTTTATGTTGTCCACTCTTAATTGGCCCCATTTGAAGAAGACAAAATAACTCTTTTTTGGTCAGGCCAGAGGTTAACAGGAGGTTTGTCAGTTAGTTGAAGAACCCTGTTTGATATCATGAAACCTATCTGAAGAGTTCTCCTCCTGGGGTGTTTTGATGGCTTCCACTCCTTCCCATCTGTGGTTGTTCAGCACTTGCATGTGTGATCTTTTATTTCACATGGGTCAACTCTCAGTCATCTGCAGCAACAAGCTATTTAGTTCTTCTCTAGTGTATGCCTGTGCAGTGTTGCCTGCCAGACTTTGGCTGACATGCTTGTCCTTGTTGGTGTGGTTTGTAGACATCCTGACAAAGGCCTTGATGATAATTACTGCCGTAATCCTGATCACAAGCCGAGACCGTGGTGCTACACACTTGACGCCAATACCATCTGGGAGTTTTGTGCTATTAAACCATGTGGTGAGTTTAAATTGAATATTTCTTGCTTCCTTTTTCTTTCTCCAAAGGTAGATGCCAGTAATCTATGTATAGCCTGCAAGATAACCAAATTATATTTTGGATAGACTTGGATCATATTGTTTACCATGTGGAATTCTTGCATTATGTGTCCTCCTACCACATATGAGTATCTTCTCATTTATCTGTGAAAAATGGCTGCCTCTCAGATTGCATGGCTGAGATTTGCTCACCTAGAACATGTACTAGGAAATGCTTCTCACATCTTCTCTGAAGATGCACATTGCTAGAGAAGTTTGCAATGGTAGGCAAGCAGTTACCAGTCTTGTCATTCAGGAACTCAGTCTTGGATGATACACTGGCTCTGGATCCATTCCAGTCCAGCTTCTGACCTGGTCATGGGATGGAGACAGATGGTCTCCTTAGGCAGCTGAAGGGGGTGAGTCCATGATACTGCTATTAGGTCTTTCAGCAGTGATTGACATGGTTGACCATGACCAGTCGACCAGTGCCTCACTGCCATTGGAATATCTGGGACTGCCTTGCAATGGCTGTGCTCATTTTCCATGGGCAGGGACAGAGGGTGGTGCTTGGGGTTTATTTGCAACACCATTGGTTGCAACATCCCCCAGGGGGCAATCCTCTCCCCATTGCGCTGTAATATCCATATGTGCTCTCTAGCCCAGGTAATCAGGAGGTCTGAGCTAGGGTGCCATCAATATGCTAATGACACCAAGCTGTATGTGTTAATGGATGGATGGATGGCCAGACACCACTCCAAAAGATCTGGCCAGTTGTTTGGGAGCTATGGTGGAATGGTTAAAACAGATGCCTGAAGCTGAACCCAGCAAAGATGGAGAACATAAGAGAAGCCATGTTGGATCAGGCCAATGGCTTATCCAGTCCAACACTATGTCACACAGTGGTTAAAAAACCCAAGTGTCATCAAAAGGTCCACCAGTGGGGCCAGGACACTAGAAGCCCTCCCACTGTGCCCTCCTAAGCACCAAGAATACAGAGCATCACTGTCCCAGACAGGGAGCTCCAACGATAAACTGTGGCTAATAGCCACTGATGGACCTCTTCTCTATATACTTATCCAATCCCCTCTTGAAGCTCTCTATGGTTGTAGCTATCACCACCTCCTGTGGCAGTGAATTCCATGTGTTAATCATCCTGCTCAGCAATTTCATTGAATGTCCACGAGTTCTTGTATTGTGAGAATGGAAAAAAGTACTTCTTTCTCTACCTTCTCTATCCCATGCACAATATTGTAAACCTCTATCATGTCATCCCTCACTCGATGTTTCTTCAAGGTAAAGAGCCTCAAGTGTTTTAACCTTCATAAGGAAAGTGTTCCAACCCTTTAATCATTCTAGTTGCCCTTTTCTGAACCTTTTCCAATGCTATATAGCATTGGAGGTCCTGTAGCTGGCCCAGGAATGGGCAAGGCCAGGATTTCGGCTTCTCACTCTGGGTGGGATACAGCTGGCACAAGCTTCCTCTGTCAAAGGTTTGTGAGTGTGTTGTGTATGTGGACTGCATGTTTCATGTTCCCTTAACCAGTGGTTCCTACTGGCTTCATTGGAGGACTGAGGACTTAGGACTCAAGGACAATGGGCAGTAGGATCCAGATCCCTGCTGCCCTGGCCCAATCAGACACCCCCTGCTGGTTCAAACGACCCAATGGTGTTCTAGCATGGGAACCCAGGACTGTATAAAGTTGGCCCCGTTCAGCTGTCTTCTAGCCTACCAGTCACCATGCTGTAATTCAGTAAAGAGCTATGATCACTGCAAACTTGTCTCCTCAATGCATAAACCCATTATATTATAGTGGCGACAAAAGTGGGATCATGTTCAGTGTGTCCCGGCAACCAGCACTGAACCACGCATCATTACTCTCTGCACTCCAGCTCCGCGCATCGCATCGCCACTGCCGACCTACATGACTAACACTGCAGGATCATTGTCCAAGTTTGACCCAGCTCACCCCAAGCTCTGGGAAACATGGGCCAAGCAATTCAAGTACTACCTCATGACTCATAATATCAGGGACGGGGAAGAAGACTGGGAAATGAAGAAGGCCCTGCTACTGAGTTTCTGTGGCATCACCACCCTGAGGCTAGCTGAGAGCCTGGTAGCCCCAGCGACAGTTGAGACCACCACCTATAAATAGATAATCATGTCGCTGATTGGTCATTTCTCCCCATAGCCGACCAAGATGATCTGCCGGCTCTGCTTCTTTGATCGTCACCAGCAGCTGAACGAGTTCGCAACAGACTACCTCAGGGCCCTGCGAGAGCTTGGAGTCCAGGGATGATTTGCACAACCAGAAGAGGTCCTGCTAGATAGGGTTGCCCATCGCTGAGATGGACAACCCCACACTTCCAAAGGCCCTGAAGGTCGCCACTGCCAACAAAAAGGTCGTGAAAGAGCATGGTCGCCGTTCCGAAGGCAGTGCTCACCAGCTCCCTACCTCCATGTCATAAGACTCTGATGGTGATGACACCTCATGCTGCACCAGTGATGCCCACCTCCACATACACCGGAGACCTCAACCGCCCGGGCCTGTGTCAGCTGCGGGGAAGCCCACAAGTGACGATCATGCAAATTCAGGGACATTGTCTGCCACCAATGTGGGAAGACGGGCCACCTTGCACGATTCTGCCAGTTTAAACCGCCTAGATCCACATTGGCTGGAACGCCCCATTGCAGACATGGCCATCAACAGGCGCCTGCCAGTGATGAAGAGCTACACTCCCTCGAGGCCTACACCTCCCAGGTATGCCAGCTTTCCATGCCCTTTCTGGACAAACTCAAGACCAACGTGATCATCAAGGGTACTCCATGGAAAACGGAGATAGACTTAGGGGCCACCTTTTCTGTGATCTCAGCACAGACCGCCCTCCCAAAGACTGTGTTCAAATGGGGGACCCCGCCTGCACCCATCCCCAGTGGTCGTGAGGGACTTTCAAAAACAAGAAGTCACAGTGCATGCGGTGGGTTTTCTTTTGAGTCAAATATGGACAATTAGAGGGAATTCTGCCCCTTCTAGTCATTACTGGGTCCCTCCTGAACTTTTGGGTTTGATCCTCTCAGGATCTATGTAGTAGGCATTCACCAGGCCCACGTAGGCATGGACTTCAAATGCATTACTGGGGAGTTCCCTTCTGTCTTTGACGGCACTCTGGGAACTTACACTGGGTTTCCTGTATCCCTGCAACTGAACCCCACCGTACAGCCCATAAGGCTGAAGGCCTGATATGTCCCTTTCACTTTAAAACCAAAAATTGAAGAGGAGCTGGATCACCTTGTGGCGCAAAGGGTCTTAGAGCCAGTCTCCAATGCACGGTGGGAAACCACCATCAGTGAAGCCCAATGGCAGTGTCCACATCTGCGTGGACTACAAATGTATGATTAACAAGATGCTGCAGGACAATACCTAACCGATTCTTGTGGTCAGCCATGTTTTGGCTTCACTGGCAGGGGCCAAAATTTTGGGGAAATTAGACCTGGCTCAGTCCTACCCTGTAGATGGGGCCACAGCAGAGGTGCAAACCATCATCACACACAGGGGCACTTTCCAGGTCAAGTGCCTACAATTAGGGGTCAATGGGCCTCAGGGATTTTCCAGAACTCTCCTAAAGGGTATCCCCAGGGTCCAACCATTCTTTGATGATGTGCTGATCACCGCCGTCACCGAGGAAGAATTTGCCTCCTGCCTCTGTGCAGTGCTCTAATGTTTCGACTCAGCCGGGCTGAAGGTGAGGGAGAAATGCCTCCTGGGGGTCCCCCGTATTGATTTCTTGGGATACACAGTAGATGCCAGTGGAAACCACCCCATGCAAGACAAGATCCAGGCCATCTGCAACATGCCCTCTCCCACCAACAAGGTGGAACTCCAGGCATTTCTTGGCCTCCTGAACTTCTACCACACCTTCCTTCCATAGAAGACTGGGGTAGCTGAGCCCCTCCACCGGCATCTGGACAAAAGGGCACCCTGGGTCTGCGGATGCCAGCAAGCTGCCGCCTTTCAGGCGGTGAAAGACTTACATCCAACAGCTTGCTGGCTCACTTCAATGAGCGGCTACCCATCATCCTTGCCTATGACACCTCATCTAATGGGTTGGTGCTGTCTTGGCTCGTCTGCTACTGGACAGCTGTCAGGTCCCAGTAACTTACTACTTGAGGACTCTACAGCCGCCAAAGTGCAACTATGCACAGATAGACAAATAGAGGCTGAACATAGTCACGGGAGTAAAGAAATTCCACGACTTCCTCTATAGCTCTTCACGATACTGACGGACCACAAGCTGCTGCTCAGACTCTTCTTGTCAAGCGTGGTAGAATTCCATTAGTAATTGATTGTTTTAGGGTCCTTCATAAAACTGGCCTGTGAAATATCATGGAGTACCAGGGTCTGTTAACTCTGTTATTCTTTCCCCCTCCCCCTTCTTACTTTATTGCTTGCAAAGTAGAAATAGAAAGAAATTAAACTAACTTGAGAAAGAATAATCAGTACCTTCCCATACATTCCTCTTAGGGAGTGCGACACATCTGGGGAAAGCAAGGACGGAGTCCTGATAACGCCATGAGAATGTAGACATTTATGATAGTTTATGTGTGAAGGTGGGGTGGGGGGGTGGGCTCCCTCTGGGTGTCCTGCTCCCCCAGGGAAAGTGCATGCGCAATACATCGCCTCTCCTTTCCCGGTGTAGTGAACGCTGCGTGGTCACTGTCTGGCTATGCCTGGCAGATGGTCACTGCAATGGCCTCTCCTACATTACTGCCTCCGTGGCAACACCTTCTCGCTGGTCCCCCCTGTTTTCGCAGAGTTTGCCACGTCATGGTGCAAACGAATGTCCGGCGGTATAACCGGATGAGCAGGTTGGGCTCACCAACCTCGCCAGCCAAGAGAAGGAAAACTCTAATATCAAGCCCGGGCAGACAGAGCTCGTTAATGTAACAGCTACCATCTGGAGGACTCGCTGCCGGCGTCCCGGCTTACTGGGCCATGGCAGATGACCCCATGGTGAAAGGGTGGAACCAGTACTGTGCACACTGTGCTTCACCTAAAAATTCCTCTGCGCAGGCCTGAAGGGTATCCACATCCACAACCCACAACATACCAAGTCCTTCAGCGATGGGCAAGGGGCAAAACGGCAGTTGGAAGATGCCACTGGAAGCCGCAGTCCCAATCCTGCATGTAGGTGGTTCAGTGTATTGGTCGCCTGATGCTGACCCGGAGACAAAAGCATTTTTCGGCAGCACCCTGAACGACCAAGCAGCCCTATTTAGGGACAACACTGCTTGCTCCGTATGGAGAGGGGCCTAGAAAAGGTGGCCTAAACAAAGCTCGTCTCCTCCCCCCCAGTTGGCTAGCCGCAGTCAACGGTCATCTTTACTTGCGGTCAAAAAATAACAACAAAGAAAAGGCATGCACCTGCCTCACAAAGTGTGCAAAGACTAAAGCTTGCGTGTTGGAACATCAGAACCATGCTTGACACAGTAGACAGTGGTCGCCCTGAACGACGCTCTGCTCTAGTTGCCCTCGAACTTCTCAGGTTGAATATCGACATAGCAGCTCTCAGTGAAGTCTGTTTCCCTGAGGAAGGTAGTCTTCAAGAACACGGCGCTGGCTAATACCCTGTACTGGTCGGGTAAGTCAAAGGCTGAGAGCTGCCTTTCTGGCGTTGGCTTCATGATCAGGAACTCCATTGCCTCTAAACTCGCAAACCTGCCAACAGGTCACTCAGATCGCATCATGTCTATGTGCCTCCAACTTCAAAACAAGCAGCATGCAACCCTCTTTAGTGTGTATGTTCCAACCCTTCAAGCAGATCCTGCAGAAAAGAACAAGTTCTATGCTGATCTACGTAACCTCGTATGGAAGACCCCTATAGAGGACAAGGTGATCATCCTTGGCGACTTCAATGCCAGAGTAGGTAAAGACTCGGAAGCCTGGAAAGGAGTACTTGGCAAACACAGCATTGGCAACTGCAATGAGAACGGGCGCCTCCTGCTAGAATTCTGCACGGAGCATCAGCTCACCATCACCAACACTATCTTCCAGCAGAAGAACAGTCTGAAGACAACCTGGATGCACCCACGGTCCAAGCATTGGCGCCTTATTGACTACATTCTGGTGCGCCAGAGAGACCTTCGAGATGTCTTACACACCCAAGTAATGCCCAGTGCAGAATGTCAAATGGATCATTGTCTTGTACGCTGCAATCTCCATCTTCACTTTAAATCCACACCCAGGAGAGGAGGTATCCCCCGGAGGAAGTTTCAGGTTGGCAGCCTTCAGTCAGTCGAAGTTAAAGCTGCCTTCCAGGCAAAACTCCAGTCAAGAATTGAGGACCCCAGTTGCCTCACAGATCCTTCTCCAGAAGCACTCTGGGAACACCTAAAAACTACCATCCTGTTGACCTCTGAAGAAGTCCTTGGGTTCTCCACAAGGAAGAAGAAGGACTGGTTTGACTAGCACAATCAAGAGATCCAAGAATTACTGGCGAAAAAGAGATCTGCCTACCAAGCACATCTTGCTCAGTTCTCCTGTCCTGGGAAAAAAGCAACCTTTCGCGCTATATGTAGCAACCTCCAGCGCAAGCTTCGAGACATTCAGAACGAGTGGTGGACCAAGCTTGCAGAGAGAACCCAGCTCTGTGCAGACACTGGTGATTTAAGAGGGTTCTACGAAGCCCTGAAGGCCGTATATGGTCCCTCATATCAGGCTCAGAGTCCCTTGCGTAGTGCAGACGGCCAAATGCTCCTCACAGACAAGGCATCCATACTGAACCGGTGGTCGGAGTATTTTCAGGTTCTCTTCAGTGCCAATCGCGTAGTTCAAGATTCAGCAATCCACCTCACCCCACTTCAACCAGTGAAAACAGAGTTGGATGAGATCCCCACCCTAGAAGAGACTGTTAAAGCCATCAAGCAACTGAAAAGTGGCAAGGCAGCGGGAGTCGATGGAATCCCACCAGAGATCTGGAAGCATGGGGGCATAGTACTACATAGCACACTTCACAAAGTACTTGTCACCTGCTGGGAACAAGGCAAACTACCACAGGACTTTCGCGATGCAATCATCATTACTCTACATAAGAACAAAGGGGAAAAGTCAGACTGCTCCAACTACTGGGGGATAACCCTGCTCTCTATCGCAGGCAAAATCCTTGCTAGAATACTCCTGAACAGACTGGTGCCCACCATTGCAGAAGAACTTTTCCCAGAGAGCCAGTGTGGCTTCAGAGCTAACAGGAGCATCACAGACATGACATTTGTTCTTAGGCAGCTCCAAGAGAAATGCAGGGAACAGAACAAGGGTCTATATGTGACTTTTGTCGACCTTACCAAAGCTTTTGATACCGTTAGCAGGAATGGCCTGTGGCAAATCTTGGAACGTTTAGGATGTTCCCCAAGGTTCCTCAGTATGGTCATCCAGGTACATGAAGACCAGCGAGGCCAAGTCAGACACTGCAACGATCTCTCGGAGCCCTTTCCAATAGGCACAGGTGTGAGCAAGGCTGTGTTCTCGCGCCAACTCTCTTTACGATCTTCTTTAGCATGATGCTTCAAAGAGCTGCAGTAGATTTAGATGATGACGATGGTGTCTACATCCGCTATCGCACCGATGGCAGCCTGTTCAACCTGAGGCGACTAAAGGCCCACTCCAAGACAATGGAAAAACTTATCCGAGAGCTACTGTTTGCTGATGAAGCTGCACTTGTCTCCCACTCGGTATCAGCTCTGCAGCATATGACGTCCTGCTTTGCAGAGGCTGCCAAGCTATTCGGCCTAGAAGTTAGTCTGAAGGAGACAGAAGTTCTCCACCAGCCTGCACCCCAGGAAGATTATCACCCTCCTTGCATCACTGTGGGTGAATCAGTTTTGAAGACAGTCCAGCAGTTCAGCTACCTGGGGTGCATCATCTCCTCAGACGCCAAGATCGACAAGGAGATTGACAATAGACTGGCAAAGGCAAACTGTGCATTTGGCCAACTGCATAAAACAGTGTGGAGCAACAAGCATCTGAAAAAAGGCACAAAGATCAATGTTTACAAAGCGGTTGTGATGACAACCCTCATCTACAGCTCCGAATCGTGGGTATTATACCATCATCACCTGCGACTCCTTGAGCGCTTTCATCAGCGCTGCCTTCGCACCATCCTCAACATCCACTGGAGTGACTTTGTGACCAACACTGAAGTCCTCAAGAGGGCGGAGGTTACAAGCATCGAGGCATTGTTGTTGAAGACGCAGCTGCGCTGGGCAGGGCATATCTCCAGGATGGAAAACCACCGCCTTCCCAAGATTGCCCTGTATGGCGAACTTTCCACCAGCCATCGAAATAGAGGGGCACCAAAGAAGAGGTACAAGGACTCCTTGAAGAAATCCCTTGGCACCTGTTGCATTAACCATCACCAGTGGTCTGACCTAGCCTCAGATCGCAAAGCATGGAGGCACACCATCCACCAGGCTGTCTCTTCCTTTGAGAACGCACGCATAGCTGGTCTTGAGGACAAAAGGAGATTGAGGAAGAATCGCACTGCTACAGCACCAACCCCAAATCAGACTTTTCCCTGCAGCCACTGTGGCCGGACCTGCCTGTCCCGCATTGGTCTTGTCAGCCACCAGCGAGCCTGCAGCAGACGTGGACTACTGCACCTTTCTTAAATCTTCGTTCGCGAAGTCAAGCCGAGAGAGAGAGATGTGTGAGAGCACATCCCTCACCCCCACCTTTTGGAATCCTTTTGAAGTATGTCTTAAAAGTATTGTATCAATGTATCTTTAGCATCACACTCAAGAATCTGTTACACTGAAAGTATCAGTCTATCAATAAACGTAGTTTTGTATCAAACTTGACTCATTGAAACCGCATGCTTGACACTTCTTCTCTGGCTGCCAAACACCCCAAATGCTCTCACTCCGGGTCCTGCAGTAGTCCATCTTCCTGACTGGGTACCAGCACTCCTTACAATACCAGCCAGAGAAGGCGATGGGGCATGCCAATGCATTGAGCTGCCTGCCACTTCTGTTGGGGGACACTGATCCTGCTCCAGCTCACCAAATTATCCTGTTTGAGTCCCGCAAAAGACATTGCCCGTTAGTCAACCAAGGACCGGGTACTCTCTCACATTTGGACTGGGTATGGTGGGCCACCAGTTAGGTGGGCCTGAATTTTATAGCCTATGTGTCCCACTGGGATGAATTGTAAGTCCACAAGGGGTGCCTCCTTTGGGGAAGTAGAGTGGTCATACACTAACCCCTGCAACAGTGGGTGCTAACGGTACTTCATGAGACTCATTTGCGAGTGGTGAGGATGGAAGCGCTCACTTGCAGCTATGTGTGGTGGTGCAGGATTGACGATGGAATTGAGTCCTGGGTCGCCCAGTGCCAATCCTGCCAGGAGACCAGACTAGAACCTCCTTGTGCCCCAGTACACCACTGGGAGTCTACCTGAAACCCATGGTCTCACCTGCATTTGTACTTTGCCGGACCCTTCCAGGGACAGATCTTCTTTATAGTGGACTCTCACTCAAAGTGGCTGGAAGTGGTCCCCGTGTCATCTACCTCCTCTCAGGCAGCCATTGGTGCCCTCTGCAGGGCCTTTGCAACACATGGCCTGCCGGACACTCTCGCCTCAGACAACGGGACTGCTTTCATGTCTGGGGAATTTCAGGATTTTTGTGCATGGAATTTGATTTGGCACATCAGATCCACACTCTTCCACCCAGCTACAAAGAGCCAAGCGGAAAGGATGGTGCCAACTACCAAGGAATCCCTCCGCCACATCATCCACGGGGACTGGGAGGCCTGCCTCACAGAATTTCTCCTGGGCTAGCATACCATCTTCTGCACCACCACAGGCCACAGCCTGGCAAAACTCCTCCTGGGCTGGTGACTGTCCACCCTCCTTGACCGGGTACACCTGGACAGGGCCTTGGACTTGCAGGAGTCCGCCAAAGTGCTCAAGGCACACTGAGGGTTCACCCTGGAGACCCGGTCTATGCACAGAACTTTGCAGGCAGCCCAGCCTCGATGCCGGCCAAGATTACCAAAGTTCTAGGGATGGTTTCATATGAGGTGAATACAGAAGGTGGGTTCACCCTCCGGTGCCACATTATCCAGCTGAGGACCTGTACCCCACCGGAGGATGGGGTCACCAGCCACAGCCCTGTCGGCAAGCCAGAAGGTCTGCCACTGCAACCGAGGATTCAGATCCTGGGCCACTGGCTGAGCTCACATCCCCCGATGCTGCTGCTCCGCAGGCTGAAACACCAGCAGCGCCAGCCCCTTCGCTCACTTTGCTGGAAGTCACGGGCCTGGGGCAAGCCCCCACAACTGCTCCTCCTACCCTGGTACCCAGGCAGTCAGAGAGGGAGTGCCGCAAACCTACTTACCTCAGAGACTATGTATGTTAGGACTTGTGGGCTAGGGAGGGAGGGATGTTGTGTAAGTGGACTGCATGTTTCATGTTCCCTTAACCAGTGGTTCCTGCCGGCCTCATTGGAGGCCTGAGGACTGAGTTTGGGACTAAAGGACAATGGGCAATAGGATCCAAATTCCTGCTGCCCTGGCCCAATCAGAGGCCCCCTGCTGTTCAAACGACCCAATGGCATTCTAGCGCGGGAACCCAGGACTGTATGAAGTTGGCCCCGTTGGCCCCATTCAGCTATCTTCTAGCCTACCAGTTAGCATGCTGTAATTCAATAAAGAGCTATGATCACTGCAAACTTGTCTCCCCAGTGCATAGAACCCACTATATTATAGGGTGACTCTTGCTTCCTCTCTTACTTTGGAGGTACAGGTCACAAATATGGCCAGGACAGCATTTTCCCATCTTTACCAAGTCCAGCAGTTGTTCTCCTACCGGTTCAGTGCTGATCTAGCCATAGTCATCCATGTAACAGTCACCTCTTGACTGGCTTACTGCAACTCACTTTATGCAGGCTTGCCCTTGAACTTGCTCTAGAAACTTCAAATGCAGCTATGTGAGTCCTTACAGGTACCCCCTTGAGTGTGCATATACGACCTGTGCATTGGCTCCAGACTGTATCTGTGGAACCACCTGTCCCTACATACCTCTCAGAGAGCTTTATGCTCATCCAGTACCAATGTGTTGGCAGTCCAAGGTCCCAAACTGGCCCAGCTGTCTTCAACCAGGACCAGGACTTTTTCAGTCCTAGTTCCAGTCTGGTGGAACTCTCTTCTTACTAAAATCCAGGCCCTGTAGGGCTTGACTCAGTTCTATAGGAGCTGTAAGACTGACATGTTCCATCGGGCATATGGTTGAGGACAGCAACAGCTAGTAAAACCAATGGCCTCCTGGGTTTCTTCCCCCCCACCGTTTTATTCTCATACCCTTCTAGTTAAGAACTTTTCCGTGAGTGGAATATGATGCTACTTGCAGTTGCTTGCAGGAGAAATGTGTGATGTCATTTAATGATGCTGGAATCTGAATGTATTGTATGGATTTATTATTTTATTCATATTTATTGTATGATTTTACTATGTACTAAATATGAATACAATCTCCTTTACCTTCCTCCCCCACAATAGACACCCTGTGAGGCAGGTAGGGCTGAAAGAGCTCTCACAGAAGATGCCCTTTCAAGGATAGCTCTGAGAAAGCTATGGCTGACCCAAGGCCATTCCAGTAGCTGGAAGTGGAGGAGTTGGGAATCAAACCCAGTCCATGCTCTTAACCATTACTCCAAACTGGCTCTCACTATAGAACTAAACAAAGGTAAAGAAAGTCCCCTGTGCAAGCACCAGTCGTTTCTGACTCTGGGGTGACGTCTCATCATGACGTTTTCACGACAGACTTTCTATGGGGTGGTTTGCCATTGCCTTCCCCAGTCATCTACACTTTCCCCCCAGCAAGCTGTATATTCATTTTACCAACCTTGGAAGGATGGAAGGCTGAGTCAACGTTGAGCCGGCTACTTGAACCCAGCTTCTGCCGGGACTGAACTCAGGTCGTGAGCAGAGAACTTGGACTGCAATACTGCAGCTTTACCACTCTGCTCCAGTAAGAGCTACTGGGTTGTACCTGGAAATGGTGTAGTGTCACCAGTGCCATCACATACCCTCCCCATGTCTCTGCCCCCCAATCTCCCCGCTGGTTGCCAGGTTTGGACTGGCAACCTACGTAGTTATAATTACCCTATGTTTGGTGTTTGTACATATGTTGCAAATTCTAAATTATTCTGCTAAAGTCTGTACAATTTTTTTGTAAGTGATTGGTCAACTGATAAGGTATCTAAGGTTGCAAAACTGTTAGAAGTGACTGTTCTGTGCTCAGTCTATTGTTTTTTACTTTTATTCTGGCAGTCAAAAAAGTGGAACAGTGTTGAAAGACCCCTCCTGAGAGTACAAACATCTGGTTCATTTATTGCTGGAGTTAACACTACTTAAATGTTTGACTTTCAAATTAAGCTGCTTCAGTGGAAGACCCAGTATCGCTCACATTTTGCTTCATATGTGGAACATTTTGAATATAATCATCTCTGCTGAAATTGTGAAATGGCTAACTTAGAGTCTCTTTGAGAGTGTATGAAGTGTGTGACTTGCTGATCATGCACAAAATGCCAGTGTTGTATAAGGGCACACATAAGAACAATGTCAAGTTGACGGATTCAAGAATGAGTCAAAGTTGATACTAAGACTAAATTTATTGATAACCGGTACTCTGGCGCAAGCCTCTAGCTTGCTAAGAATGAAACCAATACATTGATACATGGGTTTTAACATACACTTCAAAAACATTCCTACGGGGGGGGGAGTTCCAGGAGGAAACATTCACACATAACTACCAGATACTTTCTCAGGCGATAGCTAGCCGGTTGTCCATGTATTATCATGCAAGGCTTCCTCCCACCTCAGGCCCTGAGAAGGCGCCAACTATTTCTTTCACACCAGTTGCAAATCAAAATAAGAAAGGGGGAAGGGAAGCAGCTAAGGGTAGAACATTAGCAGCAGTGGATCCATTATGATTTTAACCAGGCCTGATACTTAGGCCAAGATCCCCCAGTCTTCAGTCATAATCAGTCGATCTTGACAAACATAACATAAGAGAAGCCATGTTGGATCAGGCCAATGGCCCATCCAGTCCAACACTCTGTGTCACACAGTGGCAAATACACACACACACACTGTGGCTAATAGCCACTGATGGACCTCTGCTCCATATTTTTATCTAACCTCCTCTTGAAGCTGGCTATGCTTGTAGCCACCACCACCTCCTGTGGCACTGAATTCCACGTTAATCACCCTTTGGGTGAAGAAGTACTTCCTTTTATCCGTTTTAACCTGTCTGCTCAGCAATTACATCGAATGCCCATGAGTTCTTGTACTGTGAGAAAGGGAGAAAAGTACTTCTTTCTCTAGTTTATCCATCCCATGCATAATCTTGTAAACCTCTATCATGTCACCCCGCAGTCGACGTTTCTCCAAGCTAAAGAGCCCCAAGCATTTTAACCTGTCTTCATAGGGGAAGTGTTCCAAACCAGTAATCATTCTAGTTGCCCTTTTCTGGACTTTTTCCAATGCTATAATATCCTTTTCGAGGTGCGGTGACCAGAATTGCACACAGTATTCCAAATGAGACCGCACCAATTTATACAGGGGCATTATGATACTGGCTGATTTGTTTTCAATTCCCTTCCTAATAATTCCCAGCATGGTGTTGACCTTTTTTAATTGAAATCACACACAGTCTTGACATTTCCAGTGAGTTATCTACTAGGGATGTGCAAAAAAAAAAAATTCGGAATTACACGGATTCGGAAGTGCACAGGGAAAAAAATTTCGGATTCCCCATGCACTACTGAATACCGTATTCGGAATAGCCGCATATACGGTAGATGCACGGCTATTACCGAATATACGGCCCTATTATACCCTATGGGCCATTGAAATCAATGGCAAATAGGGTATATTTGAAGCCGCCTGGAGGGGGGGGGGTTGAGGGAGAGCCCCCAAATTTGCAGGGGACCTGAAGGGGACTCTCCCCTCCAACCCCCCCAAGTCCCAAAAAGATTGGGCCAGGGGATCCCATTCCAGGGGCACCCAAAGAGGGTGCCCCTATTCCATCATTATACCCTATGGGCCATTAAAATCAATGGCAAATAGGATATAATTGAAGCCGCCTGGAGGGGAGGGGGTTTGAGGGAGAGCCCCCAAATTTGCAGGAGACCTGAAGGGGACTCTCCCCTCCAACCCCCCCAAGTCCCAAAAAGATTGGGCCAGGGGATCCCATTCCAGGGGCACCCAAAGAGGGTGCCCCTATTCCATCATTATACCCTATGGGCCATTAAAATCAATGGCAAATAGGATATAATTGAAGCCGCCTGGAGGGGAGGGGGTTTGAGGGAGAGCCCCCAAATTTGCAGGAGACCTGAAGGGGACTCTCCCCTCCAACCCCCCCAAGTCCCAAAAAAATTGGACCATGGGGTCCAATTCCTGGGGCACCCAAAGCCAAACCTAACTTCACACCAGAGAATCTCTATAGGCCCCAAATGCACTACATCCCTCTATCTAATCTATGAACCCTGGGCCTGCAGGCCTGGCACCAACATAAACCCAGTTGCCAACCTCACTGCCACACAAAACACAATCTGCTCAAGGTCTGCTCTGCAGACCTGCTTGCAGCAAACCCAGATGCCAGCTCTCCAGCCCTGCCCCAAACAACACGGGGAGAGCTTGTCAACCACAAAAAGCCTGCTGGTTCTGGGTCTCTCACCCAGGTGCCAGCTTCCCTGCCACAGAACACACAATCTACAGATGCCAGCTCTCCAGCCCTGCCCCAAATAACACGGGGAGAGCTTGTCAACCACAAAAAGCCTGCTGGTTCTGGGTCTCTCACCCAGGTGCCAGCTTCCCTGCCACAGAACACACAATCTACAGATGCCAGCTCTCCAGCCCTGCCCCAAATAACAAGGGGAGAGCTGGCAAACCACAAAAAGCCCGCTGGTTCTGGGTCTCTCACCCAGGTGCCAGCTTCCCTGCCACAGAACACACAACCTACTCTATAAAAACAAGAAAGTGACCCAGCCCACACACACCCTCACCAACCCCCACACCAACCAGAGGCAATTTAAAAAACCAAAACAAAACCAGCAGAATCACAAAAGGCCAAGTGTTAAAAAAAAGTGGCCTTTTCACCAACAAGAAAAGGGGGACAAAAGTGGCCTTTTAAACAATGGAAATTAGGCCAAACAGCACCCGCCCCAAGAACCCAAAGAAAAGAGTAACAGCAGCAGCACAACACAGCACAGCAGCAACAAATCAAACACTGAATACTTTTAAAACAGTAAAAAATTAACTTTTAACAATACAGGAACTTTGCCACCCCCTCCCCCCCAAAAAACCCTTCACCCTAACCCCAAGAAATTAAAGCCACCCAAATCAGGAGAAGTAAAAGGACACTGCACTTTTAAAAGTCCTCTCACTAAATTAAGATATGGGCAGATTGGCAAACCCCCCCACCCCAGGCCCCCTCCCCAAGCAGAAACCCCAAATAAGCTACCCCACCACCACCCAAATCTGGATAAGTAAAGGGACTCTAAGTCTTTAAAAAAAGTCCTTTTACCAACAATAAATAAAAAAAGAGAACCCAAAGAGTGTTTTACCTTGTCTTCCAGGGAAGTCTGAGTGAGAGAGCTGCAGCAGCTTAAGCAATCTCTTACACACAGCATGGAGGAGTCAGCCAGGAAGTGAAGACTCCTTAGAAAGCCCTTCAAAGCATGCATTTCCAATGTATTTTACAAATGCATGCTTTGGATTGGCTGTTGGGGCTCCTCTTCCCCCTCCCCCCTCCCTGATCCCAGGGATGTTAAGGCAGAGGCGGGAAGGTGCCAAAGGAGCTCCTTTGAAGCTCCAGAAGCTAATTGCCGCCTTTTGTTTTGAATTGACAGCTGTTTGCTTATGAATAGCTATTCGTAACTACACAACGAGCCTATTCGGCTGCCGTGTAATGGGCGCTTATGGAAGTCGGCTGCAGGCTATTCCGTATGCGGCCGAATCAACACTGGTTCGGCTGTAAATATGGCTCGGCCGAGCCGAATGCACATCCCTATTATCTACTGCGACCCCAAGATCTCTCTCTTGGTCAGTCTCTGCCAGTTCACACCTCATCAACTTGTATTTGTAGCTGGGATTCTTGGCCCCAATGTGCATTACTTTGCACTTGGCCACATTGAATCTCATCTGCCACGTTGACGCCCACTCACCCAGCCTCAACAGAACCCTTTGGAGTTCCTCACTATCCTCTCTGGTTCTCAGCACCCTGAACAATTTAGTGTCATCTGCAAACTTGGCCACTTCACTGCTCACTCCCAACTCCAAATCATTTATGAACAAGTTAAAGAGCATGGGACCAAGTACTGAGCCCTGCGGCACCCCGCTGCTTACCGTCCTCCACTGTGAAGACTGCCCATTTATACTCACTCTCTGCTTCCTAGTAATTAGCCAGTTTTTGATCCACAAGAGGACCTGTCCTTTTACTCCATGACTCTTGAGCTTACTAAGGAGCCTTTGATGAGGAACTTTATCAAAAGCTTTCTGGAAGTCAAGGTAAACAACATCTATTGGGTCCCCTTTGTCCACATGTTTGTTCACCCCCTCAAAGAAATGTAACAGGTTAGTGAGGGAAGATCTTCCCTTACAGAACCCATGCTCAGTCTTCTTCAGTAACTTGTGTTCATCAATGTGCCTACTCATTCTGTCCTTGATAATGGTTTCTACCAACTTTCCGGTATTGAAGTCAGACTGACTGGCCTGTAATTTCCCAGATCTCCTCTGGAACCCTTTTTAAAGATGGGGGTGACATTTGCTACCTTCCAGTCCTCAGGAACGGAGGCAGATTTCAATGAAAGATTACATATTTTTGTCAGAAGATCTACAAGTTCAACTTTGAGTTCTTTCAGAACTCTTGGATGTATGTCATCTGGACCTGGTGACTTATTGGTTTTTAATTTGTCTATCAGTTGTAGGACCTCCTCTCTTGTCACCTCAATCTGACTCAGGTCTTTCAACACCCCTTCCAAAATAAGTTGTTCTAGAGCAGGCAAACACTTCTCATCTTTCTCAGTGAAGACAAAGGCAAAAAATTGCATTCAGCTTCTCAGCCATTTTCCTATCCTCTTTCAGTAATCCCTTTACCCCTTGGTCATCCAAGGGCCCTACTGCCTCCCTGGCTGGTTTCCTGCTTCTAATGTATGTGAAGACATTTTTATTGTTGGTCTTTATGTTTTTTGCAATATGATCTTCATAGTCCCTTTTTGCCTGCCTGATCACAGTCTTGCATTTGATTTGCCATAGCCTGTGTCCCCTTTTATTAATCTCACTTGGACTTGCTTTCCACCACTTAAAGGAGTCCTTCTTACCTTTTACAGCTTCCATTGTTTGTTAACCATGCAGGCCTTTTCTTATACCTGTTTGTGCCTTTCCTAACTTGTGGTATATATTTTATCTGAGCTTCTAGGATTGTAGTTTTAAATAGCCTCCAAGCTTCCCCAAGGGTTTTGACTGTATTTACCTTTCTTTTCAGTTTCCTCTTCACATGCCTCCTCATCTCAGAGAATTTACCCCTTTTAAAGTTAAATGTGGTTGTGCTGGTCTTTTGGGGCAACTCTCTATTTATACAAATGGTGAAATCAATAATGTTATGTTCACTGCTCCCAAGCGGTGCAATCACTTTTACATCTCTCACCAAGTCTTGGGCATTACTTAGGACCAAATCCAGGATCGCCCCACCCCTGATAGGTTCTGAGACCATCTGCTCCATAGCAGAGTCATTGAGAGCATCTAGAAACTCAATCTCTTTCTCTCGACCAGAACAAATATTGACCCAATCAATCTCCAGGTAGTTAAAATCACCTATTGCGACACAGTTTTTACATTCAGCCACTATCTTTAATCCTTCCATCATATTGTAATCATCCTCTGTCTTTTGATTTGGTGGGTGATAACAAACTCCCATAGTTAAATTTCCTTTTGGGCCCTCTATTTCAACCCAAAGCATTTCTAGAAGGGAATCTAATTCTCTGACCTCAGTCTTACTGGACTGTATACCCTCTTTGACATACAGAGCTACCCCACCTCCAAGCCTTCCCTCCCTCTCCTTCCGATATAATTTATATCCTGGAATCACTGTGTCCCACTGATTCTCCTCACTCCACCAAGTTTCTGACATTCCCACAATGTCTATGTTTTCTCCCAACACTAAGTAATTAAGTTTTCTCCCAACACCAACTCACCAATTTTACTTCGAACACTTCTAGCATTTGTATGCAAACATTTATAATTTCCCAGGCAAGCTAGGCCCACAGCCTTCCTCCTGCTGCCTTGAGACTTTGGCAGACACTCCGTACTTTTTGTCACCATCTCAGTGGACAACTCTGATCCATTACCTGGTAGAAAAGTAACACAGACTTTGCTCTGCATGGATAACATATGTTCAAGGGTATCCTATGAGCCAGCTCTTGGCATGGAAGAGTTATTAATTAAAATATTTTAACTGTTGTAAAAGTTAAGTGCAATAGGCAAGGGCTTTTAACCAACTATATCCCAACAATGAAAGGAATCAAACAAGGCTGTGTTTGGGCTCCCTCTCTTATTGCCATTTAAGTTAACAATCTGATTAGCAACCTTGGCCTGGTTGACACACATCCTCCTTCTCTGGCTGGTCGACACATACTTGCACAACTTTTCGCAGATTATACAGTTTTGCTATCTAGGATACCAATTGGCCTTAGGAGAGCATTAAAACAGTTTGGCCTATATTGTGCCACCAACCAATTGGAGATTAATTATCAGAAAACAAAAGTAATGGCTTTTGGCCCCTGTCAAGCATGCGATTTTCAAAAGAACGAGTCAAGTGGATACAAAACTATGTTTATTGCTAAATCGGTATGCTCTCCTGGTACAGGACCTTGAGAGTGATGCCAACAATACATTGATACACTTCTTTTAAGGCATACATCAAAGGGTTCTCACTGGAAGGGGTGAGGAATGCCAGCCGGCGTATAAACTATCATAAAAGTCTACATTCACACTACGTTATCAGTATCTCGTCCTTGCTTTCCCAGATGGTCTACACTCCCATGCAGGAATGTATGGGAAGGTGTCACTCCTTCTCTTCTCTACTAGTTTCCTTTCCTAATTCACTACAAAAGCCATAAAGCAGGAAGGGGGGGAAAGAATAACAGAGCCGTGTTACCTCGGCCCTCCAGGTGTTTTACAGACCAGCTTTATGGAGGGCCCTAAAACCATAGATCACCATTGCATTTTATCATGCTTGACAGCCCCAAGCCAAGGATAAGAAGGTTGTCCATCAGTGGCCATAAGCTGCAGTAGGTGACAGTCTATAAATATCTGGGGGTTATGCTTCAATTCACAGAAGCAAGGAAGGCCCATATTAAATATGTCTCCAACATTGATTGGAAATCAGCCCAAACTATTGCTAGATTTTTTTTTTCTTGCAAAAGCAGGACAATTTATCCCAGCATCCCTCAAATTATACTTCTCTGAGGTGTTACCACAACTCCTATATGGGACCATGCTGGGTTCAGTTTTGTCAAGTTATGCTCCACTCAAAAAAACCCAATCCAAACTTTTAAGAGCTCTTTTTCATTTTCCAGTGTCCCCAATGCCATGTTATGTTTTGAAACTGGACTTTTAAGAGTAGAGGCCAAAATAAGTTTAGCTTCAATTAATATCTGGCTCAGGCTTTGCCATCGCCCTTCCGATATTACTTGATTAATTTTTAAGAATGGGTACTGTTCCATCTGGCTTAGGGCTATTCATTACAAAGTGACCATGTTGGGCTTTTCACCAGAGTCCCTCCAGATAATGGCCCTAGGCCAAGCTAGGCTATAGTTAAGCAGAGAATGCTTGACATAGAAAGACAGAATGATATTACCAAGGTTTCAAAATTCTATGCCCTTCCACAGAAGAGATATGTATTGGCCCTGGCCTCTTATCTGATGAGCTTAACAATTCCATCATATAGAAGGGCCTTTTCTATGGCCCGATGTAACATGTTTCCATCTACATTTACTGAGGATCTAGAAAAGTCTAGAGGGTGCCATCCATGTTTTATATTTTTAACTAATTTATATGCTTTTTTAGTTTATATTACTTCGTATGCTTTCACATGTTGCAATTCACCCAGAGCCTGGTGTGAGTTTGGATGGAAGGCAACAACAACCTGATACCCTGGTTTTAAAGGCAAAAATCACAAAATATTTATTAGGTAACAAAAGGCAAGGGGCAGGGATGAAATAATATTGATTAGAACTTATCAATAGCACAGAATCAGTTGACAGGCAGATGGATGGCAGAATAAATCAATTACAAAGAGTAGAGATTTTTCAGGCTGAGGTAAAACTATAACAAGACTTTGGCAGAATATCTTTAAACTAAACAATAAACCAGGCAGGTTTCAGAGTCCCACTAGACTACTTCATACAGGCTGTCTGTGCCTTCTGGGCACTCAGAATGCTGTTTCTTCAGATGTTTTACCCTAACTTAGGCAGTGCCAAATCATAAAAATAACGAACAATCACTCTTCCACACACACATAGAGAACTCCTGACTGGTGTCAGTATTCTCCCTCACAGACCCTTTCACGCTAACTGTCTTCCAGGACTCACACCCCTCTATACCAATGCGTCTCAGCCCCACAGTTAGTTCTCTGGTCTGAGTCTTGGGTACCTCTGCTGACCACCAGAATCCAGTTCTCCCCTCAGTGTGTAATTGTGTGATTTAGTTTGTATTTGGAGATTGCCTGATGCGCTGGCAAAATCTCCCTCAGAGAGTTTCAAACCGTCTGAAAACTCTTTTTTCCAGATAGAGTCCACTCAGCTCTGTCTCCCACAAGGAGCTCAGCTACTCTGGCCACTCTCAGCCCCTCGTCCAGTTGGTTTTAAAACTGCCTGGCCTAAGCCCACTGTCTTCACTTCAGACTGGTATTCTGAAGACTTCTCTCGAAGACCCCCCGGCTCTGACTAAAAATCCTGAGGTTATTTTCTGCTGAGCAAACCTCCAAAGGATACTTTTCCGTTGCTTGGGCAACATTCCAACCAATCACTGTAAGCCTGTTTCTCAGCTACTCAGGCTAAGGGCCTGAGTCCATCACAATGGACTTTACAACAATTAAAAAATAAGAATAAAACTAGCATTCAAAATAGAAGCTGGGGGGGGGGCAGCACTAACATACTTGGAATGGCATCTGTATTATGTAGAACAGCATTTAAGCTATATGCATTTGTTAATATGTCTGCTTCAGCATTTGGTCAATAAGAAATCATTTATTTGAAATGAGTAGTAAACTCCACAAACTTTGTTTCTCTTTGTCTGACTCATCTGAGGATCTATCATTTTCCAGAATTATGTTTCAAGCAATCTATACCAGAATGAGTACAGATTGCAGAGACATCTGTGAAAGGTCTCAAGGCAGAGACATGCTTAGACAGACATTGCTTTCCAAATACACAACTCCACTTAGAATTGTCATACCTTATCTGCAGAAACGAGGGTCTCTTACTAACATTCACAAAAAACTAACTTGTAAAGTCTTTGGAACAGTAAGTGATGGGATTTGTTGCTTTTCAAATTAGTTGCCTTTTCCTCATAAAGGTGTTTGTTTGTTTGTCTATTACAGTCTTAAGACCAGCATACAGTTTGGGTGTATTCATACGCCTTAAATAATGTGCTTTGCAACTGGATTTTTACTGTTTTAGAATAGCAACATCCACTTGCAAACAGTCGCTGTGTGAAAGCACCCTTGTTAAACATAAAGTACAAAAGAAAAATTTGAATTAAAGAACTTTTAAAAAACAATTCCCATAATTTAAGACTTTAGCAACTAGACATGTAATTTTAAAATTTTTATCAGATAAAAACCAGTGAAACGTTGCTTAGTTTGTATTTATGTGACCAGGGATCATGTCAACTAAAAAGGCAGTAATTCTAAGATGAGCCACCCTGTAAAACGGGCACCTAAAGAACATGTGCTCTACAGACTCAGCATCCCCTAAGGGGCATGAGCATAATCTTTCTGAGTAGGAGATTTTATTATACCTACCTTCAATAACCGCAGATGGGAGAGTGAAAAACCTAGCCAGAGCAAATGCCCTTCTGAAGCTATTTGCTTCCACAGAAGCCAGAAATCCTGCCAGCTCAATAGTGTTTTTGATATTTAATGACACCCCAGTTTTGATGCACCAGAGCTGTCAGATTTTCTCTCTATATCTTCAGCTCTTTGTTTAATTAGCCCTTTTGCCTGTTAAGGTCCATAGGTTTAGAGTATTTGAGGAGAAAAGCTGATTTTGTTAATATGGCTATAAACTGCCTTAAACCAGTTGGATTGGAAATTGTCTTGGAGAATCAAGGGAAACAGACCTTGTGGGTTAAAATGAACTTTCAGCCACATATAAATGTCAGGCTCTGTTCATTTATGATATCAAGAAATACTGTTATTAACCATATTCAATGCTGCATAGAAATGCTAACTAACATAGAAGCTGGGAACAACCAGGAGGGAGGGGGGAAGAGTAGAGGCCGCTTCCCATGAATATCAAAGGTTGCCAAGATCCCTTTGAAACATACAGTATGTGCCAAATTCTCACCACCTCTCCGGAGTCCCAAGGACATTGCCTCTGGGAATTGTAACCACCAACGGACGAGATAAGGGGGGGAAGTGTTGGGAAAAGTCTCACATGCAAAGCAACCTTTTGTTTTGGGAATCAGGGGGTAGGAACCATTGCTTTGATGTAGAAGGTTAAATGCCAATAGTTCGAGCTGATCTCCATCAGTTCCAATAACTGCCATGCTGGGTAACTCTGAAGTATCCAATAAAGACAACTTTGTTTCAAAATACCAAAGTCTGCTTACTTGTGAGCTTCAGTGAACCTACGCCTGACATTTTGGAACTGATCCCGCAGAAGGTTTATCAGCGCGGGTAACTTCATAGCGGATGGCTGAAAAGGCACCCGGCGACCAAGAACCTTCAGAACCGATCGACATTCCGGGGTCCCCGGTGCGGCACGTCACCGAGAGGAGGGCGGTCAAACTCGGGGGGACGCGGCACATACAAGAACTCTTTATCACCCTGAAAGCGTGGTACCCCCACACTTAAATCACCCTGATGGACGAGGCCGCGATCCGACACGAGGCCATCTTGAACCTGCCAGAACCGAAAGGGAACCCGGGGAGTGGGAGCGGCTCACCTACCGGCACGTACCGAGGGGGGCGATCCCCCACCCCGGAGGACCAACAGCGGGGGTCAGAGGAGGTGGAGGACGAGGGACCCCCCCCCCGAGGCCCGGAGCCAGTGGAGGCGTTACGGGGAGAGATGTCCACCCTAGCCCGAGACCTGAGATGGGAGATGAAGGAGAATATGGCCCGGATGCTACAGGAGGTCCAAAAGCAGATCGATCGAAGCCTGGTCAAGGGCATCAGGAGATTGACCAGACCCCTACGGGCAGCTACCCCAGCTGCTCTGGCAGCACCGGCTGTCCCAGCCACACCAGCGGCTCCAGCCGCGCCGGCTGCCCCGGCCGGGGGGGGGGAGGCGAGCGAAATCCCGTGACCTGGACGGCACGTTCGATGGGAATCCCGAGGGGGTGGAGTACTTTATCATCCAGGCAACTAGCTACATGCGCTATTGGGGGGACACATTCCCCGACGAGTTCAGCTGAGTGGACTATTTGGGGTCGAAAATGAAAGGAGCCGCCCAGAGGTGGTACGTGAGCCTGTATGAGACCAGGGGGCCCAAGCTAGACACTGTCGGGGGATTCCTCCAAGCATTACTATCGCAGTATGAAGACCCCCTGCAAGAGACGAGAGCCATCGCCGCAATCCAAAACCTGCAGCAGGGGATGATGTCCATCCGGGACTACACAGACGAGTTTCGGACCCACTGCGCGAAGATACGGGGATGGAGCGAGATGATGAAAATAACGGCGTACTGAAAGGGCCTTAACACCAACCTACTAGACTGCGCCCCAGGGCAGGCAAGACCCACCACGCTGATCGGTAGGATATAGCTAGCGGGCGAGGTCAAGACCAACATGAAGATGGTGGCCCTTCAGTGCCAGCAGCAGCAGGGGGGCAAGCCCGCCCAAGAGTCCCGGCCAAGCGCGAAGCCCGAGCCCAAGAAAGCCCCAGGGGGTGGGGGAGCGGCAAAGCCTCCCCTCTCGACCCGCAAGTGTTACCGGTGTGAGGGCCCGGGCCACCTGGCAGCCAACTGCCCAGAGCCACCTCTCCGCGGGCCCCCCGGAACCCCCAAGCCGGGCCCGGCTGGAGCCAAGAAGCCGACCAGGCCTAAGGAGCAGAGTCGAAGCAGCACCGCCCTGTCGATGGTGCTAGACGAGAATTCTATAATGTTGGAAAACCTGGGGGAAGATGCCTGGGAAGCCGAGCTGGCGGGAAATGGGAGCGACCTGCACTGATGGGTGCCGGACGGCAGGTCGTTGAAGTCACGGCATCACTGAGGGTGAGCATATCGGGCTCCCTTTTGTTTGTCCCATTGACTTTGTTGAGTGTAATCCTGAAGAGGTTCGTGCATGCCCGAGCCCTTATAGATTCAGGGTGTACGAGGGAAATCATCACCCCCTGACTGGTAGAGATGCTAGAGCTGCCCCGAGAAACCCTCCCCCGCCCGATCCGATTTGAGCAAATGGACGGGATAGTGATGAAGGGCAAGCCCTGTGTGGAGGAGACCCAGAAGATCCCGGTGGGGATTGACGATCACTGGGACTTAGAAATTTTCATGATCGCCCCCTCCTCCACTTTCGACTTAGTGCTCGGAGTGGGGTGGCTAGCGTGGCACCAACCAGACATCCAGTGGGGGGAGCAGACTATAGACTTCACTGACAGGCGCTGCAAATCTCACCTCTGGCGGGAGCAATGGGCCCCCAAAGCTCCGCCGAAGAACGAGAGGCTGTGCGTGTCGGTCGAGGAAGTGCAAATCATCCCTCGTGAGTACCAGGACCTACAGGGGGCGTTTAGTGAGGTTGAGGCTGATGAACTACCCTCCCCACTGAGACATGAATTGCGCCATCGAATTAATCCCGGGCCAATCCCTCCCTAAAGCGAAACTGTACTCCATGGGGTGGGCAGAGAAAGCAAAGCTGAGGAAGTTCTTGGAAAAAAACCTTAAGCGAGGCTTCATCCGCCCCGCCATGGTGCCTCACGCCGCCCCGGTCCTCTTCCGGAAGAAGAAGGACGGGAGCCTTAGTCTTTGTACTGACTTTCGAGGAATAAATGGATTTTCCATGTCCAACGCCTACCCGATCCCCCTGGTCAAAGACTTGTTAAGCACAGTCTCAGAAGGGTCCATCTTTACGAAGCTGGACCTACAAGATGCTTACTTCTGGGTAAGGATCAAGGAGGGGGACGAGTGGAAGACGGCTTTCAATACCCCGATGGGCCAGTTTGAATACTTAGCGATGCCGTTCGAACTGCAGGGGGCCCCCGGGGTATTCATGAACTTTATCAATGACATGCTGAGGGAGTACCTGTACAAAGGCATGGTGGTGTACCTAGATGACATCATTATTTACTCCAAGGACCTCCCCTCCCATGTAAAGCTAGTGAGGAAGGTCCTGACCACCCTGTATCAGAACAAGCTGTACGCTAAGCTGTCTAAATGTGAGTTCCATAAGGAGGAACTGGACTACTTGGGGTTCAGAGTGTCCAGAAAGGGCTTGGCCATGGACCCGGCTAAGATTCAAGCCGTGCTAGACTGGGAACCCCCAAGGACATGTAGACAGCTACAATCATTTCTCGGGTTCACAAATTTCTATAGGTCGTTCATTCAGGGGTTCGCCAAGGTGGCCCTGCCCCTCACCGACCTCCTTAAGACGAAGGGGAAGGGGTTGGATGCTAAGAAGCCGGGCGCCAAGCTAACTTGGACCCGGGAGTGCCAGAGGGCGTTTGACACTCTTAAAAGACTGTTCACCAGTGAGCCTGTGCTAGTGCACCCTGACGAACTTAAGCTCTTCGTGGTTCAATGCGATGCCTCCGATGTGGCCATAGGAGCCATATTAATGCAGAAAGACGAGGGGTGCCAACTCCGACCATGCGCCTACATCTCTAAAAAGTTCTCCCAAGAACAGCGCAACTGATCGGTGTGGGACAAGGAGGCGTTTGCTGTGACTTTTGCCTTAAAGACTTGGAAGTCCTGGTTGGAGGGAGTGCGAGTGCCCTTTGAAATTTGGACAGACCACAAAAACTTGGAGGCACTCACGGGGCGCCGCAAGCTAACGGGGAAGCAAATCCGGTGGGCGGGCTTCTTTGCCAAGTTTGACTTCACCCTGCAGCACATCCCCGGAGCAAAGAATTTTCTAGCTGACGCGCTCTCGAGGCTCCCGCAACACGAGAGCCAGCGGGAAGAAGTGATAGACTCTTTAGTGCCCCCGGGGGCAGTGGCCGGAGCGGTGCAAACCCGGTCGAAAACAAAGCTCAAGGGGCCGGATCCCTGGGGGGGAACAGGCTGATAGAGGAAAGCGAGAAGAAGGGAGAGGAGCGCCCCGACGGTCTGCTCAGAGGAGAGGGAGGGTTTTGGTACTACGAGGGGAAATTGTACGTCCCAGAGAGCTTGCGGCTGGAGGTTTTGCAGCATTGCCACTCCAACAAGCTCTCCGGCCATTTTGGCTACGTAAAAGCCCTCCACCTGGTAAACCGGTATGATAATGATTAAATCTTAGAAAAAAGAATGTTAATTTTTGTTTTTATTAGTTAAGGGTACCGTTAAACATTAGTACTTTAAGTAAATAACACTGGCAGAGGTCAAGTAATGGGAGGGGTGGGTAGAAAGGGATATATGGGATAGATAAAAGAAGTTATTAATGATGCAAGAAATATAATTTGTCACCATATGTTACCAAATAAAAAAAATTTAACCTAAAGAAACAGAATTGAGCAACTTATGTTTATAATGTTTATGCTTACAGTGACCCAAGGTTAAAAACATTAGAAATGTTAGGAATGAAAATATAACTGTATGTAGACCAGACCAAAACGAAAGCATATAAGTAGTGTGTACTTAGCAAAGTAAGATCTGTTCAACAATCTTATAGGTAGAAAAATTTTATTAGTTACAATTTATTAAGCAATACTGATTATTATAAATGGCAGTTTCACTCAAATTTTTATGATTTTGTAAACCAATATATGACTGTGTATGTATAAATGAAACACTGTGGTATTTCTATCTTATCTTACCTTTCTCTATGTTTGTATTGTTATATAAAATAAAAAACACATTATCCAAGAAGAATGAGCATCATCATCATCCTTTTCTCTAAAAAAAGAAGAACCATCTATCTGCATGTATACAGGCAGATCTTCTTCGTGGTCTCGGTGCATCACACTGATGGGATAAGGCGCCAGCGCCGATCTCGATCGGTAAACTTGAAAGCTGCGGATTTCCCCGCCGACGTCCCAGTGCGCATGCCCAGAAGCCCCACTGCGCATTCCCACTGAGACAGGAGCGGACATCCTGCCAGTTCTTTTCTGACTGCCGTGCTGATCAGTCGATCTTCCTTGCTTCGGTCGGTGAACTTTCTTATTCATAAATCTGTTAGAATTATAGTTATTGTAGTTAGCTAGTAGTAGTAGTTAGTTAGTTAGTTAGAATAGTTAGTTAATATTGTTTGTTGGGGAGACCGGGGCCTGAAAAACGTTCCGTTTTTCCAAACCACCCCCCTCCATTCCCTTCTGCCCCAACCCATCCTTTCCTCTGTCTTCGTATGGAAAGACGGTGGGGATTTTTCAGAAGGTGCTCCAAGTGTGGAAGTAAAATAGCCACACCAGACGGGCATTCACTGTGTCTGCTGTGCCTCAGAGAGCTGCATAGAACCGACTCTTGCACGCATTGCGCCAAGTTCTCAAAGCAGACTAAGAAGAACAGAGCAGCAAGGCTTGCGGCAGCCCTCATGGAGCAGACGCTTTCCCCCCGAAGGACGACCGCAGAACGGGCCGAACAGCCCATCGCTACCGCTGAACCATCGACAGCGGTCGATACCGATGGTCTCCCTTCCGACATTGATTGCCCTAACAAGCGTCCGGGCTCGGCTGTTATGTCAGAATCCTCCACGCTTGCTAAACAGCATAAGGAGGATAAGGGATCGCATGGGGAGAAGAAAAGGAAGGTTAAAAGACTGGATAAGCTGAAACACAGCAAATCCGTCTCCCCAGCCTCTCCGACCTCGCCATCAGACCCGACGGCACCGATTGTCCCACCATTGAAGTTATTTGCTTCACCGGGTCGTCGGGCAAGCCCACCGATTGCTTCGATGTCGACGGAACTAGTCATCTCCTCAGAATCGGACCAGGAGATTGAACTAGCGCAGTGCTTCAGTACCGACAAGAGCCCTCCGGATCGAGCCAGAAGCTTCCAATCCCGAAGCCCTCTTCCTCGGTGTCGAGGGAAAGAACCACGGGATCGATCCCCAAGAAGCCGCTCTCCCCGACATCGAGAGGTCAATTTTTTGCCGCACCATCGCCCTCCTACTCAGATTCCCTGGGATCAGAGGCAGAGGCAGTATTTGTATGGAGTGTACCCCATGCAACCTTCCTTCCCCTGGCTTCCTCTGCATCAGATCTACTGGGATCAGTCCTCTGAAGCATCCTATCAATCCCGTACATCGTACCGACCGCCAAGACGAGCTCCATTGGCTTCGGTATCAAAACCGCACGAGATCGAAAAACACCATCGGGAGCATGGGCAACGGGTCCTTTCAGAAAGGGCGAAGGTTGGCTCTGTGGCACGATTTCACCCCCAGCTCCACACTTGTCTGAGCAGTCCGATTCACCGGACGCATCTCCTAGATCCCACAAAGGGTCTTCTTTAGAGGAGCAAGAGACATCCTCACCCGGGGAACCCTCCCCTTCACAGAAGACCACGGAGGAGCAGCCTATCTCACCTTCTGAGGACTTAAAATCCTACGGAGACCTCATTAAGCGAATGGCCCAGTCGTTGTCCCTCACCACTATTCAACCACAACCAGTCATCACAGATAACGTCTTCGACATTGTCCAGATGGACACATCCACCGCAGTAGCTTTGCCCCTTACCAACGTCATGCTGCACACTGCAAAATCCTCATGAGATAAGCCGGTTTCCACGCCCGTATCGTCTCGCCGGCTGGACCACATGTACCGCATTCAGGAAGCCGGCGCAGAGTTTCTCTACAATCATCCTAAGCTGAACTCTGTCGTAATATCTTCATCCTCCAAGGCAAAGAAGACTCATTCTACTCCCCCAGATAAGGAGGGGAAGAAGTTGGACAACATGGGCAGGAGACTGTATTCAGCTGGGTCGCTGGGAGTGAAAATTGCCAACTATGCAGCCTGTATGGGCCGATACCAATATGCCCTTTGGGATCAGGTTTCAAAGCTCCTACCTAGCCTTCTGGAACAGAGCAGAAATGCTCTTAAGAAGCTCCAAAAGGAAGGAATGACCCTGGCCAAGCAGCAGTTGAATTTATCCAAACATTCGGAAGACGCATGTGCAAAGACCTTGACTACAGCCATCGCCTTAAGACACCATTCCTGGTTTCGTTCCATAGCCCTCCAACCAGATACTCAGGCCTACACCGAGGACTTGCCATTTGATGGCACAGGTCTGTTCAGCTCAACAACAGATACTGTGTTGCAGGAGATGGACAAGAGCATCAAGACGTCCAGAAATATGGGAGTCTCTACACCTTGCTCCCAAACTAAGCGACAGTGGCCAAAACCATGGAATAGGAAACCATATTCCAAATCGCCAGATCAACCATGGCGTCCAAAGCCTATGTCACCTTTCTCCAAGCCGCCGTATGCGGCCAAGACAAAATACTCTCCGTCCTCAACCCAGTCATCCCGACAGGCCTAAACAGTCTAAACAGGGACTTTGACTGCCCTTTGGCCCTGCCCCCCTGCCAGCCTTCCACTATGGGCCATACCCGCCTTTCCCCATTTTTCCGGGCATGGTCCAGAATCACCTCAGACCAGTGGGTCCTGTGCATAATCAAATGGGTTATGTAATAGAATTCTTCCAGAATCCACCCACTCCCACTTTCATCTCCAGCAACCCCACAGACACCTTAAAGGAAGAAGTCCAATCCCTTCTTCAAAAGAACGCCATCGAACAGGTTCCCCCAAATCAAAGAGGTCTCGGCTTCTACTCCTGTTACTTCGCAGTTCCAAAACGGGATGGGGGTCTCCGTCCCATCATGGACCTTTGAGCTCTGAATTTGTTTATCACCTACCACAAGTTCAGAATGACCTCCTTGCCCAGCATTCTCCCTCTTCTAAATTGCGGGGACTGGATGGCTACGCTGGACCTAAAGGACGCGTATTTCCATATTTCCATCCACCCTCTCCACAGGAAGTTCTTACGCTTCACAATTGGAACAGACCATTTTCAGTACCGTGCACTGCCCTTTGGCCTCTCCATGGCCCCCAGGGTCTTCACCAAGACTATGGTGGTGATTGCAGCCCATTTACGTTTACAGGGTATAACCATGTTTCCGTACATAGACTGGCTCCTGGTGGCAGGGTCAAGCGACACTCTGTTGCAGCACATCACCACCACTCTCTCTCTTCTGCGGGACCTGGGCCTGCAGGTGAATCAGAAGAAATCGCATCTCCAGCCCTCTCAGAGGGTTCAGTTCATCAATGCTATTCTGGACTCTCTTGCTTGCAGGGCTTTCCTCCCACCGAACCGGGCAGACGATATAATACATCTAGTTCGCTCGCTCCAGTGCAACCCAACGGGCACAAACCGTCAAATCCAGCAGCTGCTGGGTCTTATGGCTGCCACCACCTCGGTTCTGGTCTTTGCAAGGATGCGTATGAGAACCCTGCAGCTTTGGTTTCTAACGCACTTCAGATGCGGTCGAGACCCTCCCTCACGTCTACTGACCATTCCTCCAGAGATCCTGTTGTCCCTCACCTGGTGGACACAGAAGCATCACCTGACGGAAGGCGCGCCCTTTCACAGAGAGTCCCCGTCAGTTACAATAACCTCGGATGCTTCTCTGTGGGGCTGGGGTGCGCATATGAACGGTCTATGTGTGGGAGACAGATGGCCCCGGTACCATGCACACCACCATATAAATTTCTTAGAACTTCTAGTGATTTTTCATGCAATCCAGTCATTCCACAAGTTCCTCAAGGGCAAGACAGTGGCCGTCATGACAGACAACACTACAGCGATGGCATATGTGAACAGACAGGGAGGTACGGTCTCCCGCAGACTCTGCATGCTTGCCCTGACCGTATGGGAGATGTGCATCTTGATGGGGGTGTTGTTGGTGGCTACTCACCTTCCGGGAGATTTGAACATCTGCGCAGACTTCCTCAGTTGGGGGGGGGAGCCTCAATGCACGAATGGGAACTCAACTGGGAGTTCCTGCAACCCGTCTTCCATCGCTGGGGGACTCCCGTGCAATAACAGAAAGTGCGCACTTTTCTGCTGCCGGGGAGGGGCGGATCCCTTGTCCCTCAGGGACGGTGTCCTCGTTCCGTGGAATCATCACCGAGTGTACATTTTTCCTCCTATCCCCTTAATCACCAGGGTGGTACAGAAGATCCTATGGGAGGGACCGGTGGGCATCCTCGTGACACCATGGTGGCCCAGACAGCATTGGTTCCCACTAGTCCTTCGTCTCGCCAACGGAGTGTTTCACCACTTTCCCCAGGCCCCAGATCTCCTTCTTTCGCAAGGAGGTCAAGTGGTACATCACAATGTCCCACATCTAAAACTGGCTGCCTGGTGCCTCCAGTGACTCCTCTTTCTGACAGAGTTAAATTTGTCATGCTGAACAGCAGGAAACCTTCTACACGGAAAGCCTACTCCTATAAGTGGGCAAAATTCGTTCAGTTTTCCTCTGATTGTTCCAGGGATCCAGTTGTGGCAGGCTTGCCTACAATTTTTGATTTTCTGCTTTCCCTTTTGGATAAAGGGTTAACAGTTTCATCGTTACGAGTTTATTTGGCGGCCATCTCAGCTTATCATTCACAGCTTGATGGACATTCCATGTTTGCTCATCTGGATACTAAGCGGTTCCTTAAGGATATTACTAGATTGTACCCAGCGGTGCGACAGCCTACCCCAGCTTGGGACTTGTCTTTGGTTCTTCGGGCTCTGTCGGGGAGGCCCTTCGAGCCGATGGCTACTTGCTCTCTCCAATTGTTGTCTTGGAAGACGGCCTTTCTAGTAGCTATTACGTCTGCAAGACGGGTGGGGGAGCTAGCAGCTCTTCGATGCGATGCTCCTTATTTGTGTTTTACCAATGAAGGTGTGATTCTTCGGCCTGATATCACCTTTCTTCCCAAGGTGGTCTCGTTGTTTCATTTGAACACGGAGATTTGCTTGCCGGTGTTCTTCCCTAACCCGGCTACTGACAATGAGCGCAGGTTGCATCCCTTGACGTTAAGCGGGCTCTGGCGTTCTATCTGCATTGCATGCATCCCTCTCAAAGGGATTCCAGACTTTTTGTTTCATATGCCCAGTCTTCTCTAGGGCAGAGGATTTCATCTCAAAGACTGTCTAAGTGGATAACAGAAACCATTAGACTTTGTTATCTACTGAGTAAAAAGCCTCTTCCAGGACCCATTTGAGCTCACTCCACCCAAGCCATGGCGACTTCGGCAGCATTTATGAAGGGTGTTCCGCTCCAGGACATCTGCAGGGCTGCCACCTGGTCCTCCGAGCATACCTTCGTGCATCACTATGCACTGGACTTGCGTGGACGCCTGGAGTCTTTGGTGGACCGTGCGGTGCTGCAATCTATTTCCTGCTGATGGACCGTTGCACCCTCCTCCAGGTACGACTTTGGATTGCTAATCTCCCATCAGTGTGATGCACAGAGACCACGAAGAAGATAAACAGGTTTCCTACCTGTAACTGATGATCTTCGAGTGGTCATCTGTGCAGTCACACTCCCCGCCCTCCTTCCCCTCTGCGGCCGGTCCATCTGTGGGCTGATGCAGCGGTCAGAAGGAACTGGTGGGATGTCCACTCCCATCTCAGTGCGCATGCGCAGTGGGGCTTCTGGGCATGCGCACTGGGACGTCAGTGTGGAAATCCGCAGCTTTCAAGTTTACCGATCGAGATCGGCACAGGAGCCTTATCCCATCAGTGTGACTGCACAGATGACCACTCGGAGATCATCAGTTACAGGTAGGAAACCTGTTTTTATTGGAGACAACACCTGAGCCTTTACAAGCTACTAACTTTCAAAAAAGGGATGTATTTTTCCCTGTCGCTGCATTAGTAAGCTCTCCCCATGATGCTCTGGACTTCTCTTTCTTATTACTTTGTATCAGCAATTTGTACTTCTTTTTTCTGAAACAACAGTTGGGAAAGAGCTTCTTGTTTAGCTTCCTCATCAACAATTTAATATCGATGGTAGACCCTATTCAAAGCAGTTTTGGCCACTATACATCTTTGATTAAACCATGGTTTGGATAAGTTAAAGGGTTTAACAAACTTATCCAAAGAGGAGTGAAAGAGAGAATTTTGTATGAAGTTTTTGTACATGTCTAGGAGCTATCAGAGAACTTCCTGAGAACTGATAGGATTTCAATAAGCTTCCTGAATTCAGAAGTTATTTTAGACACTGAGCTAAACTGGGGGACCATCTGACATGGCAACTGAACCTTTCCATGGGTTGTACTATGATGGAATATCTGGAAGCAGAGGTCATTTTGTAAAAAAAAAAAAAAAAAAAAAGGTGCAGGAGCTCAGTAGCATATCTCATTTGCATATGCCTTGGGATCTGTGTGCATTGGGGAGAAAACTCCCCATGGCATGCAGACCCTGGCTGGGGGTTCAGGAGCTGTGCTTCTGTGAGCTCCTGCTGAATTCAAGCCCTGTCTGGAAGTCACATGAAGGTCCTCAGGATCTGGAAGGACCCACAGAAATAGTGAGTAATGGTCACCCTCCAGATAGGGGAGTACTTGTAATTTCTCAGTCAAGGTAACTAAAGATCTACAGGTCAATATATAGTCAATTGTACTTGACTTGGATCCTGCCATAAAAGTAAATTCACCAGGGAAATTATTATCAATAGACCCGTTTAGGATAAAGAGCCTTAAACTAAAAACAAACTTTAAAAGACAATTCCCTGTATAATTCGCTCCTCATAAAGGTGAATTTGACACATTTAGGATCTTCATCCCCCAGGCACTGATGGCCATGTTTAATTTTGCTTGCAGTACTTGTCTTGTCAAGTGGAACTAGAGAGTTGGGAGGTTAATTGCTTTAGAATAGATTCTGACTTGTAATTTTTTTTTTTTATGATGAGGTTGTGGCAGACTTTTTAAATTCAAATGTTAATCTGTATTCCTGGTTGCACAATAGACCCTAATCCAGCCAAACAAATGTGCACTCTGGTAATCCCAGTGTCTAGATGCAATTTGATCCAGTCAAGATACAGGAATGCAGAACCTATAAGCAAGCTGGGGGGTGGTGTTGGAAAGAACCCCTACTACTGTTGTGTTAGAGAAAAGGGGCACCTGATTTCTGGGGGGGGCGGAAATCATCTGGCCTGAAGAACAATGTGGCCCAGCAGGCAGCAAATATGGTGTCTGTGTTCTGCTGATATGCTTTGAGAGGTATCTTTAGGGAGCAGAATATTGGACTATACATACTGTCTTTGCTGTTCTTTTATTATTCAGAACTGGCTTCTTCTCTAGGACCCTCTTGGAGAATGTCCTCCTTGCATCTGGCTGACCACATAAAAATGAATGCAACAGTCACTGTGTCTGTCTTTCTAGCTCAGAGTGTGGTACCAAATGTGACAGCAGCAGTAGATATGACAGAGTGCATAGAAGGTCAAGGGGAAGGCTACCGTGGAACTGTAAACAACATATGGAGTGGGACTGAGTGCCAGCGCTGGGACTCCCAGACTCCTCATCAACACCAGTTCACACCTGAGAACTATAAATGCAAGTAAGTAGAGTGGGTGGTGGTGGTAGATGTATTTTGCATGGCAGCAGCCCCTCACTGCAGTCTTGAGAATAATCTCACAAAGCTTATAAATGAGCCCTTTTATCTCTGTTGCAAACCTATTGCCAGTCTTATTTGTTTAGACTAATGGTATAGCATAAACATAGCTTTCTGTCATTCTTGACCCATGTGTTTCTAGGAACCATAGCTGAATTCCCTATTGTGATACTGATGAACACACTCACTGGAGTCATTCTTGCCTCAGATATGGTGAACTGATTTCATGGATGTCTGTGAGCAAATCTGGCATCAGTGTTTGAGCTAAAACCCCAGCACGTGTCAGACCTTGTAACTTACTAGTTTAAAATGTCCTGAACTGTCCATGTTCCCTTGCCCTAACTAACTCCATCTTGGATGGCTCTACTAACCCTCTTTGCTTAGAAGCTTGCATTTCAAACACTGTGGCAACGATAAACAGCTCCCATGGGAAATTCCTCACATAGCCCTAACAAATGCAGACGGGCTTTGAAGTTAGCCAAATGCCTCAAGGTAACCAGCAAGGGCCTTTCCTTGGGAAAGAGATAAGGGAGCATGAGAACCATCTATTGCTCCCTAAATGTGTGAGAATGACTTTATTGTTTACCTTTGATGTTAGAGGTTAAAATGGCATGTAACGCTTTGAAATGTATCAATTCCAATTTCGTCTTTGCTCCAGACCACTAGTTCTCAAATAAAATGGATTAAGCTGCTACCAACTATGGTTTGTTTCCTTTGAAGTTCCAGGTCTTGACAACATGGGTGGGCTATGTTGCATAGTGACGGATAGTGCCTTGAAATATACTATGGTGGCTCTTGTGCTTATGTATATTGGGGAACAGCAGACAGAAATTCCAATGAAGGGGAGGGGGAGGAAATAAAGGCATTTATCACTGTGAACTTTTGTATCTCAGAGATGCTAGCTATGAGAAAAAGGAACATTATCACAGACTTCTTCCTGCAACATGCCTTGATCGGGCCTTAGAATTCAAAATAATTCCTTTCTTCTCCATTCATTCTCAATTTGTGGATGTAGCTGTCTTTAGGATCCCTTCTCCACAATGAGAACAAATTCAGCTAGGGATGAAACAGGTGACATTGAAAGCCCAGCATCGATTTTCTTCACCCTAAAAAGTACTGCTACTGCTCTAGAAGCTGTGGTTGCATGGAACCATGATCCCCCGTGCTTGTCATTTTCTCAGACCTTAACTTGATTGGCTGTGGCCTGTGAAAGTCTTGTTCACCCGCCCACCTCCTATTTTCCAGATTCAGCATTGACTGTGTTATATGAATGACAGAAAATATCTAAGTGATCCTGACTTTAAAATATGTTAAATAAAACCAAAGTCCAGTGGCACTTTAAAGACTAACAGTGGCACTTTAAAGACTCATTTTATGTCAAAGCTCACTTCTTTAGATGCTAAGAGGAAACCATGTCCCATCTTTTAATAGAGAAAATTACAGAAGGGGAGGAGGGGGAAATGGGTTGGGGAAGAGGCTTGGTGTAAATCTCTGTGTAATGGACATCACTTTCAAAATCGTAAATTCAGTTCGTGGAAGATCATTTCAAAGACGGCTTTTCAATCTTCCTCTTGATGAAGGGGCAGCGGAAATCATTTTGCACACAGATGTAAGGCACAAATTTCTGCAAAGATTTCATGATTTGCTGAATGAAATAAGGTTTTTTGAAGGAGAGGGGAGATGACAAAGCAGAGTTGGGAGATGAGGATGTGATGTGGTTATGTGATCTGGAATTTCTCGCTGACTTTACAAGCGAACTAAGTGATATGAACATTGAACTACAAGGTAAAAACAAATGCATTGGCGAGATGATGAGTACAGTTTCATCCTACAAGAGCAAATTTGAGCTAATGATGACTGACCTTGCAAACAACACTTTTGATCATTTTCCTAATGTGCAGGGCCATCTGGGACAATATCCAAATTTTGTTTTTCAGAACGAGAAGTATGTGAAAGAAATCTGCTCTGAAATCCAGGAATTCGAAAAAAGATTCTGTGACTTCCAAAGAATTGAAAAAGTTGTGGAGTACTTGTCATACCCATTCTAAGCAGATATGGACATTAAGGAAAATGCAGCTGTTATCAGTAAAAATTACTCATTGAACAAGGCATCTCTTGAAAACGAAATAGTAACCCTTAAAAATGACATTTTTCTCAAGACCCGTGCTGACTAAGAATAGTTTCGGAAGCTAATGCCTAGAGACAAATTTCCCAACTTGAGAAGATGCAGTGAAGCTGTACACGCCTGTTTCGGTTCAACTTATTTGTGTGAATCTGCGTTTTCCCATCTGAAAATGACAAAGAGTACACAGCGTTCCAACATGACAGATGAACATCTCCAGGATTCCCTGAGACTTCAAAAAGCTGGTGGATGAAATGCAGGCTCAGACCTCTCACTAATTAGCAAGAGAGAAGTTTTAAAGATTGTGCAAGATCAGCCTGGATCAATACTTGACCTACATTTAACACAAATTACTCAATAAAAGTTAAAGAAACTTTAACTAATTAAGACAGTTAAAGAAAGTTATAACAATAAAAAAAATTAAGAAAAACTGTTTGCAGTTCTTTCTGGATCTTTGTCTCTCTGTTTTGTTTTTGCTTATTTTTCTTATCAGTAAATGACAGAAGGTGAATTGTAAATGGGGGCCGGTGGAACCCAACTTTCGTGGGTTAAAATCTAATTTGAAACTAATTTGAAACTTAATTTTCATGGTGGTAGATCACCAGCACTTTTGTCCGGAAAAAATAGATCATGACCTGTTCGAAGTTCTATCTGCTAATGGACGGCCGGCCTGGCTGCGTCCCAGGGAATTTGGACCTGGCACTGCAGGCCATGGCAACTTGGCTAAGGCTGAATGGGTTGAAGCTGAATCTGACGAAGACAGAGGTCCTTTGCATGGGTCAGGGCGCTTTGGGGAGGGAAATACCTCTCCCGGTTTTTGACGGGGTGCCACTGAAAGCAGCACACCGGGTCAGGAGCTTGGGAGTTCTACTGGAGCCTTCACTATCAATGGAGACCCAGATAGCAGCCACTGCCAAGTCAGCCTTCTTTCATCTAAGGCGGGCAAGGCAGTTGGCCCCCTTCCTAGAGCGTCGGGTCCTAGCAACAGTGATTCATGCAATGGTCACCTCAAGATTGGATTGCTGTAATGCCCTCTACATGGGGCTGCCTCTGTGCTGAACCCAAAAGCTGCAGTTGGTGCAGAACGCGGCGGCTAGGCTGCTACTGGGGCTTCCGAAGTGGGAGCACATACAGCTGGGGCTGCGCGGACTGCACTGGTTGCCAGTTACATACCGGATTCGTTACAAAGTTATTACCTTTAAAGCCCTATATGGCCAAGGACCTGCCTTCCTGAGGGACCGTCTTTCCCCATATGAAGCCCAAAGAGCACTGAGGTCAGCAGGGAAGAACCAACTGACCATACCCGGGCCGAAGGAGGCAAAACTGCAGAGTACTCGTATGCGGGCCTTCTCTATCATAGCTCCACTCCTATGGAACCAGCTTCCAGAAGAAGTGCGGGCCCTGCAGAACCTTGAACAGTTCCGCAGGACCTGCAAGACCATCCTTTTTGGGATGGCCTTTACCAATTAAATGACAGAGTGACTCGCGTAAGTGATTTTCACCACCATGCTTATTGGAAATAGCACCAGAATGTTCATTTTAATTTTTTTAAAATTAGATTGTTTTAAAATTAGTTACTGTTTTTAAATACTTATTGTATAATTTATTGTATTCGATGTTGTTAGCCGCCCTGAGCCTGCTTCGGCGGGGAGGGCGAGATATAAATAAAATGTGTTGTTGTTGTTGAAGTTGGACATGCCTTGTCTAAAGTCAGAAAACTTTGTACTTCAGAGGGGCACACAACAAGGCTGTCCTCTGTCTCCTGCTCTTTTTATACTTGCTATCGAACCACTAGCAGGATTGATATGGCATAATGACAACGTTTATGGTATCATCTGAGGATCTCATATGCTGAAATTAAGTATGTTTGCCGATGATATGTTGCTATATGTTTCTAAACCTGAAACAGCTCTTCCTCATCTTCAACACCTGCTCTCTGAATTTAGCTCCATGTCAGGCCTACACATCAACCAATCTAAATCAAGCATACTTCCAATCAACTTAGCCACTATCTCACAGTCTTTCATGCGTAATCACTTTTCATATCAGTGGGCGACAGCCTCTATACCTTACTTAGACATTCAACTCCCTAACAAACTTTCTCAACTTATTCCACTAAATTTTGCACCAAAGTTCAAAACCATCAGCTCAGACTTTATTAAATGAGATAAACCGGTGTTATCTTTTATTGACAGACTGTATATTTTAAAATCCTTTGTTTTGCCAAAACTCCTGTATCTCTTCCGGACCATACCCATTGCTCTTCCTTCATCTTTACTTCATGAATGGTAGACATCATTTAACTCATTCCTCTGGCAAAATAAGAAACCCAGGATTGGATTTCACATCATGAAAAGGAGATGCTCCTCTGGGGGACTGAATCTCCCTGATATATCAGCATACTATCAAACAGCAATGCCAGTGAATGTTATTAAAATGGCACACTCCGGAGACAACACAGAATGGTCAAAACCTTTCAGACAACTACTATTGCCTCTTTTTCCTCAAGACTCTGTTTGGACTACCTCAACCTCTCAGCAAAGATTAAACGGAATCCACTACTCCATGCTATTTTTAAAGTCTGGAACTCTCACAGGACTCAGCTAATCCCTGAGCTTTCTCGCTTTTCTTCACTTCTTAACCAAACATGGTTCCCTCCTAACAGTTCTTCCAACTTAATGGCTGCCTTGAAGGCTGTGAAAATGACTTGTATTAAGGATATCTCCTCAGAATCTGGTCTGCTTCCAAAAACTAACCTAGAACAAAAACTTGGACATCCTATTCCATAGTTTTTGGTTTTTTATCTCCATCTGAATCATGCCTTTTCTTCTCTTGATCTTCAAAAAAATTTCCATACCGCATCTACTGAATTTGAACGGTTGCTACAACGTACACTTCCTCATAATAAAGGACTTATCTCTACGATATCTTAAACCACCTAGATGAAGACAAACCTCTGGGACATCAAATTGTTTGGCAAAAAGACTCACTCTCTTCTCTGAGCAATGGTCTGACATCTATTCATCCTCTCTGTTCACTTCACCAGTGTTGAGCTCCACATTACAATCTTTTAAGATTATAAACAGATGGTACCTTACACCACTTTGGATTGCCTCTTTCTCTAAAGCTAGTTTCCCTCTATGCTGGTGGAAATGTGGACAACAGGGCACTTTTGCCCAGTACTGGTGGGAGTGTCCATTCATACAGAAGTTTTGGCGGGATGTTCTTCACATAATTCAGTGCATCACTCCATATGAATTACCTCTTCAACCTGAATTTTTATTTCTAAATCAGTGGCACTCTCCATCAATCCCAAAATACATCGAGGCTTGATCTCTAGTCTTTTGATTGCAGCTAAAGCCTCTATTGCTTCCTTTTGGACAGCTTCCAAGGCTCCTACAATGACCACATGGCTCTCAAAAGTTTGGGAACACTTCATTATGGAAAAAAAACCTGACAGTTTGCTGAGTTCCTTGTCTCCTTACGCAAATTCAAACTTATCAGACCAATGGTTTCCTTTTGTGGAATATGCCACTTCACAGGAACTTCCCCCTTACAGTCCTTCACAAATTGCTATGATATGTTTCTAGTCTTTAACCTACTTTCTTCTATAATTTTCTTATATGTTCATTAGTATTCTTCTTTCCAACTACTTCTAGGCACAGGAGTAGGTACCTTCAGTTTTTTCTATATTTATCTTCTCTTTAATTTACACTGCCACTCTACCCTTTTTCCTTTCCTGTCCTTACTAGAATCAATAGTCTCTAAATGAATACAAAAAGACTTATTTTATATACGTCGGTGTTACTAGATCAAACCCCCCAAAACTCTAAAAATATTGTCATGGAGGGTTAAAGAGAAAAAACATTCTAGACTCACACCATATTAAAGATGCAGAGGGCATACTCCATTCTGATTCCCAAAACATTATAAGAGTGTTGGAACACTTTTATACAAAATTATATACCTCCAAGAATTTGAATGAGGCAGAAATATGAAGTTATTTTCAAAAAACCCACCCAATCCAACCAATTATGGAGGCACACAAATCTTTTATGGATCAGACTATAACTGAAACAGAAATAATTAGGGTAACTGGTCAACTAGAAAACAATACAGCGGTGGGAAGTGATGGCTTCCCACCAGAATTCTTTTAAGCTTTCAAAGCTGAACTTGGCAAACCATTCATGGAATTGTGTCAAAATATTTATTTATTTATTTATTTATTACTTTACATTTATATCCCGCTTTCTCCGCAAGCGGACTCAGGGCGACTCACAACATCATAAAAACAATTCAATAAAACATATAAAACCATAATTTACTTATCAATTTAAAACTATTAGCGCTGTCTCAGTCCAATCTAGGCGGTATTGACTTCTGCCTATGCTCGCCAGCATTCTGTGGGATGTCCGGTGGCAGCCCATTTTCAATCAACCACAAAAGCCTGTTTAAACAGTTCGGTCTTACAGGCCCTGCGGAACGCCGACAAATCCCGCAGGGCCCTTATAGCTTCTGGGAGGGTGTTCCAAAGTTCTTATGCTGCCACCGAGAAAGCCCTAGATCTTGTTATGCATAGCTTGGCTTCTTTTGGGCCAGGGGCAGACAGCAGATTTTTTGTCCCTGATCGCAGTGCTCTCTGGGGAATATATGGGGAAAGGCGGTCCCGTAGATAGGCAGGTCCCTGACCATATAGGGCTTTAAAGGTTAATACCAACACCTTGAAGCGAACTCGGAACACAACAGGCAACCAGTGCAGCTCTCTCAGCACTGGCTGAATGTGCTCCCGTCGTGGTAGCCCCATTAACAGCCGTGCCGCAGTGTTCTGCACTAGTTGTAGTCTCCGGGTTAGCGTCAGGGGTAGCCCCATGTAGAGAGCATTACAGTGATCTATTCTTGAGGTGACCGTAGCATGGATTACCGTCGCTAAGTCGTTGCGCTCCAGGTAAGGGGCCAGCTGCCGCGCTTGCCGAAGATGAAAAAAGGCAGCTCTAACAGTGGCTGCCACCTGAGCCTCCATTGTAAGGGAGGACTCAAGGAGCACGCCTAAGCTCTTGACCTTAGGAACCGGTATCAGTGGCACCCCGTCAAGGGCCGGCAGCTGGATCTCTCTCCCCGGACTGCCCCGACCCAGGTAGAGAACCTCCGTCTTCGTCGGATTCAACTTCAGCTGACTCAGTCTGAGCCAAGAGGCCACGGCTTGTAATGCCAGGTCTAGATTTTCCAGGGTACAGTCAGACTGGCCACCCATCAATAGGTAGAGCTGGGTGTCATCCGCATATTGATGGCAACCCAGTCCATACCTCCTGACAATCTGGGCAAGGGGGCGCATATAGATATAAAATAGCATCGGGGATAGGACCGCTCCCTGCGGCACCCCACAACTAAGAGAGTGCCTCTGGGATGCTTCCTCCCCTATCACCACCCTTTGTCCCCGATCTTGGAGAAAGGAAATCAGCCACTGCAAGGCAGATCCCTGGATCCCCACTTCGGTAAGGCGGCTAGTCAGTAGCTGATGGTCAACCGTATCAAAAGCGGCTGACAGGTCTGTGGAGAAACGCCATTTTAGTCAGTGGTGGTGCTTCATTTGGCAGGGGTCAGTAAATCCCTCAGCAGGCTTTGTAGCCTTCCCCTCACTCCCCCCCTCCCTTCCAGAGCCAAACCAACAACGCTAGGGGGAAAATCTCCTAGAGAGGCAGGAAGTGCTGTTGTTCCTTGCATGTGTTAGGCAGGAAGAGAAGCCAGATTTGAACTGGGGCTCGAGCGAGCATGTGGTGAGCATGGAGGCTCCTGCCTGGGAGGGCCCAGGCAGGCAAACCAAGTAAGTAATTCTCAAGACAGGACAAGTTTAGACCAGGGACAGTAGAAAGCGTTTATAAACATTTTTCCTTTGTCATGCTGTTTGCTGTGCGTGTGCTGTGCTGTGCTAACTTTTTAAATGCAACTGTTTTTGTTTTGTTTTTCTTTTCCTATCTGTTTCTCTTTTTAAATAAATATATTTTTACTGTTTAAATGCTGGCAGTCAATCTCTGTACCACATAGATCCCCAGACCGCTTTATACCACGCTGTTTTTAAGAAGGGGGCCCCAGGGAAGGGGGAAGGCATGCAGTTGGATAAGGTGCCAATCCTCCAGGGGTGCCCCAAAGAAGTGCTGAGGTCTCTGTGAAACCCAAGTACCGGGTGGCAGAGGACCTTGAGGCCGGGCCTCATAGCTGGAAAGGGAGTCCTGTTCCTCTTAATCTGAACCCCGGGACTGAGCAGGTGGTGGCAGCGAGCCCAAGGGGCAGGAGGAGAAATAGCTCCCTCCAGGAGTTGGCGACTCAATAGGGAGCTGACGGGACCGGGTCTGAAGGCAGAATCGGGCCGGTTCCGCCACACTTGGCGGCAGCGGTGGGATGAGAACAAACAGAGAACTTGATTGGCCAGGCATTTTTGGTTTTTGATGCGTGCAAGCACCCAGAGGAAGCAACAGAGGTTTTGTTTTATTTTCGGGTCAACTGGAGTAGGGAAAGTTTAGCTAGTTAGGATGGAGCGTGCTAAGATGCGGGAAATCCTGAAGATGACAAAGCCACAGCTCCAGGAAGAGTGTGCAAAGCACAAGCTGGAGTGTGACAACATAACTGTAGTAGATATGAAAGACCTCCTTTTGGAGTATCATCAGCATGCAGGGGCACTTGCAAAAGTGGCCCCTACCCAGTCAGAAGCAATTTTGCGGCTACAGATGGAACTGGAGAGAATGCGTATCGAGGCGGACCGAGACCGCAGACGGGAGGAAAGAGAGAAAGCTGAGATCCTCAGACAGGAGGAATGAGAGAGAGAGGAAAGACAAGCAGAGAGGGAGCTGAGACAAGCTGAGATCCGCACACAGGAGGTTCTGAGAGCAGCAAGGCTAATGTGGGCTCAGAGGAGCACATAGCTGAAGGCTTGGGGGGACGGGAGCGGTTCCAGAAGGGGGTCCGGAGCGGCCTTAGGTTGGAACCGGTTCACCAAGTAGCTGTGGATCAGGAAGTGGGATCGTCCGAGACGCTCTCAAAACAGGTCGTCTTGAAGCAGGGCAGACAGGAATCCTGGGAAGCTGTGGAACCTTCCAGGCAGGAAGGGGGTCAGTTGGGTAGTGCTGAAAAACCAACCGAGGGGACTGAGAACCCAAGCCAAACCCTCAGGGGAAGGTGGGGAGAGGAAGGCGACTTTAGGGAAGCCACCTCACCACCAACCAGGGAGGGGGAGGACCAGCCTGTCTCAAGTCCTGGAGTAGGGTGTTCCCAAGGGGAAGAGGGGTGTAGCTTTCCCCAAGTGCAGCAAGAGGCTGTGGATGTTCCTAGCGAGGAAGGGAACCTGTCTAGCGTAAAGGATGTGCAAGCTGAAGAGACCGAGGTGGAGAGTGGAGATTTCACAGGAGGTTCTGAGAGCAGCAAGGCTAATGTGGGCTCAGAGGAGCACATAGCTGAAGGCTTGGGGGGACGGGAGCGGTTCCAGAAGGGGGTCCGGAGCGGCCTTAGGTTGGAACCGGTTCACCAAGTAGCTGTGGATCAGGAAGTGGGATCGTCCGAGACGCTCTCAAGACAGGTCGTCTTGAAGCAGGGCAGACAGGAATCCTGGGAAGCTGTGGGACCTTCCAGGCAGGAAGGGGGTCAGTTGGGTAGTGCCGAAAAACCACCCGAGGGGACTGAGAACCCAAGCCAAACCCTCAGGGGAAGGTGGGGGGAGGAAGGCAACTTTAGGGAAGCCACCTCACCACCAACCAGGGAGGGGGAGGACCAGCCTGTCTCAAGCCCTGCAGGAGGGTGTGCCCAATGGGAAGAGGGGTGCCAATTTCCGCAAGGGCAGCAGGATGCTGTGGAGCCTTCCAGGCAGGAAGGAACTCAGTTGGCTGACACTGAAAAAGCAACTGAGGGGGCGGAGAACCCAGATCAAACTTTGGCTGAGTGTTCTGGAAACAGTGGGACTAGGGGTGGCTTGAAGGAACAGATGATAGGAAGTCTGGGGGAGCCAGAAATGTTCCCGCCTGAGGTTCAAAGTGACCCGAGGCTGGAACCACTGTGTGAGTTGGCAAGGGACCAGAAAGTGGAGTTCTCAGAAGTTGAGACAGGGGATAGGGTGATGGTTTTCCTGCCCCTTCATACTGGTGAACGGAAAGTGGAATGGGAGGGACCCCATGTGATTGTGGATGACCTAGACGAGGCTACTTATGTGGTGGCTATGGAGAAGACGGGAAAGGCAGTTAAAGTGGTGCAGGTGAATATACCATAGCCATTCTCTGCGAGGTCCATGGTGTTGCATAGAGGTAGGAAGGAAGGAGACAAAAAGAAGCTGGGACAGCAATTGTTTGGAGCCCCAGAGGTGGTTTTCTGGGAGGTCAGAGTGGACAGAGGGAATATTCCACCAATGAGGGATAAAGAAGAAGCAACTGTGTGGGAACTGGGCAGTTTCCAACCTCATATGTGGGGCCAGGGATTCCCTCCTTTGATGGACCACTCACCCCAGCAACAGCAGCAACGAAGGGAGAGCACCAAACTCGAGGTGGTCCTGGGAGATGGAGGAGTACATCTTAGACTGGACATTCCTTCTGAATGCAGCAATGCGACTTGTTGTCCAGAAGGGACATGGGCACCTAGGGTGCTGGACTTTGTGTATTATTGGAGAAATACCTGAATGTTTGTGTAATGTTTTGGTTAATGGGTTTCTCCTTGTTTGGTTGGATTCTGCTACAGGGTCACCTCTGTAGGAGGCAACCCCTCCGGCTCAGAATTTAAGGAGGGGGAAGTGTGGAGAAACGCCATTTTAGTCAGTGGTGGTGCTTCATTTGGCAGGGGTCAGTAAATCCCTCAGCAGGCTTTGTAGCATTCCCCTCACTCCCCCCCTCCCTTCCAGAGCCAAACCAACAACGCTAGGGGGAAAATCTCCTAGAGAGGCAGGAAGTGCTGTTGTTCCTTGCATGTGTTAGGCAGGAAGAGAAGCCAGATTTGAACTGGGGCTCGAGCGAGCATGTGGTGAGCATGGAGGCTCCTGCCTGGGAGGGCCCAGGCAGGCAGACCAAGTAAGTAATTCTCAAGACAGGACAAGTTTAGACCAGGGACAGTAGAAAGCGTTTATAAACACCTTTCCTTTGTCATGCTGTTTGCTGTGCGTGTGCTGTGCTGTGCTAACTTTTTAAATGCAACTGTTTTTGTTTTGTTTTTCTTTTCCTATCTGTTTCTCTTTTTAAATAAATATATTTTTACTGTTTAAATGCTGGCAGTCAATCTCTGTACCACATAGATCCCCAGACCGCTTTATACCACGCTGTTTTTAAGAAGGGGGCCCCAGGGAAGGGGGAAGGCATGCAGTTGGATAAGGTGCCAATCCTCCAGGGGTGCCCCAAAGAAGTGCTGAGGTCTCTGTGGAACCCAAGTACCGGGTGGCAGAGGACCTTGAGGCCGGGCCTCATAGCTGGAAAGGGGGATTGGGAGTCCTGTTCCTCTCAATCTGAACCCCGGGACTGAGCAGGTGGTGGCAGCGAGCCCAAGGGCAGGAGGAGAAATAGCTCCCTCCAGGAGTTGGCGACTCAATAGGGAGCTGACGGGACCGGGTCTGAAGGCAGAATCGGGCCGGTTCCGCCACAGGTCTAATAACAACAGCACTGCAGAGCCGCCATGATCCAGATGTCGCATAAGATCGTCCATGAGAGCGACCAGAACTGTCTCCGTCCCGTGACCTGGCCAGAAGCCGGACTGGAATGGATCCAGTGCGGAAGTGTCCTCCAGAAATCCCTGCAGCTGAGTCGCCACCGCCCGCTCTATGACCTTACCCAGAAAGGGAAGGTTTGACACCGGCCGATAGTTTGCCAATGTGGCCGGGTCTGCTGATGGTTTTTTTAAGAGGGGAGACAGGAAGGGTTCCTGATTCTTGACTGCAATCCAAAATAATCTTGATACCAAAACCAAATGCAGATCACACCTTAGCAGAGGCCTACCACCCGATAACTCTCTTAAATACAGATGTTAAAATATTGGCAAAAATCCTAGCAGAAAGATTGAAGCTAATTTTGCCGATGTACATAGGATATGACCAGTCAGGATTCCTCCCAAACTGCAGCATGTCAGATAACATAAGAAAGACACTCTTAATAAATCATTGTATAGAATATAATTTAGAAGCTCTCTTTTTATCGTTAGACGTGCAGAAAGCTTTTGATAGCATCAATATAACATACCTACACCGTTTTAGAGCTGATGGGATTTGGAAATAACTTTAGAAGAGTAATACAAATGTTATACACGAATCCTACTGCTGTCATAAAGCCAATAACAGTACATCTGAAAGAATTCACTTGCAAAGAGGGACTAGGCAAGGCTGCCCTCTCTCTCCCTTGTTATTCCTCTTGGCAATAGAACCCTTAGCAGAGAGCCTATGACACAATTCGGAAATCATAGGCATTAATTCCAAGCATGTAAATAATAAACTGGCACTATATGCAGATGATACGATTGTATACTTGACAAACCCAGAAAGATCATTGCCAGAATTTAAGAATACAATTTCTAGGGTCAGTCTTGTTTCTGGTCTTACTTTCAGTGAGAAAAAATCTGTTCTCCATACTATAAATATAGACCAAGAAAAGCTGAAGGCATTAGGTAAACAGTTCACATTTAATACCACTCAAAAACCTTGGAGGTATTTAGGTATTTACATCTCTTCTAACCCTTCAGATTTATTTAACAATAATTTCCAATGTACAAATTCAGAAATTAAAACTATACTTAAAAATAGACAAAAAACACCTTTTGAAATATTTCTACAGAATAAAGGGGAACAAAAACCTGGACTACTGTTGAAAGTCTATAAAATACTAAATTCTTTAGAGGAAGAAAAAAAAACTGCTCTGTTTCAAAAAGAATGGCATAAAGATCTACAAAAACAAATCACAGAAGAAAACTGGTGCAAAATTAGATTCCAGTTGTTAAAGCTATAGCCAGATGGTATCTCCCTCCTTTAACAATGTATTATATTAATTCCTTTAATTCTTGTCAATGTTACAAAAAGTGCGGAATGCAGGTAGAATGCACTGTTGGTGGTCATGTTCGGTATTTCAAAAGTTTTGGAAACAAATTATAGAACAAACTCAAAAAATGTTATCAATAAAGATCCCCTATGTTTTGGAAACTATTTTACTAGATTTATGATATATGAATAGCATAGACAAGCATAAAAGAGATATGGTAGCCAATTGCAAAAAACCTAATAGCTAGAAAATGGAAAGATGACAAATCTTCATTACAAAGTCGGCTTAACAAGATTTGGGAATGTTTATTTATAGTAAATTGGCTAGTCATTACTTTGCTTCACCAAACCTTTATGAAAAAAAATCGTAAAACCTTGGTTTCCTATAGTATATTTTATAATGCAATGAGAAATCTTACCAGATAATGCTCTGTATCAATCCCTGATTTATTTTTAGGTAATTAATTTATCAGTAATACTTTATGTTATAGCAGCCCCGTGGTGCAGAGTGGTAAAGCTGCAGTACTGCAGTCGAAGCCCTCTGCTCATGACCTGAGTTCGATCCCCGGCGGAAGCTGGGTTTTCAGGTATCCAGCTCGAGGTTGACTCAGCCTTCCATCCTTCTGAGGTCGGTAAAATGAGTACTCAGCTTGCTGAGGGGAAAGTGTAGATAACTGGGGAAGACAATGGCAAACCACCCTGTTAAAAAGTCTGCCACGAAAACATTGTGAAAGCAACGTCACCCCAGAGTCAGAAACGACTGGTGCTTGCACAGAGGACCTTTCCTTTTTCCAATACTTTATGTTAATTGATTTTTAGTTTAATAGCCTAATCAAATAGTAAATTGTATAGTATTTTAATGTATAAGAGTTTTGTTATATCTTTAGTTGACCTGTTTTAATGTAACCACATTATGTACGAAACATCATTACTTGTAAGAAGTGCAGTAGTAGTTTATTCTGTTAAAAAGTTAATAAAAATTGTAAATGGAAAAAAGTGTTCATAGACTGTTTTATCTTAAGTGGCCTTTTGCTATTAATTCTTTGTATTTAGATGCCCTTTGATGATATGTCAGCCATTGAATATTCTTCCAAGATTTTATTCTTCCATGTCTTGTTGTATCATCATAGGTTAAGTAGTTATTCCTCCCCCCCCCCCCCCAATACTTGCACAAATAAACATTGATTGGAGATATCAGTAGTGAAGTAGGTGGGCATATTCTGTTTTTGCAATGGCAGCATATTCTTAGCAATCCATCTCTCACTGTAGGGCTACCATCTTGTTTCTGAATAGCTTTTAATGACTTCTTGATCCATAAATAATTGTGAATTCCTTCCTTAGTTTCAACTATTTCCAATTTAATATTCCTTTCATCTGGGTTTATAATCCATCCTGATATCCAGACTGGCTCCAAGTGTGCTTACTTCTGCACCAACCCCGCTCAGCCTTCCTGGGACCCGGGAAGGCTGGGGGGGATTTGAGGTGGTGGTGCAACAGCAAGTGCACTCAGAGCCAGGCTGCAGCCCCCCAACTGGAAGTCAGGGGTGGGGCATTGCCTTGGGCAGCAGAACACCCAGTGCCATCCCTGGCAGGAATTTGTCTGTTAAGGAGGTAATCTTTTATTATTAATAGAATATTGCAACTCAGGAAGTTCTTGTTCATTCTCTTAAAGAGAGATTTCACCTCAAAATACTGTAATAATGTTTTACTGTCTGCTCTCACATTTGAATTACGCATTTTTACTAAAACAGTTAATTTTGTTGTATGCTGTGACTTAAGCAGCACCATTTGATCTTCAGACCCAGTCCCGTCAACTCCCTTTTGGGTTGCCAACTCCTGGAGGGAGCTAATCTTCATGGGATTAGCTTGGGCACACTGGCACTTGGGCACACTCCCACCATCTGCTCACTTTAGGGGTTCCTGACTGAGAGGAACAGGACTCTCAATCCCCCTTGCCAGTTCTGAGGTCTGTCCTCAAGGTCCTCTGTCAACCCAGCACTTGATTATCACAGAGACCAAAGTCCTTCTTTGGGACACCCCTGGAGGATTGGCAGCCTTGCTAACTGCATGCCTTCCCCCTTCCCTGGACTCCCCTCTTACAGTAGTGTGGTCTAAGGCGGTTGGGGAAACGATGTGATACAGAGGGACTCCACTTTAAACAAACATAACATTTATTTACAACATACAACTATTTACAGGCATTTTAAAAAAATGAACAGAAGCAATCATAGTAGGAAGAAAAGATGCTCCATCTCTCCCTATTATACTACTTGCCCTGATCATACCTTCTCATCTAACTGATCTCCAAGACTGAACTCAAACTAACTGTTTTCAGCTGACTGTTTCCCACCCAAAATTTCTAATATAAATTGCAGTTCCCACACAGGAACTGGTCTACCCTCCTGCAGCCTTCTAGGAGACCAGCCTGAAAGACTTCCTGTCTCTCTAGGAGGCCTCCTCAGAATTGCTGCTTCCAGACAGGAGGGGAGGGGGGACGAGGAGGAGACTAGGCCCCAAAGCCTGCCTCCAGTTAAATGCAGTCCTAAAATGGCGTTTCTCCACATATGTAAGCACTCATAAGGTTTTAAAACTATTGATGAATTTATATTTTCCCCTTTCCCTTTTTCCCTTCTGTACCTTACCTTTTAAAAAATTAATCAGAAAAATTTTATGTGAGAGAGGAATTCAATCCCAATTTCTTTACCATTTGCAGCAAACATCTAAACAAAAACTGAATTGCAAAACACAGGAACCCAAGGCAAAAGCCAAGCCCCCTGGCCTCTGACTGAGTAAGCTTGCTAAGCAATTCCTCCACCACTTCCAACAGCAAAGCTCTTTATGTTGGAAGAAAAGGCCTAGATGCTGTCTCAAACTTCAGCATCCAAAGTGGAATTGCAAACCAGTCACTGAGATAGGCAAAACTGTAGGTTTTTCCTTCCTGTTTACTCTCCTGTTACTGTCCCTTTGGTGTAGACTGATAAACAGGGAAACAATTTCCTTTGTTCCGTTCTGCCTTCTCACACTCTCTTCTCTTGCCCACACAACAAAGAAGAAGCACATTGAGCTCTCTTTTGGCACAATGGATGCAGGGTTCCCTTCTGGATCTGCCTAAATAAAATGATTATTTTAAGTCTTGAAACAGGTAAGTGGCTCTGTGTAACTTTGTAGCCCTGTCAGGACACTGAGAACAAAGGGCTTCTACTGCATGTAGCCAAAGTGCACTATGTCAACTTTGAGATAGGATACTGGATACTAAAACCAGTGGGATTTCTGCCTAAACATATTTGTGGTGCGTTTGAATGTTCTAACTTAGACTAGAGCTTCTGTGGTGTAATGGTTAAGAATGTTGGTTTAGTGTCTGAAAGATCCAAGTTCAAATCCTCCTCATGCCATGCAATCTTGCTGGGTGACTTCGGGTCAGTCGCACACATTTAGCCTAACCTATCTCTCAGAATTGTTGTGTGGATAAACTGGAGGAGAGGAGAATGATGCCAACTGTTTTGGCCTCCATTGGGAAGAAAGGAGAGGTATAAATGAATTAAATAAATAATTAAAAAACCAAATAAGCATTAGAAATTAAGTCTCTATGTTCAAAGCAAATAATTCATTACAATTAAGAAACAGGTAAGTCAAATTCTGAATCGCAATTCTGAACCCAGGGCAAATTCTGAGTATGTGTGCTGAGAATTACATTTTTTACTAAGATAATCAATGGGTTGACACTAAAACAAGTAAATTTAAATAAGTAAATTTAAGTTTAAAAGCAAAATAAGTAAATTTAAATTTAAAAGTTTAGCCAGATGTGTGTTATGAGCTTTAAAGAAAATAAGATTGGCAACAGTGGTTCCCAGGAAGGAAATGGCATTGTACCTGTCTGAGGTCCCATCCCTCCCCTAACCCCACCACCTCCAGGCCCCACCTCTTAAATCTCCAGGAATTTCCTAACCTGGAGTTGACAACCCTATCTCCTTCCCTTTACCTGCCCCTCTGGCTTCAGGATCTCATCACCTTCTCCCTCCCTGCACCCTCTACAAAGGAAAAGGACAGTCTTTCTCCACAGTTTGTTTGGGAGGACCAAAGCAGCTTACATCAGTTTTCTCTCCCCTCTCTTTGATCTGAACAATAACACTGTGAGGCAGGTTAGGCTGGAAGTCTATGACTGGTCTGAAATCACCCAGTCAGCTTCCTCAGCAAAAACATGGATCTGGCAGACTCCACTCTGAAGCCATAACTTATATTCCCTGTCTCAAACTCCACCAAAGAATCTCCAGGAATTTCCCACCAACCTGGAAAGGTATCACTATCTGGGTGTGGTCTTCCCACTCACTCAAGTGAAAGCATTCACTCTGTCACCCACTCACTCAAGGGGAGCTGATCTCTGCCATCTGCAGAGTAGTTGTATTTCTGAGTAATCTCCAGCCCTCACCTGGAGATTGGCAACAGTGGTTCCCCATGAGGATATTGCATTATACCTGTCTGAGGTCCTAGACCTTCTCAAGCCCCACCCTTAAATCTCCATGAATTTCCTAACCTGGAGTTGGCAACCCTGCAGCCTCTACATAGGAAAAGGACAGTGTTTCTTCACAGTAGGGGGGGAACCAAAGCAGCTTAAATAATTCTCCTCTCACCCTTTGACCTGAGCAATAACCCTGTGATGCTTCCCTATCTCCTTCTCAAGCAACCATCCTGGGGTGAGGCTGAAGGGAGGAGGAAGAGAGGGAGTGGCAGGAAAAAGGCAGGAAAGACAGTAAAAGTGGGACAGCCATGCCCTCTGAGGAAATGTCTGGTGGTGCCAGGCTCCCTGACTATTTCAGCAGCCTTCGGAGGCTGCATGTGTGGGACACTGTTTGTGTGGGCTGTTGATAGGGTGGCAGAGGTCTGTTGCCGTCAGCGGCCATGATAAGAAACTCTGGCACCGTTGTAATTAATTGTGTGCTAATTAGTATTATTCTGTCAGTGGACTTTGTATTTACATGTCCATATGAAAGTTTGTACAGCTCACAGAGCCATTGTTTGCATATTCGCAAAGAAGTAACTATATACAGTTTTACTTCATATTCTGAGTAATAATTATGTCATAAAGTCTATGATAATTCTGAAGAACAGTAATTAGTGGTATAACTTAATTTTCAAACACGATTTTCTTTTAGTCTTCTACCTTCTGGGTTTTCTTCACCCCCCCCCCCCTTATTTTTTTTTTACTAAACTCCAGATAAGGGCTGGAGATGACTCAGAATTACAACTGCTCTGCAGATGGAAGAGATCAGCTCCCCTTGAGATGGGGGAGGGAGTGAATGCCTTCACTTGGGGGGGGTGGGAAGACAGCAAGGGGAGCACTTGCCCAGAGCCTCCTTCTACAGCCCATTGTATTTTTCTTCACAACGGGTCTTACTCCTAGTATTATCTATCAATCCTTTCTTGAGTAACTTGGGAAGGAAGGCAACAAGGTATATCCTAATCTCATCAGATCTTGGAAGCCTAGCAGGGTCAGTACTTGGAAGGAAACCATCAAGGAAGTCTCTGTAGAGGGAGGCAATGACAAACCTCTGCTTCTCACTTGCCTAGAAAGCCCCATACTGGGATCACTGTAAGTTGGCTTTACAAACACAGGAACCATCTTTGGGAAATAGTCCTGTAGCATTTTGTTGGATAAAATATTCACTTGAATCTCTTAGGAGTTTTGAGCAAGAGCTTTAGAAATAATAGACAACATTTGAAGTTCAGTCCAATTTCTCTAGAAAAAATGGCCCTTTTTAAAAAATATATGTTTTTGAGTAGAATGCTGTGGTCAACTCTGCAATGTTAAAACTTTATTTCAATTCTCCTTTTGCCATATATTTTCCTACTCTTGTTTTGTGCAGTGAAACACAAAAAGTTCACTTCTGACATCACATGAAACCATGTTTTAATTTAGCTATCGTTAGTGTGATTGTCTTGAACACAAGGCACCCCAATAACTATGCTTACTTAGAATCTGAAACCACAGTTTCAAGCTGGTCTATTAAGCATAGTGATAGTAGCCTCCTAAGCAGAGTTACACCCTTCTAAGCCCATAGACTCCAGTGGTCCTAAAAAAGCATAACTCTGCTTCTGATTATATCAAGAAATTTCGCTATGGTTTCATGTGATGTGTGAATGTGGGTATCTTGTTCCCAGCAGTGCTCCCCATCCCAACTGCAGAGATGAGATAATAAAACCAGAATGTGTTGATGCAGACCAGGATTTGAGTGATCATCTGCAAACTGAATCCTGGCTTCACAAACTGACCATAGTTAAAATAAACATTTACAAGCCAATGTGACTGAAGACTTTTATTTTGCAAATGTCAGAAAAGCCAAGCTTGAATGCACAGTGTACACTGGTCCCATAAACCTTGGGTGGTATGAAGTGACCATTCCTCAAGAGAAAGAGCTACATCACTGGGCATCTGGTGTTTTTCTATGGGGATTTTTTAAAATGTGAGTAAACAAATAAGACATCAGAAGCAGTCCTTGGTCTTCTTAAAAAACCAATTAGACTGTCTGATGGAGACATTTTGTTTTAATAAGAGTGGGTGCACACATATTTTAGTAAGTTATCAGTCATGGTTCCAAATGGTAAAGAAACCATTTGAAACAGAAGACTCTGTAGCACCTGAGAGAAGTTTTCAGAAGTATGGAAAGTAACACATTTGAAGGGGCTGACAGGTTAATACTAACAGAGGTATTTCCAGAGTCCCTAATGGATAGACCCCCAATTCAAATGGGGACACTTGTCTAGGATTTCTAATTACATTGCTCATACTCTTAGGTTTCAGTTTCCTAATTAAATCAGTGATAAAACTGAGGGGACCCTTTCTTTATAACCAGATAGATTCATTCAGCATACCAAGAGGTAGTGCTGGCCTATTGTTGGCAGAGGTCTGAAAGCAGAACTTGTAATGGGTTTCAGACATGTTTGATCGCGGTTTGGATGAAAGTGTTTCATAATAAGAAAAATAAATTTGGAGCAACCATGTTTGTAAGATCCCTACATGAAAAAGGATTGCACTGAAAATATTCCTGCACTTTGTGTGAAATCCTATAACTAGGTCTTTTGAAAATAAATTCCCTATTTTCATCTACTTTCAATTGCCAATTTTTATTAGCATGTGCATACTATATTTTGTTCAGCTCTCTCACAGCGACAAGGGTATGTCAAGCAGCTTGTATTATTGGCCATGAATAGTCTAAAAGCAATGAGAAACAGCAGCAGTGCATCTGGCATATGCTAATATGGTTATTTTTATAGGGACCTAAGAGAGAACTACTGCCGAAATCCAGATGGAGCAGAGGCACCCTGGTGTTTTACTACCAACCCGAACATTCGCATTGGGTATTGTTACCAGATACCGAAATGTGATCTGCCGGGTGAGCAAGGTAAGTCTGATCTAGCTAGATAAGAATATTCCAGAGTGATATAGCAGTGGCTTTCTTAGTATCCTTGATAGGTATATGTGTGAGACTTGCTTTCCTGTTGTGCTAGTAGGAATGTGGTGGAAATGTTAAGCTATTTGCTGTGTGAGATACAGAAGCAGACAAGCTGTCCTCTTATTGTATTTTTGTTTGTACATTTTTTAAAAAACAGAAAGGCTCAGGCAGAGCATGAAGGAATGCCTTCTGTGTCATTGGCAAATTGCTTGATTTATTTTCTGCAGAAGCTTAAACAGCTAAGGGTATTTATGTGTGTTCAATATAATCCAAACCCCCAGTCCCTGTACACCAGGGTTCTCTACCTATCTGCCCCACAAAAGGGTGAGGCTGCAAGGTCAGACCAATAATGCAATCTTGTGCAGAGATACTCCAATCTAAGCCTATTTATTTCCTTGAGTTTGGGCTGGAGTAACTCTGCAAAGGATCACACTGAAAATCTGCTGCATCATGATGCAGTCTTGCACTTCTGCTTAAAAGTTCACTTTAGTGCTGTAGAACTGGGCAGTTAGTACTAGGTCATTTAAGTTACAGTGTAGAACAAATTCAAAGTTCTTGCCAAAGATAACATTTTCTTTCATGTTAAGCAATGATGCATATTAAATGAAACTACAATTTATGATTAAAAATGAAAGTGACTGAAAGTAGCAATGTGTGCCTTCCTCTGCTTATTGTAACTTCATTTCTCAGTCTTTGCCAAAATCTAGGATCTCTTTGTAACTCACTAAAGTTCTATCCAATAAGCATGCCTGCTGGATTTCAGTTGCAATATGAACAATACATTGGCAGCTCTTAGATATATCCAAGTGGGCAGCCGTGTTGGTCTGAAGTAGTAGAACAAAATAGAATTCGATTGCACCTTTAAGACCAACTTAGTTTTATACAGAACGTAAGCTTTCGTGTGCATGCACACTTCTTCAGACGAGAAATGAGGTACAGTAAGCACAGCCACACGTAGCTGGTGGGGCTTGGAATGCAAAGTGGCACAAAGTTAAAATCCAATACTGGGTTTTAGCTTTGTACCACTTTGCATTCCAAACCCCACCAGCTATGTGTGGCTCTGCTTACTGTACCTCATTTCTTCTGAAGAAGTGTGCATGCACACGAAAGCTTACGTTCTGAATAAAACTAAGTTGGTCTTAAAGGTGCAATCGAATCCTATTTTGTTCTAGCTCTTAGATATGTTGTGCATTTGGTGACCTTGCTGAGTCCATAGTCAACAAATTATCATTTAAATTGAGCTGTTCCCAGTACATCTGCAACAGGCAAAAAAATCAAGTTACTTTTTTACTTTCCTGTTATATATTTATATCTGTGGGCTCCAAACAGTACAGTACTTGAATTAATACATGTTTAGATGGGTTAAGTTGTGTATTTACTGATACAGTTTTTGTTTGAACTATATTTTAAACTCTGTTTTAAATTTTAGAACTCGCTAACTTACTATTTAGAGGATCTGCCCACTTCCATTTTATAGTTATTTGAATAGGCTGTTTAACAACATTGTAGCCAAATGTTCTTTCTGTAGATTGCTATCGAGGGAATGGGACCAATTATATGGGGAATCTGGCCCAGACAAGATTTGGCTTAACTTGTTCCATGTGGGATGAAAATATTCAGGATTTAATGAGGTAAAAAACAATTAAAACAATAATGGCACCTTCGTTCTCCATCATTATAGAAAACTGAAATATCTGAGGTTGGTTACAAAGTGCTCATCTGGTGGTGGAAGGCAGCCTTGGTGGAGGAACGGAGACCTTTGAATCTGATCCTTTGTAGCTTCTGTGTTGTCCTCTAATGGAATATTTTCAGTCCCTTCATCTTTTGATAGGTTCCTCCCTTTCTTTTCAAGCTGTTATGTTTTGAAAAGTTAAAAGGTTAGATGTTTTATTTGTATTATAAAATGCCCTGATAAACTCCTGAAAAATGCTAAGCATTATCTTTTCAGATAACTTTAATGAAGGGTACATTGGCTTGTATTCAGAAAGGTCACCTAGTGGAGTGGGACTTGCATGGGGGCAAAGTGTATGTGGAAGTCTGCAAATGAAAGGGAAATCAGTGGAAATGGCCTCCCTTCCCAATGATTCTGTCTTCAGAACCAAGTGCTAGGATACAAACTGTAAATTGATATAAAAGGAAATTATTTTAATCACATTTTAAATGTTCATATTGAACTGTGCCTTTTTTTAGAAGAAGACATTTTCAGTAGAAAATCCAGCTGTTGAAACCAGCATTCATGAAAACTGTTTGGCAAAATTTTTCATTTATTTATTCATTTGGGGGAAAATGTAGCTTGCCTTTCCAGGGACTGGATTAAGATGACTCAGGAATGAAAATCAATATAATAGAAAAATCATGACAAGTTGTTGAGAAATATCACTGTTAAAGAACCTACATGGGGCATTAAAACAGCATGAAAATAGTGTAGCATAAAAGCTATATCCACACCAATAAAACAATTCAGCAGAGAATATAAAACAGCCAGCATAAAATAGACCTCAGACTAGAAGCACACCATAAATGACTTAATGAAGGGAAATGTTGTAGCCCGTTGTCTAAAGGATAGTAAGGCTGGTGTCACAGGAGCCTCTAATGGGGAGGAGTCACTACTGAGGAAGCCCTGTCTCTTGTTCCTGCTGCAAGCTGGGCACAGAAAGCAGGACATGGAAGAAACATCTTAGGTGGAGAGTTAGACCCAAGAGTCTTAATAGGGCTGCCAACTTCCAGGTTGGTCCTGGAATTTTCCTAAAATTACAACCAATCTCCAGATTCCAGAGATCAATTCCCAAGGAGAAAATGACAGCTTTGGAAGGTGGAGTCTATAGTATCACATCCCTACTGAGCACCCACCCTAAGCACCACTCCCAAATCTCCCAGAATGTCCCAAGCCAGAGTTGGCAACCCTACATCTCTAAGTTGCACTTTGAATTGTGACTCAGTGCAGACCTTTCAGGATACTTGTACTCTAATGCAAGAATAGCTGTCTGCTGTGTTTTGAACCAGATAACTTGCATTGCAATAATCTAACCTGCATATTGTTTTGAGCCTCACTGTAATTTCTATGCTTGCTGCATATTACATCTCTCATTATGCTGGCCTAGAAAGGGGAAGAGAGATTTAGGAACTACTCATAGCATCAGGGTTCAGTAGTAAGCTATATCTTCCAACAGGCCTTGCCATTTTTCATGGGATTTCATAGCATATATTAAAAAGTTTTGATTTTTTGGTTTGCTTTAATTTCTCATTTATTTATGCACTACTTATGTGTCAAGCTCGACTGATTTTGACCAAAGACTGATGGGTTCTTGGCCTGTCACAAGCAGGCCTGGGTAAAATCATAATGAACCAAATGCTGCTAGTTCATTACGCTTTCCCGGCCCCTCTCTGCTTTATGACTGGTACTTACTGAGAGCAAAGCAATCAGCACATTCCCAGAGAGCCTTATGAGGGAGGAAGAACCATCTGGCAATACAAGGCCAAAATGTCTGATAACCACCCTGGGAATGTATCTTTGTGGCTATGTGTGAATGCTCCCCTGCTTCCCCTCCTTGTAGGAATCCCTTTGAAGTGTACCTTAAAACTTATGTATCAATGTATTGGTTTCATTCTTCTCAAGCTAAGGCTTGAGCCAGAGTAACAGTCTATCAATAAACGTAGTCTTTGTAGCAACTTTGACTCGTCATTGAATCCGTCTACTTGACACTTATGTATCTCCCCCTTTCTCCAAAGAACTTAGTGCATGCTTTATCCTTGCCACAACCTTGTGAAGTGTACAGGGCTGGGAGAAAGTGACTAGCTCAAGGTCATCTAGCAAACTTCATGACTGAGTAGAGAATAGAACTCAGGATTCTCATATCTTAGTCTCACCCTCTTAACTGCTACCCCACACTGACTTGTAGAAGCTGTCACCACTCAAATGTTCGTTAAAGTTTACTAAATATTCAGCAAGAATTATATATATCAATACAGGATGAATAAAGTGTGATGGTATCTTTGGAATGTATTTCTTTATAGGCATCTGCCAATATATAGAGAGCCAGATGTCAGCAAACTGAAAAGAAATTACTGCCGCAATCTGGATGACGATGCCCACGGTCCATGGTGCTACACAAGTGATCCTCATATCCCCTGGGACTACTGCTCTCTATCAAGATGTGAGTACTCTGCAGAGGAGAGGTGGAGGTCACTAAAGAATTGCTGGGAGCTGTATAAATGTCATTAGTAAGCATGGGTTGTGCTGGATTCTGGCTCACAAACATGACCATTTAGTCTTAAAGCTTGGCTCTCATTGAGAAGGGAAACAGGGGAAGGCTAGACTTGCTCAGATTAGTGGCTATTTTGTTCTTTATATAAGCTTCAATATTGGTAAAATGGAAACAAGTTAAGCCTCTGTTTAGCTGTTCCCCTTTTGAGACCAAAGCCATTTTGGGGATTAAAATCACATGATGTCTACAAGATGCAGCTCTTTCAAGTGGTCCAGGGAAGTGACTGCAGGTGCTTTTCAAGCTGTGTGCCAAATGATTACAGTGTTTATTCAAATGCAAGAATTTATGTTTGTCTAGGCCTAGCTGAGCCCAGGCTTGTTGGGTCTCAGAAGCTAAGCAGGGTTGCCCTGTTTACAGCCTGGATGGTAAGGCCACCAAGAGAGGGCAGGGTTGCTATGCAGAGACAGGCAATGGCATATCACAGCTGTTTTGTCTCTTGACTGGAAAACTCTACAGAATTGCTGCAATTTGGCTGTAACTTGATGGTACTTTCCACCACCAGTTCTACAGCATTGGATCCCAGGCTTTTGATTCCCAAGACCATGGTTTTTCTCTTGGGTGGGTGGGTGTGTCATTTAGGAGGCCATCTTGCATTCAATGTCATCTTCCTTTTGATAGATCCAGGTGGGCAGCCGTGTTGGTCTAAAGCAGTAGAAGTAGGAGTCAAGTATTACCTTTAAGACCAACAAAGTTTTATTAAAAATGTAAGCTTTTGTATGCCTGGAAGGTGGTTGGCTTATAGGATGAGAAAAGAGAAGGCCAAAAGAATAATTATGACACTGAAAGATGAGAGCAATAAAGAGAAAAATCAAAAGCAAGAAATACGTCAAATTGTGGAGCAGTTTTATAAAAAAATTATATGAATAGAAGCAAGTTCAGAATACAGAGTTGGAAGAATATATTAATCAAAATAACCTTAACAAATTTACAGAGGAACAAAAATAAATTTTAAATGAGCCAATAACAATAAGGGAACTTGGAGAGGCAATGACATCTCAAAAGAATGGCAAAACTCCTGGCCCAGATGGTCTACCTGCAGAATTCTATAAAGCTTCTGAAGACGCTTTGCTTTTAGCATTCAAACGTCTCATTGAAAAAATTCAAGATGAAGGTCAAATACCAGCTTCATGGCAAGAAGCCACAATATCTTTGGTCCCAAAAGAAAATAATGATTTGAAAGACATTAAAAATTATCAACCAATTTCCCTTTTAAATGTGGATTATAAAATCTTTGCTGCAATATTGGCACAATGTCTGAAGAAAGTTTTACAATCTATAATACACTATGATCAAGCAGGATTTCCTCCTAAAAGATATTTGAAAGACAATGTCAGAACAGTTTGTAACATCTTGGAATATTATGAGACTCATCCAGAGAAGCAATTGGCCTTTGTCTAGATGCTGAGAAAGCATTTGATAATATTCGTTGGCACTTTATGTTACAACAATTGAAAGGCATGGAGTGTGGTGAAAATTTTTTAAGAGTAGTAGAAACAATATACTCTTCACAAAATGCAAGAGTGACAGTGAATAGCAAACTAACAGATGTTATTAAAATTCAAAAAGGTACAAGAGAAGGCTGTCCATTGTCACCTCTACTTTTCATCTTATCTTCAGAGATGTTGAATAACCAAATAAGGGAAGATCCAAATATAAAGGGAGCTGTGATAAAAGATGAACAATATAAATTAGAGCCTTTGCTGATGACTTAGTCTTTATATTAGAGCAACCAATGGACTCAATTGACTGTCTTATAAACAATATCAAACAATTTGGTCATCATGCAGGATTAAAGATTAACTATTATAAAACAATTTTTTGACAAATATGATGAATATGGTTATTTCAAATAGATCCAGCAACCTAAAAGCAGATAACTATGATAAACTACTCAAAGAAATTTAAAAAGACTTGGAAAAATGGCAGGATTTAAATTTATCTTTAATGGGAAGAATAGCCCTAATAAAAATGAATATTCTATCAAGATTATTATTCCGGTTTCAAACTATTCCAATATTTTTAAATAGTGGATTTTTTCAAGAACTGAACAGGATGGTTGCTAAATATGTTTGGCAAGGCAAAAAACCTGGAATCAAACTAAAGACATTGCAGGATTCTAAATTAAGAGCAGGCGTGAGCCTACCAGATTGGCAGTTATATTATAAAGCATCTGCACTTTTATGGGTAAGTGTCAGAACTTGTAACTTTCCTAGATTGACTGTGTAGGGTTAGCATAACTGACTCCATGTTGGAAAAGCCTACTAACACATTGCCTTTGCATTCATACCTACTAACCAAGTGCTTTTGCATTTCAAACAAGCAATAACCACTGAAGGGTGACTGATAGCCCCTGGGAAACATCTGCAGGTGTCCTTTGAAGCCGGCATGCCAGGGAAAGGCAGCGGGGTTCCTTCCTCCGCGTTTGAAGATAAGGGGTCTGGGAACAGACAACTGTCTCCTGAAGTGTGAGAAAGGGTTTTATTGTTTGTGTTATCCATGTATAAAGAATGCGCCGATGGTCACACAGGCTATCAGAGTCAACCTGCTTCTTTCCTGAACCTGAGTTCTCAATAAACGTTTTAACTTTTGAAACAAAGTCATGCGTTTCTTTTGAAGTTCCCAGTTCTGACATTTTGACTCTGATCCTTATTGGAGCTTATCCGAACTGGCAATTTAGCTGGATGGCAGCAAAGGCTCCAGATAACGGAGAGCCCAGCAACCGGTCGATCCCGGAGTGACGGTGGCGAGGTGCAAAGTGAAGGACCCGACGCACTTCTCCACGCTCCTCCATACTCTGAAGAGTTGGAGCCCGTGGAAGTCGACCACGCTCATGGACGAGGCCGCAGAGAGATACGCGGCGCTAATAATGGGCATCGGAGCCGAGGCCGGGGCGGCCCCCACGGCTCAAGACCGCGAGAGGGAGGAGGCCCCGATCCCCCGAGGGGAAGACAATGCCCGCATGCTAAGGGACGAGATGTTCCTGTGGGTGAGGGAGATCCACGTGAGCCACGTGCAACTCGCCGGGGAGATGCACCGGCAGATGGACAGGAGCAGATCCGGGCGCTGCAGGGAGCCGGGGGGCACCGGCCAGACCCCCCGGCGGAGTACCGGACCAGCCGGCAATCCCACCCGCTGGAGTACCAGACCAACCAGCGGCACCGGCCGGCGGGGTACCGGATCAGCCGGTGGCGCCGCCCGGGGGTGGGGAAGGGCCCGTCGGACCGCCGGCGGGACTCATCGATGGGCAACTGGCGGGGCCACCGGCGGGGCCGGCCCCGATTCCAGCAGGGCCAGCAGTGCCGGCCGCCCCCGGCGCGTGGGAGGGGGCCCGGGGCCGAGAGCTGCAGATCACCTTTGACGGGGACCCGGAGGAGGTGGAATACTTCACCATTCAGTGCAACAGCTTCATGACCCACTGGGGCGCGAGCTTCCCATCTGAGGCGAGTCGCGTAGACTATCTCGCCTCCAAACTAAAGGGAGCCGCGAGAAAATGGTTCGTGGGCCTGTACGCCGGGAGGAAACCGGAGCTGGCGACCGTGGCGGGGTTCCTCCAGGCGATGCTACGGCAGTACGGCGACCCCCTACAAGAGGTGAAGGCAATAGAGGCCCTCCAGCGCATCGAGCAAGGGACCCGAAACATCCGAGAATACGCCACCGAGTTCATGACGCACTGCTCCAGGGTGCGGGGCTGGAGTGAGCTGATGAAGTACACCGCATTCAAGAACGGGCTGAACGCCAACATTCTCGACCGGTGCTACCATCAGGGGAGGCCCGACACCCTGGTGGGCTGGATCCAGTTAGCGAGTGAGGTGGAGACGAACCTACAGCATGTGGGGATCCGCCACCAACAACAGCTGGCAAAGAAAGGGGGGAAGCTGAGCCCAGCCCCCACGAAAGCAGAAGGGAAAAGAACCCCGGCGCCCGCGGCACCGCCAGGCCCGTCAGGGGGGAGAAGATGCTTCAGGTGCAAGGATTCAGGGCACTTGGCGGCCAACTGCCCCGAAAAGCTGCGACTCGCCACACCGCCCCCTAAGCCCCTCGCCCCAGCCCCGAAGAAAGCTGGGGGGAGAGCAAAGGAGCCCAGTCGGGGCGCCGTCGCCACGTCCATGGCTATTGACGAGGATGTTATAACTATTGAAGAGTCAAGCGAGGAGTCTTGGGATCTCGAGCTGGCGGGAAATGACAGCGACCTGCTCTAATGGGTGCCGCGAGGCACGTCAAAGAAGCGATGGCACCGATGACGGTGAGAATAACGGGGGAACTTTTGTTTATGGCAGTGACCCTGCTAAACCCCATGCTAAAGCGGTTTAAGCAAAGCGATGGCACCGATGACGGTGAGAATAACGGGGGAACTTTTGTTTATGGCAGTGACCCTGCTAAACCCCAAGCTAAAGCGGTTTATGCACGCCAGGGCCCTAATAGACTCGGGGTGTACCAGAGAGATCATTACCCCCCCGCCTAGTAGAGGCATTAGGGCTGGCTAAGTCCCCACTACCCCTCCCGATCCAATTCGAGCAGATGGATGGGTCGGTGATGAAGGGGGAACCCTGCACGGAAGAGACACAGGCGGTGCCAGTGGGGATGAAGGGGGAAGCCAAGCCCAGCCCCCAAGAAAGCAGAAGGGAAAAGAACCCCGGTGTCACGGCTGGGGCCGGGTCAGGCAAAGTCCAGAGGCAGTCCGAGGTCTGTAGCCAGCAAGCAGGAGTGTCCGAGGTGCCAAATCCAAATCGCTGTGCAAGTATCGCAGGTCCGAGGTCCAGAAGCCGAGGTCAGGGAGTCCAGAAGTCAAAAGCCAAAGTCAGGGATTCAGGAACCAAAGTCAAGCCGGAGTGGATGCTAGAACGTCAGGGAGATGACTAGTTGCTTCCACAAAGCCTCCTCCCAAAGCCCACAGCTATATAGCCCTCTGCTGGCTGTTGCCCATTTGGGCTAATTGCTGGCTCTGGGAGGCAGCCAGGATCCTGTTACAACTCAAGCATCCTTGCTCTTAGGAGGGCCAGAATCCTCTCAAAACTCAGGACTCAGGGAGCGTCTTGCTTGTGAGCGTGCCGCCCTCCTCCGATCCCTGAGGTCCTGACGGAGGCGGTCACGCACACGAGCCACCCGAGAGGGCGAGGCAGGGGGGCTGGGATCTTCTTCAGCAGGAGGCAGGGGTACTGGTGCAGGTGGCAGGGGTACAGTTTCCTTGGCAGACTCGTCTTCCTCTGCAGGGTCCCCAGCACCCATGACACCCGGTGCCCGCGGCACCGCCAGTCCCGTCAGGGGGGAGAAGATGCTTCAGGTGCGGGGATTCAGGGCACTCGGCAGCCAACTGCCCCGAAAAGCCGCGATTCGCCACACCGCCCCCTAAGCCCCTCGCCCCAGCCCCAAAGAAGGCTGCAATGAAACACAGGGTGGATCTTACTAAACATCTTGGGTAACTCCAGCTCCACTGTGACCTCATTGATTACCCTCTTATTTTTGAAAGGGCCCAAGTATTTGTAGGATAGTTTTCGACAGGTCTGAGGGAGGGGAAGGTTCTTGGTTGAAAGGAACACACTCTCCCCCTCTTTGAAGGCCCACTGGGGAGAGTGCTTTCGATCGAAGTGTTTTTTATAGTCCTCTTTGGCACTCTCCAAGTTCTCTTGTATCACCTTCCACCCCTTCTTGATCCCCTCCCACCACTGTTGGCATGA